>NC_060275.1:18101951-18401951 GCF_021613505.1 Equus quagga | reverse complement strand
TGGTAAGAGTGTCGAATCTTAACCACTAGGTCACCAAGGGGGGCTATTCTGGTACCTTATGAAGCCTGGATCCCTGGCCAATCAGCAAAGACCCTGCCTTGATCTTGCCCCCAGCCTGCTCCTTCACTTTCCTTACTCAATGGAATACCCCCTGTGCTTCCAAGCAAATTGGCTTGTTGTCCCCCAAGGATGCTCTTCTCTGCTTGCTTCTGGACCTTGGCTCTGGAGAGTCTCCCCGTGGGGCGACCTTCCTGTCTTCTCTCTGCTGATCCATTCCCTCCTTTTATGCCCTGCTCAAAATTCACCTCGTTCAGAAAGAAAGAAGATGAAAGAGGAACTGGAAGCTGGACGGGCTATTGATCAAAGCTGCGCTTAATCTAAAAACAGCATGAAGATAATGTGGATGGACTTGTTAGCAATTCCTGGGCCATCTTCAGGCAGCGAGGGGTCCTTGATGCCCCAAAGTGAGAGTTTTTAAGAGACATACAGCAAAATTACTAAAACTCGGGTTACTGAGCCCCCTTGAGAGACTGGGGCGGAGGTTAAAAAGGGCTAAATAGCATAGAACCCATAAAACAATGTGAAATGACGTTTGAAAACTGAACCCTGAAAAAAATACATTACATAAATCCACTGTAGGACATGATTTCTTCTCAGTCTTCTCTTTTCTTAATATCCACAATATGGAAAAATACAGTTAGTTTATAGTAGTAGGTCATTTTTAGGTGATATTTTCTTCTACTATTTTCCCCTAGTGAATAGTAAAATGACTTATGAAACTCATCCCTCTATGACGAATGAGATTTAGGTATTTATAAATAAATGGCTTTCCCAAGCTAAAAAATATATAAAAGCTTAGTAGTTATAATCATGATTCATATTTATTGAATGCTGCTCCAGGTCAGTTATTTTTTATGCATAAATTAATTTTCACATCCTTGGAAGGTAGGTGGTTATAGTCATTTATCAGATGAGGAAGTTGGGGTTCAGAGGTTAAGTCACTCTCCAGGCCCACACAGCTGGTCAGTGTTAGAAGGGAGACTAGAGACCCAGCCTGTTTGGTCCAGAGACTAGATGCCTCACTGTTCACCCTCCTGCTGTAGAACCTGGAAGGTTCTCAGGTCTAATAATCTCACACCAAGGCATCAATGGAAGCTAGAGAGTGTAGTCATATCAGATTGACAGACATAAGGATGCCCGACCTCTCCACCAGAGGAGAGCACCAGCATGGATGGCTCTGGGATACTCGTTCAGTGAACAAATGTTTTGCTTTGTTTTGTTTGAGGACGATTAGCCCTGAGCTAACATCTGCTGCCAATCCTCCTCTTTTTGCTGAGGAAGACTGGCCCAGAGTTAACATCCATGCCCATCTTCCTCTACTTTCTATGTGGGACGCCTACCACAGCATGGCTTGACAAGTGGTGCCATGTCCGCACCTGGCATCCGAACTGGTGAACCCCGGGCCACCGAAGTGGAATGTGTGAACTTAACCGCTGAGGCACTGGGCCGGCCCCTGAACAAATGTTTATCACATGGTCTTCTATGTGCCAGGCATCTTCTAGGTATTGGGATGCAGCAGTGAATAAACTAGAAAAAAAATCCTGTTCTTGGGAAACCTATGTTCTGGTGTAGGGGAGACAGACAATTTTAAAATGGCAAAATGTACATTATGTCACATGGTGATAAAGGCTATAAGCCCAGAAGGGGGATGAGGGGAACCAGGGAGAAGGCTTGCAAATTTAACTTGGGTGGTCAGGGAAGGACTCCCCGAGAAGGTGACTTTTGAGCAGAGACCTGAAGAGGGTGGTGGATACCTGGAGAGGAACACTCTAGACAGAGGGAACAGAAGGTGCAAAAGCCCTGAGGCAGAAGCATTCCTAGAATAACAAGACCAGTGCTGTTGGATCTGAGTGAACAAGTAGAGAGATGAGGGAAGAGGTATTTGGGAGATAGTGTAGGGTCTCGCTGCCTTTGTAATGAGTTTGGCCTTTACTCCGAGGCTGACGGGAATCTGTGGGAGTCATGGGGGGTTCTAAGAAGACAAGCAGAACCTGATGAATTTGGTTTTAACAGGATGGCTCTGTCTGCTCTGCCTCAGGCAGCCTGAAGTGGGGGCAAGGATGGAACTAAGGTGACAAGTTAAGAGACTAGATGGGTGATGATGGTGTCTTGGTCAAAAGAGATAGGGGTAGAGGTGATTCTGGATAAATTTAAAGGAAGAGGAATAGGATTTACAATGGACTAGATGTGCGGCATGAGAGAAAGAGAAGAGACAAGAACTGCCAGTGGTGGAGCTTGATTAGCTGGAGGGATGCGCTGCCATTGTCTGAGAAGAGGAAGGCTGGGAGCAGCAGATCTGGGAGAAAGTCCAGAGCTTGATGTTGGACAGACTAGGCGAGACTCCTCCTGGGAATTCAGATGGACATGGTAAATAGGCTGTTGGATAGACAGGTCTGGAATTCAGAGAGATACTCATTTGGGAGTCCTCGGTGTACAGATATGCTTGGGTGTGACAATTCTAAAGTTCACAGCAGGCCTGCTGCTCAACTCAAGGGGGCAGCATTCCCATTTCTCCTCTGTGAATAGCAGCCCCTGGAATTAAGCAAGGAGGTGGCCTTGCCCAGATTAATCCCACCTTTCTGTCCTGGGCTCCCTAGTCATTCTGGAATCAATGGGTAAAGAGGGAGAAGGGAGTAAGTCTGGGGTTTCGCCAGTTCCTAATGGGGCTACCAGAAAAGGGTCCGGGAGAGTAAAGACTGGAAGAGGCTGTGGGAGGAGATAACAGGACCAGGGTGGGGACAAGGACTGGACCTAGTGCTTCCCTGGAAAGAATCAGCCAGAGCTGGAAGAGTGGCTTGAGCGATGAGAGGGGAGGTGACTTCAGTGCACTCAAGTCAGAGGAGGGCAGCCCATGTGAGTTAGCACAGGGCTTCCATTAGGGGAAAGGGGATATTAACTCCTTATCAGATAGATAGCCAACAGGCACATGAAAAGATGCTCAACATCACTAACTATCAGAGAAATGCGAATAAAAACTACAATGAGATATCACCTCACTCCCATCAGAATGGCTATAACTAACAAGACAGGAAACAACAAGTGTTAGCGAGGATATGGAGCGAAGGGAACTCTCATACACTGCTGGTGGGAATGCAAACTAGGGAAAACAGTATGGAGATTCCTCAAAAAATTAGGGATAGAACTACCATATGATCCAGCTATTCCACTGCTGGGTTATTTATCCAAAGAACATGAAAACATGAATGCGTAAAGATATGTGCACCCCTATGTTCATTGCAGCATTATTCACAATAGCCAAGCCTTGGAAGCAACGTAGGTGCCCATCAAGGGACAAATGGATAAAGAAGATATGGTATATATACACAATGGAATGCTACTCAGCCATAAGAAATGATGAAATCCAGCCACTTGTGACAACATGGATGGACCTTGAGGGCATTATGCTGAGTGAAATAAGTCAGAGGGAGAAAGCCAAATACCGTATGATCTCACTCATAAGTAAAAGATAAAAACAACGACAAACAAACACATAGCAACAGAGACTGGATTGGTGGTTACCATAGGCGAAGGGGGGAGGGAGAAAGAGGAAGGGGATGACTAGGCACACGTGTGTGGGGATGGATTGTAATTAGTCTTTGGGTGGTGAACATGTTGTAATCTACACAGAAATCGAAATATATAACGATGTACACCAGAAACTTATATAATGTTATAAACCACTGTTACCACAATAAACAAAGAATAAAAAATAAAATAACTGGGAAAGAGTGGGTTTTCTCTAATCCTCATCCCGAAATTTGCTGAAATGAACAGTATGGAAGTATATCTGATACACAGAGAAACTAGAAAACAGCTACAATCCCAATCCTGGTCTGAGACAAGTATCTACTGTGAAACGTGGACCATATTCGGGCATTGGGATGGGGGGAACATGATGACTGATTCAACAAATAGTAAGCATCTGCTATTAAGCAGGTACTTCTTGGTGTTAGGGATACATCAGTAAACAAAAGAGATGAAGATGTCTGTCCTCACAGAGCTTCCATTCTAATGGGGGAGATGAACATTTAACAAAATAAATGTCAACCCCATAGCACGGTAGGAGCTGGTGTGAGCGCAGGAGCATCTGGGAGGGACAGGGATGAGAACCGCAAGGCGGGGAGAGGATTTGAAATCAGTTGTCAGTCAGAGGGCACCGAGGACAGTTTGCCTGGTTAGGATGTGGGGGGCACACCGTGGGAGGGCCAGGGCAGGGAGAAGGCAGCACAGTCATTGCCCTGGGTCCTGGGATTCGGCGACAGCTCTGGCTACAGATGACAATGCCTACCTTTCCAGGTTTTGAAAACGGAGAGATTCCTCTAAAACTATAGGAGAGGGAACTGAGGCACCCAAATGATGATCTTGGGGAAGGGTGGGGGCTGGAGGTGTGGATAGGCTCCAAGAGAACTGGGGAACAGTCTGTGGGTCAGGTTCCCACCATGAGGCCAGAAGGAGTCACTGAAGGACCAGTGCACACACAGTCTTTCTCTCTTCTGGCCTGGACTTCAAGCCTGAACAAACCACCTGGAAGTGGATGTGGGAAGAGCAGGACACTGTGTGGGTTGAATTGTCTCCCCCAAAAGTCCTGTGTTGAAGTCCTAACCCCCAGGACCTCAGAATGCGACCTTATTTGGAGACAGAGTCTTAAGCAAGTAAAAATGAGGTCATTAGGGTGGTCCCTAATCCAATATGACTTGTCTTCATAAAAAGTGGAAATTGGGACACAGACACACACCAGGAGAACGCCACATGATGGTTGGAGCTATGCTGCCAGGGGTCAAGGAGCTACTAGAAGCAAGGAGAGAGGCCTGGGACAGATGATTCCTTAGAGCCTATAGGGAGCATGGCGTGCCGACATCTTGATCTAGGACTCCAGCCTCCAGAACCATGAGACAATACATTTCCACTGTTTAAGCCACCAAGTTTGCAGTACTTTGTTATGACAGCCCCAGGAATCCAATACAGACACCGAGGAAAGTAGCCACTACCTTATCATCCCACATAGATGTGGCTAGAGAAAGAGGAGATGGGAGGAAGAGGGAGATGGAGGTGAGATATCCTGTTAGAATTCCTTCTCATACATCTGGGCCCTA
The DNA here is from genome assembly GCF_021613505.1 of Equus quagga. Taxonomy (NCBI): domain Eukaryota; kingdom Metazoa; phylum Chordata; class Mammalia; order Perissodactyla; family Equidae; genus Equus; species Equus quagga. The sequence continues at coordinate 18,396,798 of NC_060275.1, read as the reverse complement.
AAATGGAAGCTTACAGACTGGCTTTTCTTGAGCATATCCATCAAGAACATGTGATTTTTGAAAAAAGCCTCTGTGACGATTTCTATTTGGAACCATTTGGGCCTCTCATGAGAAACAGAATTAAATTGTTGATCTAGTGGTACCATTAGTATTTGTAAATATTTGTTCATCGCATCATAAAGTTGAAGTCTGTGCTCACATAACCCCACAGATGAAACTGGCAACCATTTTGCCGTTCAACCTTTACAAAATGATTTCAGAACAAGCAGGATCTCAGAGGATTTCAGGGCTGCTACAGCAGAGTTGGAAAATATATCCTATGCTGGGAGGCAGAAGATGTTTTTGTGTCTCTTTGATTTTTTTAAACTATTTAAGCCCAAGTGGCATCTGCAGATCTAAATGGGGGAGAAATGTCAGTCTGTTCCCTTTCAGACACATGGTCCAGCGGAGCAGATCACACTCAAGGGAATGAGCCAGAGTCGCCTGTGGCCAGCTCCTCCCATCCGCATCCAGTTGAACACATGCCCAACACACGCACAAAATGCTATGTATATTTGGAAAAGGGAGCACTTCATAATTAGAAAGTAATTGTTACTTCTTTTGCCATTCTTTTTAATCTAGATCTATTGAAACCCTCTGCTATTATGAGGCTTATCAGAAGCACGGCTGGGGAGGCACTGGTACATCACGAAACCATGAAATATTAACACAAGCCAGCCAGCCACACATCCAAAACTAGACCTCTCTAGAACATGACGCCCATTGGCAAGAAGTCATCATCTTTCTGCTATTCTCATGGCGATAAACCTGCTGCTGAAAACACAAGCCCATTTTAATGAGACATTCATTTATTTTTGTCATCTGCTTGTCACAGAGCTCCCTCCACTGTTGAGCCCTTTAGGAAACAGAGACTCTTACATGCATATGGCCACCCTGCAGGCATCGGTACAAAGTCCCCAGCTCGGTCCACCAGGCTGTCCTAGCTCCATGTCTGGGCTGTCTGGGTTGACCTGATTATAAATCTAACACCGCACGCTTACAGAGACACATGGTAAAATCAACAGAAATGGGACATGTTGCCGACTGAGCTAAAACCACGGCAACGAATGTGGGCATTTCAGAGACCCCAGAACAACACCTGTGGTGTAGGAGAGCCCACTGCACACTCACCCTGTTTGACTGTGCAAGGAAAACCGCAATTCATCTCAGAACAGAGGGTCAGAGTTCGGGTGGCTGGACGGATGGCCACACAGCCTCACCAAGGCCGTTCCTGGGAGCCCTGGCTGGGACAAATCCCACTGCGGGTGCCCCTCCTGTCCCCCGTCCTCCAGATGTTTTTAAGTGGAAGAATCCGATTACAATAAACAGTAAGAGCACTTTGGGAAAAAAAAATCACAGCATCTGTGAAGGGAGAAGGGACAGCTCTCTCCAAGCAAGGCGCCCCGTGGGCTGACCGCAAAATGCAAAATCTGGGAGCGGAAAATCCTTTCCCTTCAACTGTCTCTCCAGGTCGGAATTCAAGGCTAGCTAGAGGGGTGGAGTCATCATGCACTTTGACTTTGCATTTTGTACCTTTCTATCATTTTTTTATTTGTTAACACTTTTGTTGATATTATTTTTATAATTATAAATTATTACCAAAGAAAGTACCCTGGTCTATTGAAAGGGCTCTGGTCACACCCACTCTGATTATATATATATATATATATATATATACATACACACATATTTGCTAATTCCAATCAAAATGTGCCCTGCATCTTTTGCTATTGTGGGACTTTCTAGAACTCCACTGCTAAATACATCTGTGGGATCGCTATGGGGAAAGCAGGCTACAGGCTGCCTCGTAGAAAAATAAGCATTTTATAATCTGTAGCCAGGGGAATTGCTTCAGAAGAAAGGCTGGAGATGGCAGATTTTCTGAAAAGATGAGATGTGACTAGCTGAAGTGTTTTCCCTTTCAAATCTCTTTTCAAAACAAAAATCTCATCGATGTTCTCTTTTTTATCAAAACTCTGTGCCGGAGGAGAAGAGTATTTTCAAGCAGAAGAAGCCAGGGGTCTTCCCTTGAAGCCCATGGCCCCTGAGAGGCTGCGGGCATCGTCCTGGCCTGTCCGTGCTGCCCGCGGTGGGCACCTCACGGGCGGGCTTTCTGTCCTGTCACCGAGCTGCCGCTTCACATACCGGAATCCAGCACCAGCTGGGTGCTTCCTCCAGCGGATGGTTGTTTGAACTCTAGGAGCGTCCGGTCACTCCTGTGAGCATTTCAGCACCCTGCTGCCCGTGATCTAAACCCCCCTCTAAGCGTGGTCCCTGGCCAGCATGGAGGTCCCTTGGAAATGCAGGATCTCAGGCCCCACCCTAGACCTACAGAGTCAGTGTATTTTCACAAGATCCCAAGTGATTCATGTGCCCTTTCAGTTTGAGAGGCATTGATGGCGCTGCTCAGAGCGGGCCTAACAATTCTCCCAGATCTGGTCAGAGGGGCACTGAAATCACCTTAAAAAAAAAGCAACTATCTGAAAAGGCCACACACTGTAGGATTCCAACTATGTGACATCCTGGAAAAAGCAAAACTATGGAGACAGTAAAATGATCAGCGGCTACCAAGAGTTGGGGCGTGGGGCGAGGAGGGATGTGTGGGTGGAGCAGAGCAGATTTTTAGGGCAGTGAAATGATTCTGTATGATACTGTGGTGGTGGACACATGTCATTCTATGGGTGTCAAAACTCAGAGAATGTGCAGCATAAAGCGTGAACCACCACATAAACTGTGGGCTTTAATTAATCATAATGTATCGATATTGGCTCATCAATTGTAACAAATGTATCACACTAATGCAAGACGGTAATAAAAGGGGAAACGATGGAGTGGGGGAAGGGGGCACAGGGTAAGCTCCAACTTTCCACTCATTTTTCTGCAAACCTAAAACGGCTCTGAAAAATAGCCTATTAATCAGACAATAACAACAAGAAACTGGAGGGGCGTGAAACATTCTTTCACAGTTTGGGTGCTGCGTAAAACAGTCCCTGAGCTGTCCTTACCTCGTTTCCTCTTGCCTGATGTGAACGCCTGCTGCCATTCAGCTCTACAGCTGGGCGGGACCCAAGCTGCTGGAGAAGGAGGTTCTGAGCCTAAGGAGACACCCGTGGAATGCGTGGGAGGGGCCGGGACCCCTGTGAGCTGCTGTGCCCCAGCCAGGACATGCGTGCATCTTCCCGTGTAACCCAGCATGAGTCAACCCTGGTTTAGGGAGCCTGGGTTTAAAGCGCAAAGCTCTAAAAAAGTTGATGAAACCGAAATAGTGATATAAGAATGGGGGAAAACGCAGACGCAAATATTTTGTGCTCCAGTAAACTTATTAGAAAATTAGTAACCCTGGGGGAATGTGAAATAGGGCACAAATTCTAAAGAACAAGTGTCTGTGCTAACATATGCATCTTACACTTTTTGTTTAAATATGAATTTAATTACACAGAACATTATAACTGGATGTGTAAATAAGGATGGGCAATAGCCTTACGTTTCGGAAGCCACCTCCAGCCACAATAGCACATTTGACACTAGTGCGACAACTTGACCCGATGAAGGAATTCACGTTTTCTGTTTCTATGGCAGTTGGATATGTCTAGAGATCCTGAGGTTGGGAATAAGGATGGGGACAATTTTGGCTGCGGACAGACACTGCTCAGCACCAAATCCTTGGCAACACAACCACGCGCAAATACACCAGCAGACACATAAGGCGAGGTCGGTAAAAACGCTAAAGGTGTACAGCAACACGGACTGTCTTAGAGACTGACAGTGGATTCAGTCTCTCCGCAAGTCTGGTCACAAATCCCGCTCTGCAATCACTTCAGCGAAGACAGCAGGTGACTGGTTTAGAAGCGGCTTGGAGCACAGGCAGCTGGGCACAGGACCGTCACACCTCTCTCTGCAGCCCACGTCGTCTCTCCTGGGGGTTTGCAGAGTTCCACCCACAAGACTGCGCGCTGCTAGCCGGCGGCCGTCAGTTCACACGGGGCGTTAGGTTTTCCTTTGCGCTGGGGTCCCGGGTGCCATCTTCTTCCCTGTGGTGGAGTTGGGCTGCATTTTGCTTTTCCCGACACTTGGCTTCTTCTGTCTCTGGTTGTTGTTTTGAAGCGACGTCAGCCCCAGCATTTTACAATACTTGTTGCATTGGTGCAGTGCCTTAAACTGATCGATGAAAGTCATGGAGCAGTTACCTTTAAATCCTTTGTACCTGTGCGTTTGGGTAGAAGGAAACACAATTTTTTTTTTTAAAGATTTTATTTTTTTTTCCTTTTTCTCCCCAAAGCCCCCCCCAGTACATAGCGGTATATTCTTCGTTGTGGGTCCTTCTAGTTGTGGCATGTGGGACGCTGCCTCAGCGTGGTTTGATGAGCAGTGCCATGTCTGTGCCCAGGATTCGAACCAACGAAACACTGGGCCGCCTGCAGCGGAATGCGCAAACTTAACCACCCAGCCACGGGGCCAGCCCGAAACACAATTTTTTTAAACAGGACATGTCACCAGTTTTTAAAAAAGTTTTTTATGCTTTATTCATTTATTTATTTTTGGGTGAGGAAGTTTGGCCCTGAGCTAAGATCTGTTGCCAATCTTCCTCTTTTTTTTGTTTTTCTCCCCAAAGCCCCAGTACATAGTTGTGTATTCTAGTTGTAGGTCATTCTAGTTCTGCTATGTGGGAAGCCACCACAGCGTGGCTTGATAAGCAGTGTGTAGGGGCTGGCCCCGTGGCCGAGTGGTTAAGTTCGCGCGCTCCGCTGCAAGTGGCCCAGTGTTTTGTTGGTTCGAATCCTGGACGCGGACATGGCACTGCTCATCAAGCCACGCTGAGGCAGCATCCCACATGCCACAACTAGAAGGACCCACAACGAAGAATATACAACTATGTACTGGGGGGTTTTGGGGAGAAAAAGAAAAAGAAAAAAAGCCAAAAAAGCAGTGCGTAGGTCTGCACCTAGGATCTGAACTGGCGAAACCCGGGCTGCCAAAGTGGAGCGTGTGAGCTTAATCACTCAGCCACAGGGCCAGCCCCCACTTCACCAGTTTTAAAAGGGGAAACTAACGGTGCATGGAAAATATATTTACTACACTTTGGGCAAGGATGGCCAAATGGTTGACACAACTATTGATAGAAAAAACAAACCCTGTGGAATTAAGGCAAAGACCCATGGGCTTGCACAGTGAAGATCAAAGGCCTGTGATTATATGAGTGTTCTAGGTGCTTCCAGCTCCCATGCACCAGCAGGTTATTGCCCCTTTCCTTTTAGTCATAGTGACTAGTGCTGGACCATCTTGATAAAAATTAGAAGATGTCTTGGTCATCCAACAGCCACCCTGTCCCACCCAGAGATTCTGGGAAAGAATTCTAGAACTTTGGGGCAGGAAGAAATTATTTAGTTTAGATCCTTCAATTTACAGTTAAAGGAATTTAGGCTGAGTGGTTGTGGGACCAGCCCAGGATAACAAAGCGAGTTGGTGCCAGAGACAAGATTAGGACGCAGCCCTCTGAGTCTTCTTCCTACAGGAGAGCTCTCGCCTGTGACACTCGCCTTCTCCCCAAGAGGAGGGATCTGGGCCTTTGTCTCTGGCAGGCTCTAGGAGGGCCCAGGCTGACTGGCCTGGGAGAAGCTCTGGGCTGTTCCTTTTAGTTGGGACATTTCATGTTCAAACTGTAAACAACTGTGTTTTCACATCCCAAACACGGTAGGTTAGTGGCCTTGAACAGACAAGTCTCCCCACCCACCTGCAGATGAACAAGATCCACCAAGAAAGCTGGTCAAAGGGTTGCTGAGAGGACGGAAGGAGAAAATCCATACAAACCACCTAGGTCAGTGCACGACACGCAGTGCATGACATTCAATAACGTTGGCCATGTTATTATTGTAATTATCAATACTATAACTGGTGCAACTGACAGAGGCTTCCTGTGGAAGGGATATTGAAGCTGAGATTGAAGGATACGGGATTTTCCAGGTAAAAGGAAGGGGCAGGGGGTGCGCCTTGCGTACAGGACTGTCAACATAATATGCAGGGCCCAGTGCAAAACAGAAACAAGGGCTCCTGTCCAAAAATCATTAAGACTTTCAAGACAACAACAGCAAAACATGCATTGAATAAGCCCAGGGCCCTTCTGAGCAGGCGGCTCTGTGGGGTGCATGCCCATAAAACTGGCCCCACTGCATATGAGAGAGTTCTGGCCATGTCTGATGAACAGGGCCAAATAGAAATTGGCAAAAAGAAGTGTGCGATGCTGGCATGATGCTGAATCTATAGCTAATAGGATTCAAGAAATTGGCCTTCCTTCATTTGCTAGTTTGACCATTCGGGTCAACAAACTTGGAATGAATGGGTTGGGACTTTGCAGTCTTCTCTGTGAAATCCAAGCTGGGATTTAAGCTGTTCAAGAAGGGCGTGAAAGGTTTCTTTCATCTCTGGAGCCAAAGCATCCGCAAGCAGCTTGTTTGTTACGAATCCAGCTGCTCCCTCCTCCTTCCTGTGAGGGATCGGCTCTGCCCCCTGGAGCCCACAGTCCATTTTCTTGTGAAAAATGACTCTGTTGCTAAAAGCCAACCTCCTTTGTTGAAGAAAAGTCAGCCTAAGACAGGAGTTGAATCTAGCAGGGTAGAAAAAATTCCGCTGCCAACCACGTCATCTTTACATCTCTATCTTCTCCCATAGGAGACCACGAGAAAGGCTGAAATGTCAGCGTCTCCTGGATGCCCAAGCACTCCCTAACAGGATGCAAGGCCGCCTGGGCCCGTGTTTGTCAGACATGGTGGAAAACCTAATCCCGTCCTTCTACTGGAGGGAGGCCTTGCTTGTCTCACTCAGACTCCTGAGAGTCTCAGACAAAGTCAGAAGGTCACGGGCAGGGGCAGCCTCTCTGGTTAAGCACATGGGAAACAAGCCACGGTCGTCTGTCTCAGGCTGCCTTGAGGCTTTTACACATTCGAACGACATTTAGTCTCTGCAAAGGAAAAACTCTAATTCACACTGCGACCTCCCAGAAAAATTTGCTCGTCAGTTCTTAAGCATGCAATGCTGTGTAACAAGTGAGCCCTGACGTGATGGTTCCCGCCCTCTAGAAGGGAAAAGGCTGAGTTTGGACAAACGAGCAGGACTTCTGGGCAGCCAGCAGGGGGTGCCGTCTGGAGTAGCTCCTGGGAGGTTCCCAGGAATCTGGCTCCCTCTTTTCCTCCACGTCCTTCTTTCTTTAGAGTCCTCACAGAAAGCCAGAGTCTCGCAGCAGAGACAGGAGCTGGGTGTCACTAGAGAAGGCCGTGCGTGGGCATGGTGAGACCTAGAGTGAAGGGAGCTTTGCACAATCCGGGAGCCCCTTTCTCAGACCCCAGCCCCCTTCAGCTCGGCTCAAGGGTTTCTGGGGAGCCCTCCCTGACCCTCTCCACACCACGAGAAGAAACCTCGCCAATCTCTTCTCTGTGTCTTTGTGGGGACCAGAGCTGCTTGGTGGAATTTGGGGTGTGCCTGCATGTCTTCTCTGCACGGACTTCCATCTCTCCCGGGATGCTATTCCATGCCTAGAACACTGGCCAGGAGAGGCTTTTCAATAAAGGATGAGGGAACAAATGAATGCACACCATAGCTAGCTCATCTTGGCCCAGGCAGTCTCCGTATCACACTTCTGAACTTCTCTTCCTCTCTCTGTCTAATTTTGGACCCTCAACTTGGCCTCTCAGGGAATATGGAGCTTCCCTCCCCTGGCTATCTCAGGTGTAGACTTGTTTTGTTACCTAGTATCTACAGAATTAAAAATCTTTCTCCTTTCTCAATCTGGCTTCTGTCTCAGCCAGGGATGCTGGGCTTCTATTTGATCTCTTGTTCTCTCAAATTCACAGCCATTGCTGTTGCCTAGAAGGAAAATAGGGCAACATCCTCAATTAATCCAGAATTTTTCAAGGGCCATGAGTTCGCTCATACCAAGCTCTCATATACTGGGTTGAATAGTGTCCCCCCAAAAGTCATGTCCTTCCCAGAACCTCAGACTGTGGACTTATTTGTAAATAGTGTCATTGCAGATGTAATTAGTTAAGATGAAGTTATATTGGGTTACAGTGGACCCTTAATCCAATATGGCCTGTGTCTTTGTAAGAAGAGGAGAAGATACATACACATGGGGAGAAGGTGTGAGGACGGAGGCAGAGGTTGGGGTGCCGCATCTACAAGCCCAGGAGTGCCGGCTACCTCCGGAAGTGAGGAGAGGGGCATGGAATACATTCTCCCTCAGTGCCTCCAGAAGAACCAACCCTACTGACACCTTGATTTTGGACTTCTAGTTTCCAGAACTGCGAAAGAGTAAATTTCTGTTGTTTTTAAGCCACCTCATTTGTGGTAATCTGTTCTGGCAGCCCTGGGAACTTAACAGAATAGAATAAAGAAGCCTGCACTTGAGAAGTTTTTCATGCCTTTCCGTTTTTAGAAACCTTAGCTCTGTGGAATTTTACTAACTGGATCTTTTTATCCTTAACCTCAAATTAGTATAATTTTCTAGCCCATCGCTTCATGTTAATCTATCCATCCTCTCTCACTGTCTCCAGAAGTGGAACACCACATTTATTCCACTGAACATCATCCAATGGAGTATTTTCTTCAATATCTTCCCCTCAGATGGGAGCATATCAATTATCCAGGGATCTTGTTAAAATGCTGGTTTGGATTCAGGAGGTGAGGGGTATGGTCTGAGGTTCTGCATGACCAACAAGCTTTGAGCCGATGCTGATGCCACTGGTCCAGGGGTCCCTCTTGGAGTAGCAAGCAGACAGAGTATAGCGTGAATGATCCCAAATCATCCCTGTTTGACTTTGGAAACATCTTCATACTTAAACTGGAACACAGGTGTATCTTCCACTTTTGAAATTTGTGTCATGCAACATCATAAAATCACTCTGTAACATGCCACTTTGGGAGGAGCTAGGAAGCTCTCTATTTCCATAATCCTGCCCTCACTCAACAAAGATTTATCCAATACCAACTATGTGTTGGAAACTATGCTAGGCTGATTTCTTGCTTAAAAACTATTCCTCTTTCTTCTCTTCTTGATGATGGACGTTACGGTCTTTCAGATTCTTACAAAAATCACCAATTGACAGCATAGCCAGCTTCTCTCTCAGCTTATCACAGCTTCTCTCAGCTTCTCTGTGCAATTTCTTGCCTCCAAACACACCTGGAGAGGGGAGGGAGTGCAGCGAAGCTGCAGAGACTTCCACCTCTGGCTGTGCTGAAGAAACCAAGGTTCTTGACTCGCTTAATAAAGGGCTCTCTTAGAGAAAACTAGGTGAGACAAGAAAAACCTATAGAGAATTTCCACACTTGGGTAATCCTTTTAGAAGCAAGCCAGAAGCTATTTATAATAGAAGTTTTAGTTTGCTATTCTTTCTGAAGAAAATTTTAATGTATAGGGAATGGCTACAAGGACACAGAATTCAGGTTGAGGATGAGGGTGAGGAATTGAAATAAACCCCTAGTTTGGGGGGGGTGAGTGTGTAAGTACGTGTATGTTTGTGTGTAAAATAAATCCAGGGCTGGATTTATGAACAGGTAAAACAGACTGTCACCTATGTGTAAAAGAAGAGGTTCTGGGGAGCCTCCCACTCTGGAACCATCCAGTAATACCTGCATTTCCATCAATACCCTCCATTTCTTCATGTCTGTTCATTCATTTCTTCATTCATTGGGCACCAGCTGTATGGCAGACATTATAAAGGGACTAAAAAAGATTACTAGAGTACGTGGCTGTTTTCCAGAAGCTGGCCATCTTGTAGGGAGGACAGTCACATCAACATATAATTACATCATGCTGTGATAAAGAGCTATGGGAAACCAGGGGATACAATTTTTCTAAATGCCTGGTGGGTTCTAAGGAGGTTTCACAGAGGAGAGACAGCTCCAGGTTTATCTGGCAGAGGGAACAGCATGGGCAAAGGTTCAGAGGACGTTCTGAGCAAGAGCAGGCATTCTGAGGAGAGACGAAGCTAGAGGACAATTGTGCAAGGCTTCGTAAGCTATGCTATGTAATTTTTCCTGTGGGTCAGTGTTTCCCAAAATATGTTCAAAGGAGCAAAACTCCCACAAGGTGCTGTGAAAAAAAACATAATTCTGTGGTCTAAGTACTGTGAGAAATACTATATAATCTTTTTCCTTGCCCCGGTGGGTATCTGAAATACACGTCAGCTCTGTAAAGACCCTCTGACGTCTCACACTAAAGAAACCTCCTACACTTATTCAATCTATGTTTCTCCAAATTATCTGACAATGGAAATCTTGCTTTCACATAATCACTTTAAAAAATGCTTCTGTAAAAGCCACTGAGCTCTTTGGGGTGGGGATGTTGTAACGTAACTGAGTCTATGTTTTCTAGAGAAGTTGTGTTCTGAGGTTGTCTCCAAGCTGACCTCCTCCTTTTGGACAGGTGACTTTAGCACCCCACCCCCACAAACATGGGAACCCCTTACCAGCCACCACCACCCCTCACCCAGCCTATCGTGGTAGCCTCCTGGTGGTCATCCTTGCTGCCACCTTGTCCTGGCAGTCTCCCACGGCCATCCCGAGTGTGAGTCAGGTCATAGTCACACAGCTGCTCAAATGGCTCCATCTCCCTTAGAACCAAACCCAGCTCCTCTTGGCTTACGGCCCCCGGCTCTCCCTGCCCACTCTCTGCCTTTATCGCCAGCCTCTCCCTTGGGTGTAAGCAACAGCCCCGGCTGCCTCCATGGAAACCAGCCCTGGCACTTTCTTCCCTGACATCTGCCCAGGCTGGAAAAAAGCAGAATGCTAGAGGTATAAAGAGAGGAGGGCAGAGCACACCCACAACTCTGATTCTCTGGTCCTGCTGGCAAGGGCGTTTTAGAAGCCCTGCATGCTTGCAAGGCTCCTGCTCTCGTTGCTTCTGAAGGCACCTCAAAACCAGGAGGGTCTCTGTTATGTGAGCTCTGAGAAGAGAAGGGAGGGCCCTGGAGAGATGAAGGAGAGCCAGTCATCTACGAGTCTACGCTCCAGGCCATGAGCGCAGTCCCACGGATGTGCAGGAAGCACACGGTCCTTTCCCTAACATCTGAAGCTGAAGCTGGGGACAGAGAGAGCCAAGGAAGGAATACTGGGGACAAGACCCCCATAAAATAGGCACTCCAAGATTCATCCATTGTCCTAGAGCCCCAGAGCTCTGATTCCAAAGGCCCACTCTCATTTTACCTGCAGAGTAAAAAGGCCCTAAAGGGCCACAGGGCCAGGCAGTTAAGGCGAGAGAAGAGCATTAGCGTTCTCCCCAGATTTTACCACTCAGAAGAGCATCTGGTCCGATGTCAGGGGCGGGGTGAGGGTGGGGAGAGGCCACCCTCTCCATTCCAGCGTGTTCAGGATTGCACAGCACTGACTCTGGGGCCTTCCTCATGTGACAGTTCCTGAAATCCTCAGAGAGGTGCTTCCACCCTTTTGGAGCATCACTCCACAGTTATCCCTCATTCTCTGCCTCTCCACAGGCTCCTTCTCTTTGGCTTCAAACAGGCACTCTAGCTCACACACACACGCACACACACACACCCCACACACACCCCTTCCATTTTCTGGCTACCTTCTAGACATTTTCTCGTCTTCTATTGATAAATTTGTTGAGTTGACAGCATCCTAGCAGAACATTCCTTCTTCAATCCCCGTATCCTGGTCCCCTCACTGCCTTTTGCTTAGACCTTCCTGAAGGCATTGATATCTTTTTTCTGGAAAATTCTGGTCTTCACTCAGTCCTCTCCTCTCAGGCTCTCTGTGACTCCTGGCTCTCTTGGCCATGACTTCTTTCTCTTCTTTCATCTCCCTTCTGCCGTCTACCAGGTTTTCCTGCAGGGGGTGATCTCGAGTCCATCAACCTTTCCAGATGTTCTTTCTTTTCAGACTTATCTCTGGAGCTGGATGACCAATGACTAGGAGCCTGGCTGTGAGTCCCTCAGGTCCTGGGGATAGAATGGGCAGGGGGATAACTAGCAAGTAGCGTTGGGGAAGGGGAGGAGCTCCATGGCTCCCAACTCCAGTCACTTCAACAGAACTGTCATTTGCAAGACTTTTAGGCAGAGGCCAGGAGACTGCCATGCTATTCCAGGGGGTGTGTCCTGGCTGAGTCCTGGACCCAGGAGACTCTGAACACACACCAAGAGCATTGCTAATAGTGTCAGCCTTGCCAAAATTGTGACGATGGTGAGTGTTCCCTTCACGGCCTCTAGACCTCCTTGACGGCAAAGACTGGCCAAATAAATCAGCCACTGGCCAACCAGCTGAACTACATAATGGCTCGATCAGATTAAAATGGGATGTGGGCTGCCATCCAGGGTAGGTGACAATGGTGGCAGTGTGGGAAAGTAGATAATTTGGGATCTAAAAGTGCTTTTCTCAGTCCCTTAGGTCTGTGAGACTGGTCCTTCAAAGCCTGGTGTCGGTGAGTCAGCTAGACTGTCTGGGTTCTACAGTGGCCCGGGCCCTGCTGTGAGAAGCACTTCAAGGACATCAGGAAATTCTGCTCCAAAGTCTCTTTGTTTCCTCCCCTCCCGGCAGAGTCATGCATTGCATTAAATAGCCTGCCTAGAGTCACCACACACATACACATATCACCCCCCCCACACACCACACACACACACACACACACATATCACCCCACACACACACCACAGACACACACACACACATGCCACCCCCCACACACACCACACACACACACACACACATATATACCACCCCACACACACACCACACACACACACACACACACACACATATATATACCACCCCACACACACACCACAGACACACATAGACATACCACCTCCCCACACCACACCCTTCCCCACACACATACCACACACATTCACACCACACACACACATACACACACAAGCCTATTCTAGGGGTGTGTTTCTTGAATATTAGATCCCATTTCTTTCCATCCACAAGTTCATTTCGGCCCTTCCTCTCCAAGTACGGTGGGCTCGTGGCTGGCTTCAGCATCCCGGGTGGCTTTAGCCCCTGCACCTGCTCATGGGCACACAGGGGCTCCAAACTGGGCTGCTCTTGGCGCTGAGGGCAGAGCCTTTTTTCTGGAAGACCCGAAGGCAGGTTTTTATTTTGATCTTTCCTCTTGTTTATGGCTTGCAGGACTGAGCTGAGCACAGGGAAGCCAAGAGAGCCTGCTTTCTTGAGGCAATGGTCCTCCCCAAGCATCTGCCCTGGTATTTGGGTCTTTATCACCTCACATTTGTCCCTTTGCAGGGAATAAGCCCTTGGTGATTCTGTCCAGGGTCTCCTGAATTTGGTTTCCATGTCAGGGCCGCCTAACGCACGCTATGCATGCTTACGCCTCATCTTTCTTTAGAAAGGCGATGCTAGCTGGTGGCCATCTTTTGTGGCTATTTATATCATTCCTATTTTGGTTCAATGTTTACTGACTGGGAAGAAATCTGCTCAGGTACTTTTCTTTGTTCTACTTCAATCCAGCGACATGAAATGGGCTTTTCTGGGAGAAAATAAAGGGCAAAAGTATTGGCTTTAGTGCCCTCTGGTGGCTAAATTGCAATCTGCTGTCTCCTCAGAAACTCAACTGCTGGCTTGGAAGGGGTGGGTGTTTGCAGGACCCACTATGACTCGCTCCCCTGCACGTGTTGGTTTCCACCGGTTTTGGTTTGGTTTGGTAAAATTTCCAAATCTCCAGTGATAAAATCAGGCATTTTTCCTTCTCCCGTTCAGAGAACTCTAAAAGGCTGAGCAATTTCAAATCAGAAACCTGTGCAAGAGTCCAGTTTGTATCAGAAAAGAGAATAAGACAGGTTGCATTCACTGGAGTGCCAGCAGCCAAATATATGGTGCAGATTGAGACATAGAGAATATTTCCTTTAAATGACCCAATGGTTCCCCTTTCACAAAAGATCCTGACCACTGCTGGCCAAAGAACAGGGGGCCCTACACTTGGGAGATTTTTTTCTTTCTGTTTTAAACAATACAGAGTATTGTTATTATTAATTGTTATTAAAGTAAGTCAGATTTGCCTCCTCATTGTTTCTCCCCTCCACCCCTTACATTCTTTCTCATGCCTTTGAAAGACCATGGGTAAGGCTGCCTACACGGAGCACAGCTTCTCCGGGCTGCATCCACTCCCCAGGCTTCAGAAGGCACAGCTCTCCTTTCCCAGCAGGGGTGAACAGGGGGTGCTTGTTAAGAATAAAGAGAATGCGCTTAATGATGTTTAGCCATCGATCTTCTCTCCCCCTCTCCCAAAGCCCTCTGCCATCTGCATGGCTCCCCAACCTTTTCCTCCCCTCCTTGTGATTGCTTGGCACCTGGACTTTTCTCTGCCTGTCTGCAAGCTGCCTTTGAATTTGAACCCTTTCCAAATCTCTCCCACTGTTTGAGCTCCATTTTGCAGTTTCAGCTTTCCCTGGAGAGTTTCTTCAATCGCCTCTTGCCTCCAAATGTTGAGGATCTGCCCCTTGTCCTCGGGCACCTTATGCGGTGCAGCATGGGCCTGAGAGCTGGGGTCCCCTTCCCTGCACCTCCGCTCCTCACTTGGGACGTGAGAAGGGTGGACAAGGCTGCTGGTTTTCCCTCCAGAGCAGAGGGGTTCCAGGTGCCTCCAAAGAGATCTCCTAACCAGCCCTGACACTCTGATCAGAGGTCCCCCTTTCATCAATTTTTTAAACTGGGCTTCTAAGAAATGTTTTGTTTTCTTTTTGAAAAAAAAAATTGTGGCTTAAAAGGAAAAGCTTAAAGAAAAGTTCAAAGAAAAAAAATCCAAGAAACAGTGGACAAAGTGACCTGATAATGCCTTCCAAAGCTCTCAGACACCGGAATTCCCCTCTCTCCCACTCCGTCCTCCCCCACCCTCCTAGGAGGGAAGGCAGCAAGTGAGCAACACTTTATAGACAACATTCCGCACTGGTCTCCAGCCATCAGCTCTTCTAATGGGTCTTGGGCAGCTGTCCCAGGCCAGATAAGCCACATTAAAGCTGAGAACAAAACCAAGGGATTGGATTTCTTTTTAAATTAGGAGAAAAATGTGGTCTGGGTTCCTGGAAGCTGTTAAGATGCTTTTAAACGATGTCTTAAATAAGGACACTCTTAAGCTTGTCTTAGCTTTTGAAACTTCTTGGGCAGGTTTCTGTTTTGTTTTGATAGAAAGTTGTTCTAAAGAACTGTGTGAAATTTGCCTACTCTGGTGTCAGGCTGAGGCATGAGGGAGAAAGGAAACCAATTTTTGTCAAGCGCATGGTCAGCTTCAGGAACTGGATGTAGATGAACTGAGGGAATCCTCAAGATGACCCCTGTGTCCCCATTCTGTAGATCAGTGGCTTCGAGAACTTAAAATCATGGGCCCACATAGCTGGTAAGACAAAAACCCAGCCTTCGAACCAGGTCTGGCTGATGCCTGAATTTGCAATGTCCCACAGAGAACGTGGAGTCTGTAAAGAAAAGCTTTACTTGGGAAATTCTTTTGGGATTCAGAGAAATCCCTTCATAAATAGGGGCACGATGTAATTTATCTTCTAAATGAGGAAACATGTCCAGGACAAATGTCGAACTAGGTGGGATAACAGGACAGCAGGCATGAAATGGTACCGTTCTGGGCAAACCAGGATGCAGGCTCACCCTCTTCATCACATGGGCAACAACAAGAAGCGAGGATACACCAGGAGAATCAGAAATGGCAGGACCAAGATTTGAACCCAAATCTCTCTAAAACCCCCTTTCTCCCCGCTACATCGTATGCCCTCCTGACATGCTCTCTTCACGCCCAAGGCCGTGACCGAATTCCCTGACTCATGCAACATTTAGGGGTCCGGTCAGCACAAAATTTTATTATCCTGAGCGTTTTTGAGAAGGAGAATATCCAAATTTCATCTTAGTTCTAAAACCAAATCAGAAACTTCATGTAGTCGTCGAGAGCTTTGCGAAGCAGACCTATAATCTGGAGGTTAAAAGAAAGAGTGGTCCCCTTTCTACTTTTTTCAACTCCCTCTACTTTTCTCCATCCTTCATTAAGGTTGAAAATTAGTACACTTGTTAAAGCATTGCCGATGCCGATGGTCTCAAATAAGCAGAAAGCCCATGTAAATAAGCTGTTCCCAGCCATAGGACAGGAAGCTGTACTAATCATGCCATTCTTTTGCTGTATTTCTGATGCTTTGACGTCTGGGGCCTTGCTGACCCCGGAGGGACTGCCCCTCCCTGAGACAGCCAATTCCTAGAGGTGGGAAATGCCTGGCCTTCTAGAATACCTTTAATAGGTGAACTAACCAATCCAGAACCTACTCCCACCACCGCCTCTACTGGGGTCTCACACCCCGGGCCACTATCCACTGCCCCAATCACCCCAGGGCAGGTACCAGACAACTAGGGACAATCCATACACTCTGGAGCCTGCTGAAAAGGTTTAAACTAGGCAATTTTGAGCTCGCTTACCGTGCCTCATGCATTGCTTCCCACAGAAACCACAAGAAAGGCTCTTGACCACATTTTCCCCTCACTCCTTCTGCCTCCTGACTGACCAGGTGCTCCCCCCTGTGCTGGAGTGCCTCCTCCTCTTGGCAACTGTGCATAACAAACCATCTTTTCAATGGCAGTCATCTCCTGATCTCTTGGCCTTACCATATCTGAACAATAACAAAACCTCCATTTTAAAACATAAGCCATCCCTCTTAAAAGGCACTGATCCACTATTTCCTCTTCACTATAAATGGTTTCAGTACCTGGGAACAGCAGCAGTGGGCAAATGCAATGGTGGTCCCAACCCAGAATTTTATTTTCATGAAGACCTACAAATAGCCTGCTTTCTCCCCAGTGGTGGTCAAGCAAAGCAGTGAGAAGGGACAGTGTGTTAAAGAGATACCCCGGTAAACGTTATAGTGCCATCTGGACATACCCTACATGGAGCAAAGCAACATCCCATGCTAAATTAGGAAAACAAAACCATTGACAACGACCAGAGTAACTAATCGCAAATCTTTCATAGCCATTTGCTCCTGGAATCATCACCATGGAAGTCTGGGAGTAGCCTAAAGTACTTTTTTTGGAAAAAAATACATTAAAAATATGCAAATTGAATTCACTGCACTGGATTGCAAAAGATATATACAGTACATATTTAAAGAAGCTTGTAAGAGTGAAGATATTAAATGTAGAAAAATGGAACATTCATAGTTACAAGAAATCCCAATAATGCTGGCATTTCTCCCCCCATGACACTCCCGCTAGTAATTAATCTTGAAATGTGTTTGCAGAGTTCTTGTTTGTTTCAAAGTTGGGAAATAAATGTGCTTCCCTGTGAGAACAAAGTCCGTAAATATTTTATGTAAGTGAGAGAAGTGAATTGAATTCATCCCAGGAACATTTGTCATGCCCAGTTAGGACAAGAAATCTGCTTTGCCAGCATCAGCCTAACGGCATCTGCCTGGAAGATATTTGGAGCCCAGAGTTGAATGATAAAATGCACGTGATTTGTTTCCTACTCACCCTTTAGCCAGGGTTGCTATGCCAACGTCAGTTAACTTCATCCCTACACCTATAGGAAGAGAGAACAAAGGCAGAATTTACACGGAGCCCCTCAGAAAGGACTGACAATCTATTCAGGGGAGGGGTAGTGACAGCCACATCCTCATTTCCCTTCCTGCATAAACACACAAGTTCCTCCTTGTTTTCATCAGCAGAGGCCTCTTTCTGTGGAGCCCGACAGGCTTTCAGACTTGCATCCAGCTCTTTGGGATGATAATGGGGAGGGCAGGCCTCTGACATAGCCGTCCAGGGAAGTTGTGGCTCATGAAAGTGAGCCTGCCGCCCCAGACAATGCAAGCCCTTTGCGGCTCCAGAAATGATGTCCTCTGCTTGCCTGACCGCCCCCTCTGGTGCTGCTCCATGAATGGCTCTGAGACCTGTCCCTCGTCCCATGAACTCTCTGCCCAGAAATGCTCTGATTTGGGCTTAGGTCTGCTTCTCATTCTTCATTCATAGTGGAAACTCTTACAGTGGGAGGTGGAATGGGCATGGGTTGGGGTACCCATCCATGAGAAAGTTTGACATGGCATTTGCTCAGTTCAAAGCCAAACTCCAGATATGTGATTTCCCATTTCCATACAGTCAGTTTTCTGATCCAGGACTGAAGATTTTCTGGGTTGGCTTTAGACCTAGGGAAACACTCCTGAGTTGCTGACTTTTAACCATTGGCTTGGAGATGTTTACATGTGTCACCCGTGGTCTAACCCTTTGATGCTTTTCCTAACCTCTATCCATTAAACCATTGGGGGTGGGGGACTTCCAAACCAAAACAGCAAAATAGCTCCTGAGCTTCCCACTCCGGTTCGGCGAAGCGCCACAGGCATTCCTGATAGAATCCCAGGCACACAGGAGTCATTTTGCTTCTGTCTCCCCAGCAGGAGCAATTAGGAGAGTGGCTAAGGAATCAGGATGCAAAGAGAATGGGAAATCCTCCTGTCTTGCTCGGTCGGGAAGGGCAAGCTTGCCATCACCTTCTGCAGTAGAGAAGAGCCATCCTCTGTCACCCTGCCCGCCTCCCCATCTCACTCTACAGCCTTAACCTCTGCCAGGTCTGGAAGAAGGCAAACTTCTCTGACGCCCAGAGTGTGAATGGCCTCTGGCCTTTCTGGAATTCTCCTTGCCACACCAGGGACCAGCTCTGCCCCTGTCTCTCTCGGCTGTTGGCTATGGGCACTTGCTCCAATTCAGTGGCCGTCTACTCAGTCTCACCCATGAAATCTAGTGACAGGCCTTTGATGGCCGGGCACAGGGTCCATGGGGCTACCCCACTCATGTGTCTGGACCTGCCAGATGCCAGGCCCGGGTCTTGCCTCCTCTCTTGCCCCTGACTCTAGTCCTATCTGGGCCAGGCTGTGATTGCTCTATTCCCCTCAGCCAGCAGGTGACCTGCTAAGTGATGGGCCTGGCAGCAAAGAAACCAGTCTGAGCATCCCCCGCAAAACCAACCCTGAGAGTCAGACTTGATGGCAACCTAGTCCCATGGGTCTCTACTCCTATGAGCACTGTTTTCTGAGGCCCAGAAAAGGGAAGCTAAAGCGTTAATGTTCTGATTCAGCAGTGTCTGCCTGGAACACGGCAAAAAAACAGGCCATGTTGCTATTCAGACTGGCTATTCAGACAGAAGCAACGAGCCCTGGTTTTCAGCAGTGCACCTGTGAGCTAAATTAGACATGGCCCTTTGGGTGAGCCACTGAGCATTGTAAAAGCCTTTCACAGTTGGCAACTAATTCATCTCATTCTTTCAAAGCTGCTAACAACTAGAACATACGTAGAAATGCTTCACATAGCTTTTATTACAGGGACCGTGCTCAAAAAAACCCCCAAACACCAAATTGCAAAAGCTCCCTTTGGACATCTTGTTTTGTGGAAAGTTGTATTTAAAAATCACAGCTCTAAGCTGCACAGAAGTCCAATTTTTAAAAGTCATTTGGCGAAACGTCCTTGAACTTGGGGAATTGCTTTTTCTTGCTTCTCACAATACCAGCTGTCACTTACAGTTTAGAAAAACAGAACATAATTTTTAAGAGGAAATTTCTCTCTCGGTTTAATAATTTCCCAGGTTATTAAGGGTCTCTGCAGGACAATAATTTAAATTCTAATGTGCAGCTATTAAGCCGAATTGGGAACAATCATCAGCTACAGGTCTTATCTGATGGAAGGAAGGAAGCAGGTAGCTTTAGGAGTTCATTCTCCAGAATTTGGGTTCTTGGGTCTTTGGGGTGACACTTCTTAGAAACCCTAGTGGTTTCACCAGGGTGAGGATCTTAGGGCCAATCACAGGCGCAGCTTTTACTTCTCAAAGCTGCAGGACCCACATCAATCCTGTCAACAAGCAAATGCAACCAGGGAGGGGATGACTTTTTAGAGTTTGAGAAGGTGATGGTTGAGTTTGGATTTGTTCATCTTTTCTAATCCTAATTCCAGTGTCTCAGGAAAATTATAAAACGTGGAGATTGTTTAGAGAATGGATGTGTTGTCTTGTGCCACAAGGACGATGACAATAAAAAGGTTTTTCCCAGCAGCAGCAGAGAGTAAATAAACACGGCTATAGAACACCGCGCCGACACATTAAACTGCACACATCACTGACAGAGAGATGTGATATTCCACTACGGTTGTTAAGTAGTGCCTGGAAGAGAACCCAGCTGTGTGGGAAGCTCCAGGGTGCTGCTTTTCAGGAGAAGAATTATATTTAATGCAAAATTAACTCGGAATGAGAAAAGATGGGGGGGGCAGCAACAATTGTACAGCTGGGGTCTAATTAGAATAGAAAGCTGTCTGTTAAGACCATATTGTGTGTGTGGCAGCAAAGCCTCTTCAAAAAGTGAGCAGATATGGCCACCTTCAATCTGCAGATCGGCCCCGTCTGCAAACTGTAATGTTGCACTTCCCAGCTGGCCCTCGAGGAGTTCCTCATGGGAACATTTAACATCAAGAGACACTTGGAAATCTCTTGCCAATTTGTAAGTTTGTGGTTTAGTGGAAAGAACATGGGGTTTGGAGTCAGAAATCATGGGTTGGAGTCTTGGATCTCTCAGCTCATTAGCTGAGTGACAGCAGGCAATTAAATCACCACCTCTGGGCCTCTGTTTTCCCATCTGTAAAAAGGGGATCATAATATCTTCTCTGGAGGATTATTATGAAGATTAAATAAAATAATAGGAAAAAATGACTGCATACAAAAACTGGCGAAATCTAAGTAAGGTCTTTGTCTACTTAATTACATCGTGCCAATGTGAATCTCCTGGTTTGGATAACGTGCTGTAGTTATGTAAGATGCTATCATTATGTGAAGCTGGGCAGAGGGTACACAGGGACCTCTGTACATTTTTGTAACTTCTTGTGTCTATGGTTATTTCAAAACAGAAATTAAAAAACTAGGGAACACATGTTACGTGTCAATGCTGTGCTAAAAGTTTTATGATCTCATTTAATCCTCATAACAACTCCATATGGAAAGTATGAGGCACAGAGAGGGAAGTAACTTGCCCAAGGCTAACAGCCAGGAAGTGGAGGAGCAGGGACTAGAACCCAGAGGCAGTCTTGTTCTTCACCACCACGCTACAGATAGAGCTTGAGATTCTCGTAGATGACAGTGTCTGACATTTAGTAGGCAAATAATTACAGTTCAGATTTTTCTTAACAACATTATTATTTGGAAAGGAAAAGAAATAGAAAACCCCTGTGGCAGAAGCTGTGGATGCCCCACCCATTTCCCTCACTCTAACCACTTCCGTGCAAGTGGCTCCACCTCCAGGTGCCACCACCAGCATTTCTTTGCCTTTCTCTGAGCACAGGAGCCTGCTTTGCTCTGCTTGGCTTGCCCGTGTGGCAGGCGGCAAATGCAGGGAGTTAACGCCCCCACCAGGACCAGCCTGCCACTGGAACCTAAAGGGAATTGGGGTATAAACACCCCTGCTGCCACACTCCTTGGGTGCAACAATTCTGAGAAGAGTGTTCTGCACAGGCTCCCAGAGTTCCCGCAGCAGACGTGAGCTTCAGCTGCCCACGGTGGTAACTGGCTGTATTATGCTTATTGGCTGTTCTCCCCTCTCCTGTCACACTTCCCCGCTCTTCTACCAACGTTTCCTGGGATCTCTTCCCAAATATTTGTACTTGAACATTTGTGAACAGTAAAGGATTAACCTTGCCCAAATAAAGGTTCAATACTTGCCCAACTCCTGGGAGGCAACCTCTAAGCCATTGGAATGTCCTGCCTGATGAGAGTGTCTTTGTCTGCCTAGCACCTTGGGCCATGTGGTATCAGCTTGATCTCTGCAGAGGCTAAAGACTAAGGTCAACCTTATGGGCAGTCGGTCACGCCTATGTGATGGACCCCCCAGTAAAAACTCTGAACACCAGGGCTCGGGCGAGCTTCCCTGCTTGACAGCACTCCATGCATATTGCCACACTTCATTGCTGGGAAAAGCAGGTACTGTCCACATGACTCCACAGGAGAGGACAACTGAGAGCTCCCACCTGGTCTCTCCTGACTCTGTCCGTGTGCCTCTTACCTTTGCTGATTTGAGCCTGTATCCTTTCACTGTAATAAACCATAACCATGAGTGTAAAGGCTTCTCTGAGTTCTGCAGGGCCTTCCAGAAAGTTAATGAACCTGATGGCAGTCTTGGGGAATCCCCAAATCACAATTTGTCTCAGGGCTTTCTCTATGGGAAACCTACTTATGACATCCCCACTTCATATGACAAATGTTTCCTAACAATTTGTACATAAATTGAAAATGCTGTAAATTTACCAGGGGAGATAAAAACTAAAGCAACTGTGAAAGACTCTTTTACTTATTAAAAATGAATTATGTCATCTTAGTTTACCTTTTGGTATATCCAGATTTTCATATATATTTCTGAATTTTGCCTGTTGAGGATATAACAATAAAGCCAATCTTTAGTTACCTGTTGTAATGGGAAGGTGTTATTGGCATGAATTATTAAAATGTACTTTATTCCTCCATTTGGCTGGTCATTTAGGACTCCTCTGTCACACCTTGTTTCTGATGAGACATTAGGAACACTTCCTACTGGCAAAGGTGCTTAAAGTGACTCAGCAGACCCCTCCTTCTCCTCCCCTCCCCATGCCCAGGAATATTCCAGGCCCACAGCATCCTTGGAGCCCTGGTCAAGCTGCTCTCCTCACCCTGCATGTCCGTGACTAGGAGGCCTCCACTTGTTTTCTGGTATACCCAGTGCTGGAAGGTACAACACTTCTGACCAGCCTCCGATTCTCTTCTCAAGAAGTTTATTTCCTTCCCGTCCCTGATGGAATACTTCACAAATTCTCCAATCAGCTCCTCCTCTACTGTTGCATAAGGGATGTTGTTCTCAGGTCGATGGATAAGAAAAATGGGAATGATCCTGGAAGGGACAAGAACATGCGCACACATCATGTTGCCTGATGGGAATAAACACTTTGGGGGCATTCTACCCTCACTGGAGTAGCAGGGAGCTGCGGAATAAATCCCTGGGTTCTGTTAGATTTAAATTAAAAAACCCCCAATGATTATTCCATGAGTAAAAGGCTGTGTTTCTGTTTGTCATTTGTTCCTAGAGTTGATCAGAAACTCCTCTTTGGGATGGGGTTTAATTGCTCTGTAGAAATGAATGTCTTCATTATAGTCATGTCTCAATGACCCACTGGTCACTATAACCACTATAACTATAACTGGTCACTGGTGACTGTAACCCACCTATCCATCCATCACAGATCCATCTTTCCAGCTATCCCTCCATCTTTCTTTCTTTCCTTCCATTCAGTCAACAAATATTCATTCAGTAGCTTCTATGTATCAGACACTCTTCCAGACGCAGTTCCAGAAAACAACAGTAAAGAAAACAGAGGCTCTGCTCACAAGGATCTTACATTGAATGGAGGAGACAGACAATAATCAAGTAAATGTACAGCACTATGTGCTATGTGAAAAAATAAAGCAGTGGAGAGGAGATGAGTAGGCACCGTGTGTGTGTGTGTGTGTGTGTGTGTGTGTCTTTCTGGTGTAGAATCCTCTGATTCAATGAACGTGGGATCTGGCACAGATGCCCTTTTGAGGACCCTTATCCCTATCCCTCCTTACCCTCACTTGTGCAAGACCTTTCCAAGTCCCTGGACCAATCTTTATATTCATAATTTTGTGTTCTTTTCCTTAGAAAGTGCCCCAAATTGTGTACAAGTCAAGCCACACAAAACTTGGGTCTGCCCCTGCAGGAGGGTGCCGCGGTTCTGTGCGTGGTGGACTGGTCACGGGGTTGACTCTTCCTCCTTGAGCACAGGCTAAGAGGACAGAGACTGGGAGGAGGGGGGCTGGAGAAGAGAGAGAACGGGGCAGGAGGAGTTCTTATAACAGGGGACCCAACTCGGTCCGGGTTGCTGTCTTAGCGTATTCAACACAGAGGCAATTTGAGTGTTTTTTTCTTTGCATTATGTTAATCTGTCTTGAAGTTGCTGAGAAACGTTTGTGGACTAAATAAGTATGTAAGCATTTCTTGGCAAAGGGCAGAAAGTATTAGAATTTATACATAGTATGCTCCACATACCACCTCAGGGAGAGAATTTTTCCAATTTTGTGAGCTAACAGGGATGGTGTAGACAAGAATTCCTCCCTTCTTTCCTCGCCTTGACATATTTTACTGATATATGAATGACAGACTGTTCTGTCTGAAATTTCCAATGTGCACTGACACAGCACTTTCTCTTTCCACTTAAGCATGCACATATGATCTCAACCAGATAAAGAGATCAGTAAACACAAGCTCCAGACATCCGAAAATCTCCTTGGGTCAACAAATATTTAGTTAATAAGAGGATAAAAGTAATCGGTGTAATTTATCTCTGTAGGATTCCAGGAAGTGGGTACCGTGATTCTCTATTCCTGATCACCCAGTTCTCTCTTCCCTGACACAGCGCCATATTTTATTTTCACCATGAGATGAACCATTTTGTGATATTCTTGTGTTCCCTTATATTTGTTTATTGTTTAGACAATGTAACATCCATGAGAGTAGATACCTTTTCCTTTCTATTTAACATGATGGATACATTTATTGAATTCATCCAACCATCTATACATACGTACATTTGTTTGAAGACTATTTATCAAGTGTCTTTCTGTAAACCTCTGGTGACCCATGTGTCACCAGAGGACAGCAGCCATGTGTGCCTTGATGGAGCTTACAGACAGAGACCAATTGACATGCTTGTCCTACTGGTCCTTCTCACCCTCTCATCCCTCCAGGCCCCCAACCAGTCAAGGGTGGTAATACAAGAAAGGGTGAACACACTTACTCTGGCACTTCTCCAAAGCCTTCCAGAGGCTGTGCTTCAGCAGCATAGATCTTGGCATAGTGTCTGGCCGTATTTTGGACATAGCATTCCTATATCACCCGAAAACACAGGAAATCCAAGTGATTAGAAGAAATTCAGAGAGTTGCTTGGAAATGCTAATCAGATTTCCTATTATAGATCCAGCCAGTGGATTCTCAAACCTATCCCCTGGTTGGGAACACAAAACCAAAAATTATTACAACCTAGAGCTGGCCACTTACAGAAGAGCTCTGAGACCTGAAGGAACTATCCAGCTGAAGGCCAAGTGGTCTCTGGGGCCAAGTGTCCCTGAACTATAAAATTTCTGGAACCTGCATGGCTGAAGTTTACCCTTGAGGGTGCTGGTTCCTTGGCAGGACGTCAGGTAAGCTTGGGGCCTGCTGGGTTTTCCATGAGTTCTCCTACCTGAGGTGCTTCTTCAAAGGTGTAATTTGAGTTGTAAACAGTGAACACTTTGCCAAGATTGTTGTCTTAGAAAAAGCAAACTGGATTCTGCTTTCTACTCAGTAGGACCTCTCTGAGTAGGAGTCTGGATGCTGGGGGATTTTCCATGACTGGGCCAGATGATACTTGAGATGGAAGGAATATTCAGTGAAAGAAAAGAAAAAAGAAGGGTGGATTTGGAGGAGAAAGGAAGACAATTAGCAAAATCCTATACTCGGAGAAGAGGGGCTACCTTCATGAGCACCAAGTCCCACGTGACATTGCCACATCTGGGAGAATCATGGATAACTAATGCTTAGGGCACCTGAGAGATTCATCGGAGAACACCTATTCATTTTATAGGTAATGCTTTTTAAAAGGCACCTGGTTCGTGAGAGAGCTAGACTCAGCTCTCCTGAAGCTTGGCCAGTGCGAATGTCAAAAGTGAGATACACGGACCAAAGTGGGATGGGGAGGCAGGAAGAGAAGCTAATGCTCTCCTCTTGCCTCAGAGTTCTGTGACTGAATAACACAGAGAGGTGGGAACTTAGCTAGAGGCTTGGGTCAATCTCTCTCCATAGCTTACGGGCTGACACTGAACCAAAGTCAGAAAGACGGGACAGGACAAGTGCTGACCCTTCTGAATACACCCCAGCCACCTCCTCCTCCACAAAACAAAACACTCCAGAAACGGGTTCTGATTTTAGCTGTCCTTGGGAATCCTGGAATTTGGTGTAGCTTAGAACCCCCACTTTCCATGTCATCCTGCATCCAAGAAACGCCCAGGGATCTCATAGGGCTTCCTAGGAACAGAAACGATCCCAGCCCGGGTCAGAACTGATGAGGTGCCTCCAGACATAGGCTGAGTCCAAGAAATTACTCCTGAGAACTGAGACATGACTCCCAGCATTTAGCCTTAACCCAGTGGCTCCCTTATAACCACATCCCAAAGGGAGTAAACACCCTCTTGGAGACAATCCCATTAATTCTGAGTCTAATTTTCATCTCAGGTTATCATGGGTCCCTCTCACACTTCAAGTGCCACCTTTAGGGCAGGTGGACCCACCTGGGCAGCGAGTTTGTAGTTTCTCTGGACGAGCTCATCGTTGTTTCTGGTCCCGTAGGCAACGGCATTGTGCACCTTGAGTACGCAGGCATGGCCGGGCTTGAAGACTGGCATGAGGCCCTGCATTACTTTACTGCGGAAGGCTTTCCGGTGGACGCCTTCCCCAAAGTGCAGCTCCTCTGTGGCAATTTGACCGCGCAGGCGGCCCCCAAAGTAGCTGTCATTGAGGAAGTCTTCTCTGAAGATGAGCTGGCTGAATTCAATCTCTTCACATCCTAAAACATAGCACAACTTTAATTAGACAGAATATCCCCCAATCCTGCTCCTTGGGTAACAAACGTTCCCACATAGGGACAATGACAAGGTTGACCTGTAGAACCTAGGAGGGGAAACCACACTTAACCCCTCACAGAGGCATAGCTCAGAGATGAGATGGGTGGGTGCTGACAGGGAGACGGGTCATTGAGGAGATGTAGGAAGATCAGTGTGAGGTCCTAGTGGATCAGATGAAAGGGGAAAAGATTGGTTGAAGCCAAACTGGGGATACTGGGAAAAGAATTTTAGACGGATCTGGAAAACAAAAGCAGAACTATGCAAGGTGATTAAAGAAAAGTTGAGAAGATAAAGTACAGAGGAGGGAGGAAGGACCAATGGTAAAGTCTGATAAACGAATGTTTCTCAACCTTTTTTTCATTATGCCCCCCAGTGAGGAGCCTCTTAGACTTTTTTTCTAACTGTCCTCCATAAAATTCTAGTACCACAGATGTACTGTATACCTGTTCATGTACTGTGTGTATATCCATGCTTTACACACAAGAAGAATACGTTTTTTTTGCCTCCCCAAGAATCAATTTTTGCCTCTTGGGGATGATACTGCCTCTGTTGAGAATGCATGTCATAGATATAATAGGCGAAAAAATGAAGCAAAATAAGTAAAAAGAACTGCCTTTGAAGAGAAATTGAAAAAAAGTAGAATTATTTGTAAAAAAAAAAAAAGTAGAATATTTTTTGAGTTTTCTAGCAGCTGTTTCAGAGTCGATTCTGCACGTGTTTCAGATGACCATGCATTCAATCAGAATGTTCCATTTTAAACTAGAGACGACCAAGTCAGAGTTCAGAGAAGAAAATAAGATGGCTTTCAATTAAATACGATTGTTAAGATTTTTAAAAACACCTTCCACTCCTAAAGTCAATGAAAACTGTCATCTTTCTGAATGTTTAAAAGAAGAAAGCCATCAGAATGAAAATCCCACTTCACATTTTTATTTAGAATATTCAGAGAAATATTTTTCTCTCCTTTTAAAAATATTTTCAAATCATATGTGTTAAGAGCAGACTATGACTGATGCTAGCTATTAAAAGTACAAGGAGACTAAAACTACTCTTAAAGGGTATTGATCCAGGCCAACTTATTGCCAGAAAGAAATAAAGGGGGCTGGTGGGGGATTTTCAAATAGAAAAAGTGGGCGAAGGTGCTAGTGGAAAGATGCTCCAAGACTTTTCACAAAGGCTAGCAGCAGCCTCCGGCAGAGTGACCTGTCACTGTTTCTAGAGAGAATTCGGGTGGGGCAGCAGGAAGACAGGCAGGCAAATAGGATATTTTCTCAGATAAATTCTAAGGAGAGAGTTGTATCACAGATTTCATCCTAAGGAATAGAACCAGAAATTTTCTTTTTAATTTATTGAGAGGAGTATAGTTTTTTTTTTAAAGTTAAACTTAAAAATTAGACAACAAAATGGAGAGGGAATGCTTTCTCTATAACCCAGATCTTGTCAATTCTAGTTACATGATTAATTTATTTGGAAAATTTGGACCCTAATACCACTTAAAGAATATAGGAAGTGTTTTACGTATATACAGCAGAGCCCAGTGAATATGAACTATATTTACTCATACTGTTTTCCTTCAAAGTCTCAACATTTCTAAAGTTCAGTTACTCTTAAAAGTAAGAAGTTTGTGCCTGTCACAGCTGGTAAATTTTTAACAACCTGCCTGGGGGGTGGGGAGGCCCTGGTTTTTGTAGTGTTTTCCAATTTCTATGGTGTAAACACTCTCACTGTGGCCAATTTTAAACTGCTGGTGCGACGTCACAGGAATGTGGAGCTGGGAAGAGAGGCCCACAGTCAGCTCTTAGCAGGCGTCCCATATATTAAATAGAAGAAGATGGGCACAGATGTTAACTCAGGGCTAATCTTCCTCAAAAAAAAAAAAAAAAAAAATTACCAGCACCCTTCTAGGTGGGGGTGGGCACGAGTGTGGGGACTGGTAATTTTCCCTAAGAGGAAATCCATGAGGAGCATGGACTCCATTAAACGTACTCAGCGGGTGGCCCAGCGGCAGCGTGAGTGTTCAGGAGGAGCTGTTAGGCTCCTGCTACATCAGGTGTGCACAAATGTCAAAGGAAAGCATGAAACCCCATCTTTCACTTTTATTAAGATGCAAATGAATGGAGTTGCTCTCCTAGACACCTGGCTCCCTTTGGGAATCTGTTCAGCTAGTCAAACTGAAAAGTAAATTGAAGAAACAAAACAGGCTGTGTAAGTGCCAGAGGCTGAAAACTCCATGCAGATGGGCTGAATGCAAGTCTGACGCTTAAAGGAAAAAGTTTAACCCCAAACTCCCTCTCCACAGGTTCCCAACAAGTGCACGGCTACAGTCTGATCTCTTTCATAAAGAATACACTTCTGGATATTCATGGCCTCATGCACTTATAATAGGCCTTGCAATCAGGCTGAAACAGCTCCTGAGCTGTCATGCATTTCTCTGTCATTCCTGGGCTCTCTCCTACTTGGGTAGACGAGTCCATGGGAATATTGCTTCTACCACTGACTCCAGGAGCTACCTCATGCCTTATGGTTCTCCCATTTCTTCTAACATCCAACTCAGACTGGCTTACCTTTAATATCCTGGTGACTTGAAAGTTGTTGGAGAACTAGAAGACAAAGAAGAGAATGCCCTCAGTACAGATGAACATTTGGAAGTGGTAGGGGCTAGTGCTTTTCATTTGAAAGTGAAAAGCTGAAGTTTACCTTCAGCGGTGAGATTAAATTCAGCAGTCACTTTTCCATAACTGTTATTGATGCAGCAATAATAGATGCCCTGGTCCTTCTGGCTGGCTTGAACGATGGCCAAGGACACAGTGGAGTTGTCTCCTGCACTGCAATGGGGGACATTAAGGTTTGCACGCATCATCATCCTGAAGTTGCATTTTTCTAATACACTTAAGGAGAAAGAAGCTAATGCTCCTGTCCTAATGTTTTTAGAGAATGAGCTGGCTAAAGGACAAGATGGTGATAAGCGGTTTAAATAACTTATGTATCTGTAGAGGACGATCAATACATTTTTGGTTTAACACCCTCAACGAATATGCAATATTAATACACAGAAATGTCTGGGAGTTTTGACTGCCATGAGTAGACCAAGGAAGTGGAATTGTGAAATCTGGAGGATGTTGTTAATATTTCTGATCAGAATTCACCTCCATTATGTTACTGATCAGGTGTCGTGTGCTTGATGGAAACCTAAAAATTCCAAACCCAGATCTGAACACAGACACAGTAAGACACAAGAGAAAGAAGGTCTTTGCTGTATATAAGGACTCATGGCTGAAAACTCTTTTAAATAATGCATTCCCCTAGTGAATATCAACCATCCATCCATCTGTCCATCCATCCACCCACCCACCATTATTAAGTTCCAAGCACTGTGCTATGAATAGAAAAACTGGTGGGGGCAGAGGTGATGAGGATGATGATGATGATGATGATGATAGCGAATGTGCATCAAGTGCTTGGTATGTACCAGCCATTGTGCTAATCACTGAAAGGTCTATTTCATGTCACCCTCAGAGCAATCTAATGAGAGAAGTACTCTTACTATTCCCAGTTCACAGAGAGGAAGATTAAGCAAATGACCTAAGGTCACACCGCTGATAAAGGTAGACTCAGGACTTAAACCAAGATAGCCTGAGCCTGGAGCCCTCATCTTGCCTTCATTAAGCTGCCTCCCCAGGTGATTTGTGATTCCTGCTCTCAAATGTGGGATAACTGGAATTGTGGGTAAAGCCACAATCTTTAGTCCAAAGTCTCAAACAAAAAACTTGCTTTGCAACCAAAAAACGATATTCAAATATTGTTTTAGTTTTGTTCTATATAATGAATTTTGTTTAAACATTCACCAAGTTGTGTGTGTGCAGGGTATGTTTCACTTTTGGTTCATTTCACAGCTCAACAACAAAGTCCATTTGTCTTGAGTTTGTCTCAGTTGCACATTCAACAAAAGAGTTCATTAGTGGTTGGTTTTTCAATAAACTTGAAGTCTCTGATGTATACATGACTCTTCTGGAATGTACCAGTGACTTAAAACAAAGTCCCCTAAATCATAATTCTTTTTCCATTGATGGGGCCTCTGAACACATCCTGAACACACGATTGAAAGCCCAGTTATAAGGGGAAGATTTCCTGACAGGGCTGAAAGTCTTAAGAGAGTCACAGAGGGGCTGGTGCAACGCCCTTCTCTAGTGGCTCATTGATTAGCACAGCATGTCTGTTCCTGAAACAGCAGTCGAGCTCCACCAGAACAGCTGGCTGCTGAACTAGAATTGTCTCATGAACATCTTCCTCCCAACCCAGAAATTCCCTGATTCTCTGATGACTTGGCCCAGAACTTTTTTCTGTCTTGACCTATTACTCCCATCCAAGACCTTTTTCTGGGAGGAATAATTTAGGAGTCAGACAGGCCTGGATTCAAATCCTGAGCTGACCTCAGGCATGTTACCTAGTCTCTCATCCTCAGTTTCCTCCTCTGGGAAAGAGGAAAGAGCAAGACCATCTCTTCGAAGTATGAGGAGTGACCAGCACCAGGCATGTGAGGCTCCAGCAAAGGGTCTAGTCTAGTGACTGGTCATGGACCATCAGAGTGGGTTAGCAGCTGTGTGCCCCGTACTGAGGCATTCAATGGTAAAATTAAAGAAAGGCACAGTGCTTGCCCTTCCAGTCTGGGAGGAGATGCACAAACAGAACATACCAACTTAAACTGTGGAAAGTGTAAAGAAGTGATCTTGCATCTTCTTAAATCAATAGGGAAAAAGCTCAGTTTCACATCCTGTTACCCTGTGAGGGACAAATCTCTTTACTTTTAGGGGAAGAAATGGACAAATGCAGAAAGAGCTGAACAGGAGGGGAGCTTAGCTGGAGACAAGCACAAAAGAAGGCCATGCCATGAACGCGATCAGAATAACATGGCCAAGAACTAAACTGGCTGAAGCGAGAGGGTACCTAACCTGGGGACTTCTCAGAGGACCCCATTATCCACCATCAGCCCCAGGGAGCCAGTAGGGGGCAGCACCCGCTGTCCCCCTCCAGTCTGGGCTGAGAAGTCCTTGGGGTGTCCTTCCTATCGCCAACCAATGAGAAGCTGCCTGCAACGGCAGCCAGCTCTTTACTCCCTGGCTGTCCAGCAGGAATGATGTGACCTGTGCTCCAAAACATTGCTCAGCTTCCAGCCAATCACTCCATGAGACAAGTGCTCTGTCAAAGGCTCAGGGCACGCTAGTTACCAAGAAGGTACTGTTGGCCAGGGTAGCACCAGAGTGTGCCAACTTGAGATCTTCATGGAGTCAAGACATACCACCATCATACAAACACTCAGAGAAAGCTACCACTTCCTTCTTCTTGGTTTCCTCAGAGTACATTCGCCTTGCCCCAGCCACAAGAAAGTGTCCTGACACCTAATTTCCACACTTTAGCCTGTTAAGGAAAAGTATCCAAAACCTGGGGACAAAGGCGAAAGGATGATTGCATCTCCCTTTGTATGTCACTGTTTCAAGGGCTCACCCACAGAGGATTTAATTATAGGAGAATGCGCCCGTGCTTGTCATCACCATCTACCACTTAAACAGAACCCCCTCAGACGCTTTTAAGTTACAGCTTGTAAGCTTTCTGTCCAGGAGAAAAGATAACCCCCGACGTTTATTATCTGTCCAAGTATCTTTCTGTAAATTTATTTCAGCATTTTTTTGTCAGATTGATGATATAAATCTCTATTCCTCAACTGCTCCTTTGAACAGCTTTACCATCCTACTGGTTCTTCATTACTTAATGAGTCGAAGAAGATCTTTGCTACGTGTTTCCATTATATTTGTTTGAGAGATTTCAGATTTTTGAAAATTCTATCTTGAGAAGGCAATGAGATATTTCTTGGAGGGATATGAAAAGGAAACACTCAACTGGAATTAAGGGTGAAAGAAATTTGATAACACTTGAAAACCCACCTGAAATAATATAAATGATCTCTTAATATACAAAGGAGTTATGACTCCCAAACATTCCTGAATTTTCGCAGTGAGAAGGCAAATGTGTGTGCCTAGACCAGGGAATGTCGCCAAGAAGAAAGGAAGCAAACATCACTAAGAATTTAAAGGCCCTGGCCACATGTCATTAGTAAATAGCATGTTTACTCATGACATATGCTCCCTAGAAGGAGGTTACGTTTTCTTAAGACACCTCGAATGGAAAACGGACCTGAACGATTCAATTGCCAATTCTGAGCTTCCAGCAAGGCTGCAAAACACTAGTTAACTGTTCTGGGCTGACGGCTACAGAAAGCACTTCAAATGAATAATTAGTACTTCTTTTTTATAAAGCTCTGGGGGATCTCCTTGACTTGAAAATCAAGTCATTTATTCTCCATTATAATTCTCCCTAAGCCATATGTAAGACAAGCAGGGGGATGACAACATTTTAGGCAAAGTGGGCCTATTACATCCATCACAATCCAGTTGGATTTTCTGGAGCGATGTTATGGAAACGAAACCATAGCTCAACTCTTCCATAGTTGCTTTTGGGACATAATTTCCAGACATCTGTTCCAAGCAGACAACTTTGATTTAGTTATATAGAAAGCTCAGATTTTTCTCACTTTTGTAGTCTACTCGTGACGAGATTAAGGGAGTAGAAACACCTCTTGTGACTCAGGGAGCTGAACTGGGACCTCCTTCGGCAGTAAGAAGCTTCTGAGGATTGTTTGAGTTACGCTGGTTTCCATTAAACAGGTGATTTGTTTCTAGAATGAGCCACCCCTCCTCAATTTATTGCCAAGAAGGGGCTTCAGGAAGCCATTCATCAGGTTCCTTCCACACGGGGAATTCCTGGCAATGGTTCTCACTCTCATCTCTCTCCCCTCCTCCTTCTCCTCTCCTCTAATATCCTAGGGCCCCGAAATAAACCCGTTATTCCTTCTTAGAGATGGCTGGTATCACCCTCAATAGCTGCTACTTTTCTATAATCTCAAGGATTATTTTTTCCTTTTGATTCACTTTCTTACCTGTGTTTGAGGTTCATCAGGTTAATGGAAATTTATGAAACAGAGAACACAGCAAAATTCACAGACATGCAGAAGAGAGCTCCTCTTTAATCTCGGGACCACACAACCTCAGGCTAGAAAATGATTTGACACGTTCCCTTGATATTAAAAATGTAATGAAAGGTTCCAATATTTTCCTAAGGCCACAAAACTCAATGGTGACAGAGCCAGTGCAAGAACCCTCTACCATTTTCCCTGTCCAGACATCTGTCTTCCATTACTTACTCTTCTTGGATATTTTGGGTGTGGAGTTTCTGCTTCAATTTTCCTTTTTGCTTCCTATAATTTTGTTATTTTCTTCTAGAACTGTGTCGTGAAATACTCAAGCAACAACTGTGACAAGTAACTGGGGCAAATATCGCACCTTCTCTGCACTTCCGCTATTGACTTGGAATCTTTCATCCACCAGATAGTAGAATCTTCATGAATCTCTGCAAACTGGCAGCTTAATTTTACATTTCCGGAGTGGTCAGGGAACATCTCGGCTTGGATCTTCTTCAATAATACCGGAGCTGGAAACGCGAGATTTGCAGGTCAGTGTTCCGACGATAGTTGCAAAGAGCTTTGCAGTGGGCAAAAGACTTTCTCATTTTATCACATTTAATTCTCACAACAATCCCCAGAGACAGGGATAAGAATTATTACCCTCAATTTATGGATGAGGAAACCAAGTGTCTGGGAGGAGGTGTGGCTTGCCTAAACAGTAGGAAAATGAACCAATCAACCTAACAGAAAACTCTCACTGTTCATACTTAAAACTCCGTGAGTGAGGTCTGTAATGCACAAAGTGAAATAGGACTTTAGCAACATTTTTTTTTTAAGATGGGGGAGGGCGGTTATAGATGCCTAGTCTGTAGGACCTGGGCAGAATAAAGATACTTTTAAATGATCACCAGATGGTCCAGGTCAAAATCAGAGCTGAGATTAGGGAGTAGAATAAAATCTGGATTATCTAAGTAGTAATTGTGGCTAAACCCCCAGATGCAAAAGGCAACTCAACAGCAAGTTAATTGCCGAAAAATATTCATCCACCTTTTCTCTGATTTCAGCTGTCTGTGCTGAAGATATCCTAGTGTATTGCAGTGATGTCTGACATCAGTTTCCTTAGCAAAAGAGCAGTATCTCCTTGGATGAAATGGGAGCAATAAGGAAACGATTCCCGGGGGTTAGGCTGTGACCTTTGAATATCGCCTTTTAAAATCAGGGATGAGAGCCTGGCACGCCAGGTACATGTGTAATTACTTGGGGCAGCCACTGGGCGACAGCATAGACATTAGAACAAGACAAGGATGGCTGACCCGGCCAAGTGGTCAGAATAATCTGGCAAGCAGTGAGGTTACTGGAAATGGGGGGTCAGTCTATTACAGACCAAGTTCCATAACTCCGCAGTTTGGTAACACAAAATATTTTATAAGCCACAGCCAAGCCAAAAGTCATCAATACTGATGCTCTCTTTTGCTCTGTTGCCTCAAATTCCACTACCGTGAAATAGTTGGTGCGTTAACTGTGCCTCCCATCTCTCCCTGGTCCAATAGCATTTGGATAACAGAATGCATATTTTAAAGCTTAGTTTCTTTCCAGGAGGTAACAATGGGCTACTTGGGTAACTGAGTAGCTGAGGCTACTAATGATATTACAGGATCCAAGCGCATAATCGAGAGAGAGAAAAAATATACCAAGTACTTATTGATGGCAAAACCCATTTCAGGTCCTTTGGCCCTACTTGGCTAGCTGGGCTAGGCATTCAGGCCCACAGTCTCAAACGCTTGGGCTACCCGTCCCCTCATTTGGGACTTACTTCCTCGAGGGCCTTTCCAATACTATGTGGCGGCAGCCCTCATGGGTGATTTGCAGATACAGAAATGTGCCTAAGACTGCCAACCCCATCCACAACCCATTGTCAGTTCTGAACATAGAAAAGCGGGGCACGGAGGGAGGAGCATAAAATGAGGGTCTCTGAGAGATGTGAAGCTGGCTTGGACAAGAGGCCTCAGGGCTTTGGAAAGGACCCCTGTTTGTGTGAGACAGAGGTAGAAATGCAGATGAAGGAGCTAAAGGAGGCCTGGGAGCTCAGCTCAGTTCATCTTCTGTGTATATTCCCGCCAAGCGCTGAGGGAAAAGATGGAGAAGTCCCCTGGTGAACATAAAGCTTCGGCTGCACTAAGCTTTGAATGTCAAGAAAAAAAACATCACTTGTTTTGTTTTCTTTCTTTCAGAATCATCCAAGTCATCCCCACTCCCCTCCCTGCTCCTACTCCTACCCCACCAGGTCACCACCCTCCCAGAATGCTGTGCTCCCAGGCTGCAGCCCTTCACGATGGGGAGGCTGTGCCACGACTGAGATGGAATCTTCCCACTGCACGTGGTCCTCTGCAGAGTCCTTTCTCCCACAGTAACTTGAACAACTATGCACAAAATGTCCAAATAGACTGTTTCCCTCTGGGCCGAAACCACTTGAGAGATCTTTTAAAACATTGCTTCATTCTCTTTAAATATGTTTTACAACACATATACTAGAAACCTGGTTGGATACCTCCAAACTCTTCGGAAGGCAGTTTTGTATTTAATTCTCTCTGCACCAGAGGCTGAGGGCCCGTCTGAGCTGGACTGGGAGTAATGAGCGCCCGCCCTGAGGTCTGAGGACTCGGGTGAACGCCATAGCGTTCTGCTCCAGCACACGTGGGCCACTTTACCTTGTTGCAATATTTTCTCTTCTGACTTCTACCAGATTTCATGGGAAGGGAAAGAAGAGCTCTGAAATAAAAAAGGCTAAAATTCAGGTTATGGGATGGAGTTTGAGGCTGAAGTGATTTCCCAGGCAAAGCAGAAGGGACAGCAGTTACAAGGGCTCTGAGTCTGGAACCTGGAACAGAGACCCCAAGGGGCTTCAGACTCCAGTAATGGGGAGGGTGAGTTGGAAAGAAATTTTATACTCAAATCTGGAAGAAAATCCAATGTTCAATTAAGCCATTTTTAATGAAAATAAATGATTAAAGAGAAGACTCCCAAATTGTACCTAAATGTTTATTTCTGTAAATCCTGCTTAGCATGTGGTCTATTTAATTACACTAATTAGCTACACTGATTAACACTTCTGTTTATCTTTTAAAATATTTTTTTAAGGGATATTAAACAGAAAGGCATCTTAATCACGCTCCTGCAATTAAACATACCTACAGGCAGCCTGTACCAGCGGTTCTCCCCCCAGATTACCTGGGAACTTATTTGAAATGCAATTTCTCAAGCCCACATGTTGAATCAGAAACTCTGGGGCTGAAGGCCAGCAATCTGTGTTTTAATAAACCCTCCAGGTGATTCTGAAGTCACTCAAGTTTGAGAACCACGGGCCTACATGCTAAGCCATTTGGTCACAGCCATAGCATCAACACTTACCCAGTGGAAACTTACCTTCATTGCAAAGGACTCAGCAGGACACTGGAACTTGACATCTGGTCAACAAACCCAAACTTTAACAACGACAGGAAGCAACAGAGCCTCACCTTTTCCTTCTCTTTGGCAAGGTGACCTTTTTGGGTCTTTTTTCTCATCTGTGGGTGATACTGATGTTTCAAGTTTAGGAATCTTTTTAAGAGAGCTCCAGCTCTTTTTGATGTTTTCCTTCTCTTCCAATCTCAGTCTCAGGGCAGCCACCCTGGACAGAATTTTCTTCTTTACTCCTTCAGCTAGATGTCCACTTCCTGAGGTTTCTTGCTTCCTCTTGACTTCCTCCCACCCAGTCGCTGCTGGGGGTGCTGGGGGGAATCTGTCAGTCTGGTCTGCCATGTGGCTGGGCTTCTCTTCTCTTGACTTTCTCCCATGGCCCAGGGTGCAGCCCTGTTGACACGGGTCCTGCAGCGTCTTAGGCACTTTATCTGATGCACATTCTCCCGAAATGAATGCCAAAGTCATTGCCGGGGAGCCAGGCGCACTTGCGGGTTTGGTTTCCCCAATTTGGGGCTCCACTATTTTAGGTTCCTCAATTTTGTGGCTTATTGAAAAGTTTGTGATGTTTCCTTCAGGAGAGGAAGTAAAGGGCACCTGAGTAAGACCACTAGGAGAGGGCAAATGTTTCCCATACTCACTCTCAAAGGCTCCCCTTTCCTTTGAGTCAGAAAATGCATATTGATGGTTTCTGGGCTTAACTAAATCATTCTTGGGGATGTCATGAATTTGACCTGTGGAGCTGTGAGTATCAGCTCCAACAGATGCATGAGTCATTACTTCAAGACAGCTAGAAAGAGGCCAAGTGGGGAAAACAAATTCTGCTGTGCTGTTTTTACTTTGTTCGGCCTTCCCTAAGCCTCTCTCCCTGCCTTCTTGTGTTTGGCTTCTGCTGTATCCACTTGGAATTGTTTCTCCACCTTTGTCAGAACATGGGACTTGCAAAATGGCTGGTTGGACTTCTGCTGTCGCTCTGTCATGTTGACTCTGTTCAGCCTCCCCTCTCTCACTGTCTTCTTGGCTTTGGTTGATGCTGTTTTCACTTGGAATGGTTTCCCCACTTTGCTGGGGGCATGGGGCTTGTAAGATGGCAGGTTGGACTTTCACTCTCTGGCTCATGTTTCCATCATTCAATTTACTCTCCTCTCTGATGACACCCAGTGTGGATTCAGAGGGCTCTGCTATTTCAGCCCTGGCACACTCCGTCACACTTGTTTCATCAATGGGATCTACAGAGGACTCTAGGATTTTAGGGCAGGTCAGAAACTGTTTAAAGAAGGCAGGGTGATCCACCTTGAGTTGGTTTTCCTCTTGGTTTTGACTCACATTGTTATCATTTTTCTTCCCTCCAGTTTTGGAAGCCTCTGATAGCAAATCTGTGACACATAATTCCTTTTCATCTACAGGGTCCACAGACGACTCCATGAGTCTGGCTTGGCTCAAATATCGGGAAGAAAGACAACTCCAATGTGCATGACGGGCTGGCTCTTCACTTTCATGGATTTTTCTGTTATTAGCAAGGGCTGAGCCAGACTCAGCCTGAGGATAGTGAACTGAAGCTGCAATTTCAGAGGGGTACAGTTCAGGCATGGCAGCATCTGCCTTTAGAACGTCAGAAACAGCCCAGATCCTGTTAGGGATCATGGGAACAGCTTGCAACTCCTTGCACTCAGAATCTGTCAGTTGTTTTGATGGCCAGACTTCTGGAATGGGAGCATCTAGAGTTATAATCTTCAGCTTGTTGCCTGTTTCCCAAAGTCCTGGTCCGCTCTCTTTAGATTCCTCCAGGAGGATATTAGAGAGAGGTGGAACATTGCTCAGAGCCTGACCATGTTCTTCCACAGTAGCTTCTGCCACCACAGACATGCTAGTCCCCAGGCCTGGGCTCTGCCCTCTTTGCTCCCTGGAGTTTGCTGATGAGTGGTCTGAGGGCACTGGGTTCACTTCCCCTTGAGCAGCCGAGGTCATGGGCAAACTTTCTTGGAAATCATCTTCAGAACGAGGACCCTGGTGGGGCAGGCTCTCCTGCTGGACCCTCTGTGTTGTTTCACTTCCTTTTTCTTGTAAATTCTCTTCAAGGCCCCTACTGTCTGCTCTGTCCACAGTCCGGCCCTTCTCTCCAGACTGGTTATCAATCTGAAGAGGGGAATTGCTACAGAAACCCTCTCCCTCTGGGAATGGGGGAACACAGATGTGGACTCCTGGTCCACTGGGAGCCAAGTAAAGGAGCTCTTCCGGAGATTCGGTTGTGGAACCATTTAAAATATGACCCAAACATACATTGGAAGGAAGTTGGAAAATATTTTCATCTGGTGCCTGAGGTGAGCTCTCCCCTGGGTCATCTGCGTGGCTGTTCCCAGCAACTGAAACAGGGAGGTATTTGACTGTGTGGACTTTGGTGGCAATGGTAACAGCTGATGTGTCCCCACTCTCCCTGGTCACCTGAAGGCACTCAAGATTAGCAATTACTGTTGTCGGCCTCTCCTGAGGAAATTTCACAATTGAGCTGTGACTAGCTGGTGTGTCTGTTGTGTCTGGGCCACTGGTAAAGGGCCTCTGGTCATCTCCTTCTTTAAATCGCACGAAAGAGTTATTCTCAGAAGATAGAGGCTGTCTTTCCTCAAGCCCTCCTGAGAAGCTGGGGCTCGGCTTCTCCTGGCCAGACTGTACCACGGAGGCCAATGTGGAGGTGGGATTCTCCACCTCGGCTAGACTTTCCCCTGTGGCACCTTCACTGGCTTTCTGTGAAATGTTCCAGGTGAAAGTACTGATAAAAAGAGGGGACACGGCCGAGTTTCTGTCGTTGCTGCTTTCGCAAGTAGCCTGTGGAGGCTCAGAACCTCGTGTCTGAAAAAGAACATCCAGTGTCTTGTCATCAGGAGAACATAAATCAGATACTTTGCTCTGACCTTCTGCCAGCTCTAAGTCCATGGGGCAAATTTCTTGAGGCAAATATTTATCAACTGAGGCTCTAACAGGAAAATCCATGGTATCACATGTTTCTTGCTCACCTGCTTCAAGAAGCTCCCTCGCACACATTGCTTCTCTGTCCCTTGGCACATCACACACAGTTTCCAGGGTGGGGACGGTATTTGCACATTCAGGGGAAGCAACAGAGAGAACCTCGGGCTCCACGAGGTCAGCTCTGCCCTCCTGGGGCAGGCGGGCTGACAGCTCGTAGGCGGACATAGTTGCATTATTGGCTTCTGGGATGCTCAGCTCAGGTCCTCGTTTTCCCCGAGACTGTCTGGGTGCGTTGTCTTCTCTGTCTTGGTTTTCTCCATGCCGTGGGCCTCGAGGACAGATTTCTACCTCCAGGTATTGGGCCAATGGTGCCTTTTGATTGTGGATCCCTCCGAAGTTGGGGAAGGAATTTTCTGTGGTCCCAGTAAATGCAGGCTCCTCCCTGGCAGGCTCTGAGAAAGCTGGCATCCGGCTGAGAGGGCTTCTCTCCCTGATGGTTTCCTGAATTTGCACCTAGGAAGATGAAAAGTGATATTAATAGAATTGTTCCTGGGAGAGCCCACAACAGGGCATAATTGCAGTCCCTAGAGCGTTAATCCTTGATGACTGTAATAATGGGCAAGAAGAGCAGCAGAAATGATTGCAATCTCAACACGAATCCCCAAACTCTCCCTAGCTGTTACAGACTTCCTGGAGAAATACAAACGTAAGCAACTGTATGTTCCAGAAAACCTTTGGTCAAATTTCCCATTATAAGCCAAAAGCCCCCTGACAATCATCTTTTAGCGATTTCTTTATCTCTCTCTCAGGAAAAAAGATGGGAGATAAATTGCACGTTAACTATTTTGATAAAGTAAGTCACAAGAGCTTGTGTGCATCTTATCAGAAAGACAAACTTCACACGATCATGACAAATGAAATATGCAGCGCTTTAAAGTAGCAATGAGCAATTTTTGTTCCCTAAATATAACAGCTTGTTGGTTAATAAATGTTACTAAAGAACAGAGAGATGACTGTCTTTTGAACCTGCCTCTAATAAAGTAATGGGGATATGATTGGTCATCAGCACTGCCAATCACTTCTGTCCCAGGAAAGTTATAAAATCTTGGAATGCCTCCCCCTCTTTAAAACATATGCTCTGTGGCAGGCAAACCATGTCTACAAGGAGCAGGGGATTCAGGACTGCTTAGGTTTTGGGGATGAAAGAGAGAGAGAGAGAGAGAGAGAAAGACACAGAGAGAAAGGGAGGGAGGGATGGTGGAAGGAAGGAAAGGAAGGAAGGGAGGGAGGGAGAAAGAGAGGGAGGAGGGAATGCGGATTGTGAGGTGTGAACCCATCATGAATCTGAATGTTCTATGACACTGAATATTGTTCAAGGAAGCAGCACTCTCTCTGACTAAATTTTCATCTCTTGAAACTTTTATCTCACTGACTATTTCAATACATATCAAAATTATGCCCAGCCAAGGAGAAGGGCATTGCTACTAAATTTTGGCAAGCGACTCCATCTTTGCCCCCAAGACTCCTGCTCTGGGGCAGCCCCATTCAAATGTGCAGGAGCCAATGAGTGGGCTTAAAGAGGGCAGCAGATAGAGTCTCTCTCCCAGCACCTGACACAGTAGAGCTGAAATGTCCCTGCGCACAGGGCAGCTCTGGGTTCTGAGGCTCGTTTGCATAAATCACTTATGAGAATGCATCTTACTGCCCTGCGGCCAATCCCTTTACCCACTGCCATTGGGAAACAGGACAACCGTGTCACCACCCTCCTTTCCACACAATCCCCAAGGCTGCTTGTGGCCGTCAGTGATTCACCTCTCATTTTCTCCTTAAAGCTATCCTGATGTTCATTAACTTAGAATTTATTGGCGTAAGAGTGCTAACTGACTAAGAAGAAATTTCCTGTGCTATGAACTCCATGAGGACAGAGACCACTCACTGATTCAAGAAACATTTATTGAATGCTTCCAATGTACGAGGGAGTCTCCCAGCTGATGGGGACACAACACAGGCATCTGCAGGAAGCTCCCATTCTGCGCTGTCTTTGAGGTCTGTCACAGTGGTCAGCGCCCAGCGGGTGCTCCATAAGCACTTGGTGGAAGAATGAGTAAGTGAATGAATCACGCACGAGTTGAGACAGCTCCACCCCACCTCACCCATTAAACCTCTACATTTGGCATGGTTTGGACTTTCATCTGCTCCTGACTTTGGGACAACTGTATTTTAAAACAGACTTTTAACCGTAAACAAGGGCACTCCTGGTTCACCTGCTGGTGTTTCTAAAAAGAAAAATGTATTTACTCTCTTTCTATATCTCCCTTTTCCCCCCATCATATTAAAATGGAAAAGGGAAAACAAGAAAGGTAATTTCTGTGAAATAGGAAGCAAGATTTTTAAAAAGAGTTCAGGAGTTTAATATGCATATGGTTTCACCTCTATACCTGAACATCCATGACACATGTGGAGAATGTACTTTCCATTTGCTATTTTGGTTCAGATTTTTTATAACGAGCTCTAGCTCAAATATACTGAACTATTAAGCAGAGACAGTGTGGGGAGCTTCCTGGTCACGATTTGAGATGTGTAAGGCGACTTTCCAATTAAAAATACCACGACCCTTTCTTGAGCCTTCCTCCCCTGCCTGAATTTCCACTACCTATGTCAGTCCTTTATTTTAAGATCTTGCCATCATCACAACAACATCAGTGCCAACAGACATTCATGGAGTAGCTGCCATGCACAGAATTCTCTGCCAGGCAGTGTACAATTTTTTCCAAAGGGCTCCAGCTAAAAAGCCACTGTTGCTTACTGGGATGGTACCCACTCATTATTGCTTACTACCATATACAAAGAGTAATAGGCTGATACCTAGAAGAGACGATTACCTGGAGTGGTGAAACACAGGACAAGTAAGCTTTGACTAAAATGAGTTTGGTCATTGGAATATATCATCATAGCCATGGTATCAGGCCTTGATTGACAAAATAGCCATGTTTCTATTAAGGTCCTTCCCTCTCTTGCTTTTAAATAAAATCCTACTTTCAAATACCGGAGTGAGGTCCCACATGTCAAGAAATATGGAGAATCCTTCACCATGTAAATTTGTCCACTTGACAAACGTATACCGTGCATCTACTTTCTACCGGGCTCTATTCTGAGCCCCGGGGAAGCATCAGTGAATGTAACATGGACTGCTGGCCTTTTGGAAGTTATATTCAAGCAACAAACCACACGATTGGTCCACTGCTGTTGTGGAATTCCATAAATTTGACTTTAACCAATGGGATTTTCTCCAAGTGGAGCCTTTAACAGCCCAGTCCATACTTGTCAAGTCTTACAGCATCAGATCCAAGGGCAGGCTCCTCAGGTCTCGTTCAGAGGCAGACTCATGAGAAAGGAAAACCACAGACTCGTACCTTGCAAATGAGTCAGACCTTTCTTTCAGGAGATCTCTTAGGTAAGTCATTATGAAAAAACTCCAGCAAATGATTCTCCTCCTGCTCAGCTCTTGTCATCATGGAGTAAGTGGTTAGACTCAGGAGGTTTTGTCATTTTGTTACATAGGAAAATTGTTCTCAGTCAGGTGAAAAGAAGGAGGGTCTGGGGCTCTAAGAGGAAGCCTAGTGTGGTGTATGGAGAGAGGACTCAGAGGACTGGCCATCTGAGTTCAGCTCAATCCAATATTGCATGCATGACACCAGGTAACCTCTTTGGCCTCTCTGAACCTCTGTCTCCTCTTCCAAGGCTAACCACATGCATGTCAGCACCATCTTGTCAAGTGCCTGACACTCCCTGACATCAGTTTCCCTTGTTCTGTGTAAAAAGAAAGTAGTGGTTAAGGCAAAGAGAAAATTGAGCAATGCCAATGAGCAGAATAGTGTACTCTGGGTTTTACATAGGCTTTCTCATTTGACTGGTAAAATAAATCTGAAATACTGATACCATCATCTCTTCTTTATTGATGAGGTAAATAGCCTGGGTCCAATCAGGAGATAGAAACCACACAGCAGGTTCAATAAGGGAAGTTGAATATAAAGAATTGTTAACTGTAATAGAAGAGTAACTATTAGCTACAGGGAAATCTACAGTGCTCCAGGGTGAGGGAGAGTACCAAGGAAGGACAGCTTGGAAGGGGCTCAGACCTGGTTGACGAAGGTACAATCAGGCCACCAGATAGCAGAGAAGATTGCTGGTTTACCCAGGCCAGACCTGATCTGGAATTGATGGGCAAGCAATAGAGCACCCTGCCCAGGGAAGGCAGGAAGCAGGCGTCAGCACCGAGTGCACAGGATCTCAGCGGGAGTCTGGGCACTGGCTGGGGCAGAGGCCGAGGCCGTCAGAGTGGGTGGGCCACATGCTGAGAGGAAGGGGAGGGAACAACAGCCCTGTGTATACGGGGCCACGAGTGGAGTCTGGATGTTGGTATAGGCTGAGGCCTTCAGAGGGGGCAGGCCACGCAGCGCTCTGGATTCTGCACAGAGAGGGCTGCAGGAAGGTTACCACTAGGCCAAGGCTACAAGGTCGCAGATGGACCATGTTGTGGGCCCCGTGGCCAGGACAGGCTCTATGGGATGACCACAAACCCATATCACCAACCCCCCAGTGATGCTGAAAATGACAGGCATCCTCTTCCTCCTACAATGTCCTGAGAAAGCTTCACATCGTGCTTACTTTAAAAGAGAAAAGGTACAGGGCCGGCCTGGTGGTGCAGTGGTTAAGTTTGCAAGTTCTGCT
Source organism: Equus quagga (assembly GCF_021613505.1). Classification (NCBI taxonomy): domain Eukaryota; kingdom Metazoa; phylum Chordata; class Mammalia; order Perissodactyla; family Equidae; genus Equus; species Equus quagga. The sequence goes on along the minus strand of NC_060275.1, from coordinate 18,351,913 downwards.
TCCTGGCGGCCCGGGATTCGCTGGTTTGGATTCCGGGTGCGGATATGGCACTGATTGGCAAAAAGCCATGCTGTGGTAGGCGTCCCACGTATAAAGTAGAGGAAGATGGGCATGGATGTTAGCTCAGGGCCAGTCTTCCTCAGCAAAAAGAGGAGGACTGGCAGTAGTTAGCTCAGGGCTAATCTTCCTCAAAAAAAAAAAAGGGGGGAAAAAGAAAAAAGAAAAAAGTTAATGGAATTCTGTTATCACCAAGCGTTACGGAAGGGTGCATCAGTTGTCGAGAGACACTTTGGGTAGAAGACTATAATGGTTCTTATTACATGCAACGTGACCACTTGTTTATTTGTCAGCTCCCTCACAAACTCTAAGGGCAGGGACTCTGCGTTATGCATTTCTGAATTTCCAGAACCTCAGCACATAGTGGGGGCTCAATTAATTTTGAATGAATAAACATATGAATGAGCGCAAGGAGCGGAAAGGGTAAATTAAATTTAGTAACACTTCCAGACTTGTTTTTGAAAGCAGCATGAAGCTTGACAACTTACACTCCGCTTGCACAGCATTTTCCAACCCCATCTCTACTCAATATGCCTCTGATTCTACAAACACACTGTTTTCATCTGTTGGCCTTTCTAGAAATTCCACCTCCTAAGTGTGTCTGCCATGGATCCCATGGAAAGGTGTGCTGTCTCTTGGTCCAGCCAGTGATGTTCAGGGTTATACTCCATCATTAATGAGAGTGACCTGGATGCCAGCAAAGTGCATGACACTAATTTGAGTCACTAACAATAGAAGGTGGTATGAGCTAAGATCCCTCTTCTCAAATAGCTTATAATCCAGCTGAAGAGACAAGATGTACAGGGAAAAGATAAATAACAATCCCTGACAAGTTGTGCTGGTTGCCAAATGGACGGAACTAAACCAGCAGCACTGCTCCAGGAGAGGAAGGAAGGTCACCACCGAATCTCCTCTTCTGCTCAATGGATGAGATCTCTGCAGTGCAAAAACCAGAGGCTGCGACACTGGGCAATGGGCTGGCTCTGCTTGCCGCCATCTGAGCCAATTAATCACAACAAGCTGGGGATCGCGAAAGGAAGCTTTAATTCGATTAGCCAGCACAATCGGAAGATGAGTGACTAATGTCTCAAAAACCCATCTTAATTACAGAATCTTGAGGCAGTTACATAGGAAAAATGGGCAGTAAGGAGGGAGTTTAGAAATGTTGGCCTTCGGGCATGACGGACTCTAGGGTCCCTCATTGTGCTTTTCTTTTGTCAGTGATGATGAATATCCTACAGGTGTTCTTTCTTCTTAGAGGGCTTCTTATGCCCTGGGAAAATTTATGAAGATTTTTAACAAAGCTATCAGAATACCTCAGCAGGGGTATGCGCACAGGGTTAGAGCCAGAAAATCAGGAAAGCGTGTAGCAATTTATAATGATCACATGGAAGAAGGGCTTTAACTAGGAAAGGGTTATTTAGGGTAATAAGATGGCCTCTCTTATGTTCACTTACAGTTGCACTCAAGTTATATGTATCAATTCTTAAGTAATTCTTGGACATTTCAGTGCGGTCTCAGGAACCTTCTCCACTTGTTAGAGTAGGCAGATATGGTAGACGCTGTTGGCTGACTAACTCAACAGCATCTCCAATCCCCTTCTTCCTTGCTACCTCCAATTAAAGAGGCTGGAAAACCACGTACCCTCCCAGCCTCTTGCGTAGCTAGGCGGGGTCAAGGGGTCAGTTCTGGCTAATGAGGTGTAAGGGGTATTCCACTAAGAGATTTCTGAGGAAGCTTTGCTCTTTATATAGGGTACGGATTTGGTGGGTACCTTGCCTACCTGCTTCTTTCTTCCTCTAATGTAGATGTGATGCCTGGTGCTGCAGCTGTCACCTTCCAGTCATGAGGCAACCAGCACGAGACGAAAAAGTCAACACACTATGACTGGTGGAGCAGAAGGAGAGAAAGGACTTGGGAGCATGCAGGCATCCTTGAGCCACTGGCACGACACAGAGACCTTCTACCTCCAGACTTCTTAAGAAGCGAACAATAGAGCTCCTTATGTTTGAGGCCATTGTGAGTTGGTTATTCTGTTAAGTGCAGCTAGAAGCATTCCTAATGGATACAAGAGGAAAATAGATTGCTGAGGGATGAAGGCAAAGCCATGTCAGATCCAACCTGGAGCCCTTCTGAAGGTACTGGGCAGCTTTGGGTAGGGAATGATTTGAGGGACAGTGTCACAAAGGGCAAGGTGTGTGGTTCCTGGAAAGGGAACTCAAGGGGCTGGTCAAATGCCAGGGATCAAAAGGGCCTAGGGCAAGGTGAACTTGAAATAGAGTTGGGGAGGGAAAATGAGGAAATGTGAGAGGATAGATCACGGAAGGAGAGACAGAGATTCTAAAGGCCAAATTCAATGACCCAAGGCCAAGAGAATCAAGTCAGTTAGCTCCTTGCTTCCACTGGGCAGCACTTCCATCTGCCAACATGTCCTCCCATGGAATACTTTTCTTTCTCTAACTTCTTTTTCTTCTTTGATGTTCTTTGAATGTTCTTTCCTCCTTATCTGAACTAAATATAAATAGCACCATGTCCTTCAACGGTTGTCTACACATCATCAATTTCCCCTTGTGGTTCCAGGAATCTTTAAATGGGACCTTCCCCACTCCCCAACCACCCTGGGCTGCTGTAGCCTCGCCCACAGCTAACCTTTCCTAAATATCTGCTGAGCTCTCACTGCAGGCACAGCGTCATAAAGTCGTTCGTCATTCGATAGATCAAATCCATACCACCTGGGGCTGTGAAACTGAAAATAGCCCAGTCCCCAGCCAAAGAAAGCTTAAAGGCAAACTAGAATATTTCAGGAACTTGAGTTTATTTTTAGGAGTTGCTGGGTTGCCCAGAAAGGAGTTTCTTTTAAAGGCTTTGAATGTTAAAATAACACATAATAAAGAGGACACCCAACTAAAATCCCCAATCCTGAAACCTGATCCTGAATACCTCTATTTGACCAGCTCTTCTTCATTCCATTCCCTCCTGGGAGAGAAGAAATCTTCAGCCAGCTGGTGTTATAATTCTGTCCTGATTTCTTGGGAAAGTCATAGAGTTTGTAAAATACCAATTTGATCTCTTACTGGGAGAGGACTGGGTTTCCACGAAGAACAACTTTCCTGGGGCTAAGCGGCTCTGTGCACTAAGTGGAATCTTTGCCTGGTAGCATGGTGTGAACGAAAGAGCACTAGACCATGAGACAGGAGCTTTACGTGTTTATTGGGCATCTCGGGTGATGTGCGGTGACAAGTAGTAGTTTGCTAATAACAATCACCAGGCCCTATACAGCACTTAACACATCTACATATGTTAAGACAGTTAATGTTTATAAAATGGCATGGAAGTGTATACCTTTGGGACTTTGGGTTGTGTAATGTTAGGGAGAAATATACCAGCTCTTCCAACACACACGACAGCCTCTTAGTGGCAAGCTCCCAAGTACAATGGGTCGGAAAAGTAGCCGTCTTCCTAGCCTGTGGGCATCTTGTTTTCCTGCATCTGGGAGTTTGCTTGGAGATGAGAAAGAGAGACTTAATGTCCATAAGTGAAACCGGGAGATATGCAAGCATAAGAAAAATGGAGTTGGGAAGGCCAGCAATTTTTCTTGAATTCCACCAGGTGTTTCAAAGTAGTCTTCGGGTTTCTTGCTGTGTCTTGAAGAGACTGGACTTGGATGAGGAGGTGAAGGGAAAGTGGAGTAGGATGATGGAAAGAGGAGCAGACCTCAGAAAACCCAGGGTTTGGTCCTGGTTCTGCGCTACGTGGAAATGGCTTTGGAGAAGTCACCGGATCTGTCTGAGGCTGTTTCTCCCACAGTAAAGTGAGAGGGTTGGAGAGGATCTCCTGGCCCCAACGGCTCTGGTGTTCTATGACCTGCTGCCATGTAAACAACACAAACATTGAAATGGGGCTTAAACCTCACCTTCCATTTGCAACCAGGTTTTCCGTTGACTCCTAAGGCTTCTAGATCTAATCCTCTCTATTAAGTATTAGAGTCATTAGGAAAAAGGGCACAGCATGTCACTATACGTAGACAGATCCTGAATGAACCACTGGGGGCCTCAGAGAGGGCCAGGGAAGAGACAGTGGGCTGGAGGATGGGTCACCATGGGGCACGGAACCCGTGGATTCCGAGCACTAGTCCTGCCTCCCTCATCGCTGCTGCCCCTTCCTCTGTGCAGTAAGTGCCTCATCTTTTTGGTAGACAGCACTGTGTCAGCATATGGGCCCTGAAGCTGATGCTGGAGAGTTCTAGAGGCTCATAGACCTAGTCCAAGCCAATGAAAATCATCACAGCCACACAATGGAAGACCAGTGGCTGTCAGCCCCCAACTTGGCTAATCCTTTTTGGGGTTTAAGAAAGTTATGGCTTCTTTTCCTCAGAAAATCTTGTTTTACCCGCACAATTTTGTGTATAATTTCAGGGGCTTCCAGACCCCCTTGAGCCCATCAATCTGCTCCTTAGAGGCCACAGGAGCACAGACTGAATCCCTGATGAGGGTCAAGAGCTGGGGGTGAGAGGCATGGTGTTTACTTACCGCAGACTGAAACCTCTCTGCAGATTTCAGATGGGATAACCAGGGGGAAAATATTAAACCTTAGTCAGGTTCTAGAAGAGTGTTTTCAAATCAATATTGCTCTTTATAGTTTCTAGAATGTGTGAGCAAAATCAGAACCAAGGTAACAGCAATTACGGTACTACACTGACAATAATACATTATACAAAGCAAGTTCTTGTAAACTTTAGAAACAGGAAGTACTTGCCATGGTGACTACACTACTACTTTGCCTATTCAGCATGGCTTCAAAGTGTACAGCAATGATGGTATTTGGCACTTGGAAAATCTGAATATACACATAAATATAGGCAGGTCGCCTGTCTCGTAAGGTCATTACCAAAAGTGAAGAGAAAATGCAGGCTTGGGGCTTGAAGAGCCCTGATATGGCATATGTCTCTTATAGTGAATAGCAGGACATAGCTATTAGCTATATGCCCTCAGATTTGGCTTAACTAGAAGTTAAGCAGAAAACATCCCCTTAGAGAGCACAGTTCTAGGAGCATCTAGTTACCCAGCAGAGTTACCTAGTTAGATTCAGAGACAGCTTCGTTGAGCAGGAGAAACAAAATTTCCTGGGCTAGTGAGATCCATGAGAGGGAAGACAGGGTTAGGGTTAGTCTTGTTCAACTCGGAGAAAGGCACATAGTAGGTGCTCAAAAAATAGGTCAAACGAGTGAACATCCATCCAGTCTGCTCTTGGTCCAGTGTCCCTTTGTCAAAACAGGCAGGAAGATTTTGCCTCTTCAGCTTCTGGTTCTTTTCTCATTCTCTGTCGAGTTCTCTGTGGAGACATTGCTCTCCTACCTGAAAAATTGCCCAAAGGTCCTGTGCTTTGGTTAATATGTATTTTCTACTAAACTATAACTCTTCTTCATCATTAATAATTTGGTGCTTGGTTGGCCTTGGTCTTCTTTAGATCCAAACTGATGCCATCTGTTCTCTTTTGAGCAGAAAGAGAGAAGCATCTCTTATTTTAACCACAAACAACTGAAGTTCCAGATAGATAATGCCCGGAAGACATCAGCATAATTGCACCAGTGGGCACCAGCCACTGAAGGTGGGGATGTCCAACTGACCGTGGGCACAGAATTCTAAAATTACAATGTGCAGCTGGAGGGTTAAATTTAAAACATCTATCCTTTGAAGATGAAGGAAATCAAGGGCAAGATGGAGAGTGGGGAGGAGCATGGTACAGATTAGACTGGAAATTCAGGGACCTTTTTTGATGGATTCATCAAAATCAACTTTCCTCTTGAGATGGAAGGAAAAAGAACACAGAAAGAACACAAAAAGATTCGCGAAGAAGCTTCCAAGAAGCTGAAGTTGTAGAGGGAACACTTTGAGAACCAAGGAAGAAAGAAAATGTCTGAGATTTAATGCAGTGATTTGAGCTAGGAAAACAAAAGACATGCTGAGCTGATATTGGCACTTACGCTGGGTCGTAAATTCACCCTATCACTTCTCATATGCATGAGTAAATGCAATCTCTTTATTTTTTCTCTGGAACTGATCTTGTCTTCCTCATGAGCTCCCAATCACATGTAAGCGTTTGGAGGCTGTGCGGAGAATAAGTTCCTTTCTGACTAAGGCTACCTCTGACCAATAAGTGGAACAGTCCTTTAGGGACTGCTCTGCTGCTCTGGAAGCTGGTGTCTTAGCTGCCCACGCTGGTAGATGGGGGCGGGGGTGAAGTCAGGATGTACCTCTCAGCCCTGACTATCACTGCCAGCTTTTTTGTCCCAGTATCTCCTAGGGGATGTTGAGTCCCCTTGTCCACTCTCTCACACACTCCCGGTTTCTGATTGTACAGAGATAAGACTCTCTGATCTAATAAGAAGAAAGGAATTTAGAAAACTCCTCTCACAACAAAGCTGAACTTTAAAGAGATTGTCCTGCTTAAAGAAAAACAAACACTGTTTCTCTTCCTCTCTTTGCTTTCCTCAGTCCAACCCTAATCACCATCTCCGCCTCACCCACAAGGCGACCCTAGTGTCCCCTGCAGCGTTGAAAGAAGGTCCTAGAGGCAGAAATGGAAAACCAAAAGTTTTTCTGACATTTCCCTGTACACACCATCAGCAACTGCATTAGTTTCCTAGGTCTGCGGAAACAAATGACCACAAACTCGGTGACAACACACATTTATTCTCTCAGTTCTGGAGGTCAGAAGCTTGAAATTCAGGTGTCCCCAGGGCTGTGCTTCCTCTGAAAGCTCTAGAAAAGAACGCCTCCTTGTCTTTTCCAGCTTCTGGAGGCTCCTGCAATCCTTGCCATTCCTTGGTTTGCTGATGAATCTCCGATCTCTGCTTCTCTCTTCACATGGCCATCTTCCTTCTGTGTGAGTCTCTGTGTCCTCTCCTCTCCTTAAAAGGACCCTGGTCATTGGATTTAGGGCCCACCCTAATCCAGCATGACCTCATCTCAACTAATTGCATACACAAAGACACTAGTTCCAAATAAGGTCACATTCTGAGGATCCAAGTAGACATAAATTTGGGGTGACACTATTCAACCCGCTGCAGCAACCCATTCTTTTCCCAAGCTGTCCTACTGGCCCTGCCTCCCCACAGCCTCCGGTTTGCCATCAAACCTCAACAGTGAAGCTTTGTCACTTGACTGGGTGGTGTGGACTTGAGAATAGAGAGCCTTAGAATAATATTCTAGCATCAGGACAATTATAGGGAGGCCGGCTGTCTTCTGGAGCTGCTTCTGGGGCAAGCCGAGTCTGTGGGGAGAGTGGAAATCAGTACAACCAAGAGTCTATCCTTTGTCACTGTCCTGCTTTCACGAAGGCTGGCACCCTGGAGCCCAGTCTCCCAGACCCTGTAATCAACGTCAGCCACTTCAGAACATTATTACAAAGACCAGCCTGTGCCTGAGCTGGATGTCCTCCCACCCGCTGCTGGAGGGGCGGTGACTGAGGAGTTCCTTATGTTTGTTGTCAGATTTAGACCCTGAACAAGAAATGTAAAAGATGAAGGGGTAAACAGTCTCATGATGGTTATTTTCCTACCCAACACTGTCAGTTTGATGGTAAATGTGAAAGCACTTGTTTTTACACCATCACTTAAAAAAAAAAAAAGCCCGAAATCTCAATGCAGTATCAAAATACCTGTGCTGACTCAGAAAGATAATTTTTCAAACATCAGCAGAAAGAGGAATTTACAGAATTTGCGATTTTACCTCCTGCCCCGCCCCCACCCCACTCAGCTCTGCAAGTGCGGTGGAGGCAGTAAGAGGGAGGGGGTGGGGGAATATGATTTTTCGTGTTTCTGTCTTGCCTCTTTAACTAGATTTCATTCAATTCAACAAATAATATTGATAGGCACCGCGTTTGTTCTGGGCACTCACAGATGAATCAGACCCAGCATCCATCTCCACGTGGCTCACAGAGTAACAGCCCAGCTGGGCCAACAAACAGCTATAATACACAGTAAATGCTGGCAGGAGTAGGAATAGAACATTATGGGAGAAATTCATTCTCCTTCAGGGAGGGGAGAAGGGCTATCAGGGAAAGATCCAGAATCCATTTGTTTGCTGCCTATGCATTTACATTTATGAATTCCTTTATTACTTTTTTCAACAAATACTTGTTGGGGCCAGCCCGGCGGCGTAGCAGTTAAGTGCACATGTTCTGCTTCAGCGGCCTGTGGTTCTCTGGTTCCGATCCTGGGTACGGACCTACACACTGCTTATCAAGCCATGCTGTGGCAGGCATCCCACACACAAAGTAGAGGAAGTTGGGCAAGGATGTTAGCTGAGGGCCAATCTCCCTCAGCAAAAAGAGGAGGATAGGCGGCCGACATTAGCTTAGGTCTAACCTTCCTCAAAAAAACCCCAAATACTTGTTGAAAGCTCTCTATGTGCCAGGCCTCATCCTAGCTGCCAGGGAAAGAACATCACCAGCCAGACTCTGTCTTCTTGGAATCTATATTCTCTGTAAGGAGGCAGACAAGGTGAAGGAGGTTAGCAGATGTTCTATAAGGAGAGAAGGTAAAGGAAACGGCAGGAACAAAGGCACTGGGGCGGGCAGGCGCTGAGTCATCCAGGATGACTAGGATGAGGGGTGCATGGGAAGGGAAGGGTGGAAGCAGGGAGTCAAAATAGAGAGAGGCTACAGCCTGGTCATAGAGAGCCCTGCACATCATGCATAGTATTCAGATTTACTCCTATAACAAGAGGGCTGCCAAAGTTTACCAGGAGCTGGGAAAGCGTGGTTGCCATTGTTTTAAACAAGAGCATGACATTCCTAGATTTAGGTTTCAGGAAGATTGTTGCAGTAGCCTGTGGACAACGTCTTAGAAGAGCGAGACACGGGCCCAAGGAGTCTAGAAATAACCCTGTTGCAATGATCCAGATAAGATTATGAAGGCTGCTACATTAGCGGCTGGAGGGATGGAGAGTGTTGTGGGTTGAATCGTGTCCCCCAAAAGATATGTTCAAGTCCTAACCCCTGGCACCTGTGCATGTGACCTTATTTGAAGACAGAATATTTGCAGATGTGATCAAGTTGAGATGATGTCACACTGGATTAGAGTGGGCCCTAATCCAATGACTGGTGTCTTTATAAGAAGAGGGAAATTTGGACTCAGAGACACCCAGGAAGAGCGCCATGTGACCACAGAGGCAGAGTTTGGAAGGACACAGCTACCAGCATTGCCAGCAACCACCCAGAGGCTAGGAGAGAGGCATGGAATGGCTTCTCCCTCAGAGCCTCCAGAAGGAACTAGCCTTGCCGACACCTTGGTTTCGGACTTCCTCCCTTTAGAACCGTGAGAGAATAAATTTCTGTTGTCTTAAGCCACCCAGTGTGATAATCTAGTATGGCATCCCTTGGAAACCAATAAAGAGAGGAAGATTCGGACCCAGGAGACACTGCAGAGGCAGAATGGACAGGCCTTGGGGACTGGTTACACACAGGGGTTGAAGACGAGGAGGGCATCAAGCACTACTCTCAGGTTTCCAGCTCAGGAAATTTCACTACAAGCTCTTCGAGGGATAGAGACACCTGCTTGCTATAACACTTGATACACTAAGTAGGTGCTTAATAAACATGTGTTAGCTCAGCTATCATCTCTGGGCTACAACAGAGCTACTGTACAACTTAGTTATATGCATTGAAGTTCTGCAGAAGAATCTGGGGGAAAGGTGAAGGCAGTGTGCTCAGGGCTGCCAGGAAGTGCAGATGGGTTCAGAGTCGTGACAGTAGATGTCTGTCACTCCTGTCTCTGACTGCAGGGGCCTGGGGAGGAACACCAGACACCATGGTGGAGTGGAGCTGATGGGTGCCGTGGTTCATTTCTCTCTGTCACCACAGGCCACATCCTGAACTCTGCTCCTCCAGCCTTGATCATAAGACGAACTGCACCACCTCTGAGTGCACCGACCTGGAGGTGCTCCCGCTCCCACCTGATGTGGAGCCCCCTTTCCCAGCAGCCTGCCAAGTGTCTCCAGCCACCGCTTCTCTTGAGGACCCTAAGATCCTCAGGATGAGTATCTCTGACACGTCCATTGGTCCTTTGGATCTGTCACGGGCTAAAAGGCTTCTTTGCCCTCCCTTTTCCCAGAGGTGTGGCAACTTGAGAGATCTGGCTGGCGGGTTTTAACTAGTCTAGTCCGTCCCCCATGGGTGGAGCACCAGCTCAACACGCACGTCGCAGGGCCTGCAGGTGTACTCTTAGCATCTGTCACATTAAAACGACGGGAACCTTCAAATACCACAGAAAACCGGAGATTTGGCTGATCGGAGCCTTTTTGCAGAGAAGATACTCAAAATCGAGGAAGGGAGATGACATCTGATGGGCCCCAGGAGAAGTTGGCTGCTACCTTCCCTCTGTTCCTTCTTCAGTCTTTCCTGCTCTTGCCCCTCTTGATGAAGATAACTGAGAAGAGAAGCTGGGGCGTAAGGTAGCAGCCTTTGGGGTAAATGCAGTTCGTTCAGGCTTGGGGCCACTGCTGCTGCTTTGTACTTTTGGCTTTCTCTAAGTTCAGATCTGTCAGTATCTTTCCAAGCTACTCATCTGAGCTTCTGGGACCTCAGAAAAGCACAGTATAGTAACAATGATAAGGGCCAGGTTTGAACATGGAATTATCATATTCGGCAGCTCAAAACTTCCCTGCTCTCCTTCAATCTTTGTGCTGCCCACTCCAACCCCCATAGGTCCTCCTGACAGCAAGAGAGCAACTGTGGAACCACCACTCAGAAATTCCAGATGGAGAGATGGAGGGTCGTAGTGAGACCCTGAAGCGGGTGTGACACCACCTCACTCCTCTTTCCGTCACCCTGCTGTTAAAGGAATATTACTCCACAGCTGCTTTTCTCCTTCTATTTCCTTCTTGCTCTCTCTCTAGTCAAGTGGATGGAGAGGTTATTCCTCACTGCCTTGGGGGGGATGTGGGGGTGTGAAAAACACCACCAGCCTGTGTTCTAGACTCTCAGCTCTTGGGTATCAAAATGTCTAAAATCTAAGGGGAATTTAGAGGATTTTCAGAACAGTTAGAAGATTCACAGAGGCCTGACACCCCTCCTAAAGCAGCACCGCCTTCACTCCTGATGCTGCTTTGTCTGTCTATAGAGCATCTGTCTCTACTGATGTTGCAGGCACGGCTGTTGGTTTGTCGTCCGTCTCCCCCCCATAGAAGGTAAGTACCCTCAGGGCTGGGACTTTGCTTTTCTCACTGTTGCATCCCCAGCACATAGAAAAGGGTCTGATACATAGTAAGTGTTCAATAAATATTTCTTGGATGAACAAGGACCCGGAAAGAGAATTCTGACCAGAGATGGACTTTCCCTGGTGAGAGAAAGATCTGCTGGCCTGGGAGTGAAGGCAGGAAGGAGGGACCTGGGGTGTCTGTGCTCCCAGCATCCAGGTCAGTGCTCTTGCTGGGGAGGCAGCAAGAGCCCTGGGGGACATGGCTGTGTGGCACCCTGCAAGATGGGCCATCAGGCCCCCAGTGTGGCGTTGAAAGAGCAGGAGCCACCAGATCTGAGGTCACGTGGGCCAGAGCAATGGCCACCTCTTATCAGTGACCCCAGTAGACCAACAGCACCACTGTTGGTGTGTGGGCAGATTCCACAATTCTGCAGAACAGGGCATGAGGACCTCCAAAGACTCAGGTGAGTGTTTCCCACAGTCCGCAAATGTGTGGTTCAAAATGGCAGAGTTATAGTAATATTTTTTATACTCAAGTGTTAGGCTGGGCTTTATTCCAGCCATCTGTGTTTGTGAAGACCCCGGGTTTTGTTGTGCACACCACATGCCTAAATCCCTTCTCTTGGCAATATGCAGAGCGGTCAGAGGGACAGGGTAAGGACCACGTGGTTATTGCATATATGTAAGAAGCAAGAGAATTTCGGACTAGCGCTTTTGAGGGGGCTGGTTGGAGGTGTCCAAAGGTATTTTGAACATGGCAGGAACATTCTGCCATGTGCCAGGCACTTGGCTGGGTCTCTTCCCATTCCTTAGGCCAGTGATAAGTTCCCCCACCCCCAGGCTCTGGTCTCAACCTTCCTAATATTATCATCTATACTCACCACGTTCCACCCAAACTGGGCCTCGCCTTCCCCTACTGTGTCCCCTTCAGCCAATTAATGCTCTAATACGGACACTTTAATTATGACTAATTACATCAGAAGCTTATATGTTTGGGGAAAACTGGTCAGGTCAGAGCCTCTTCTTGTAAACTCTTCTTATCAGTTAGATTCACTCACTATATGAATTTGGAGGTAATTAATCTGCATCCCTTTAAAATATATGTTAAAATTCACAGTTTTATGAGCACAGCAATTGGATTAGGTTAGTGGGATAGCATTGAGGTTCCAGTCACATCTGGATACCCACAGTGGCTGAGTCCAACCATTTTTTGATTAATATCATTATTTTCTCCCTTTGTTAACACCTTTGTTAATGTGTGATGTCACAAAAGAGCACAGATAAGCACAATGGAATTCAGACCACGCAACGCTGTCTGAAGGGAAGGGATGCTCACATGCGACTTTGAGAAGCACTATTTTTACCAACATCATCTGCTCATCGAATTGTTACTATCGAGTCTACCAGCTCTGGAAAAGTCCTCACCGACCAGGTGGCAAATGTATCGATTACCGTCTGGTGGGAAGTTGTAGGCCAGCCTTGTGGACATTCCCAGAGGATGGGAAGGATATGGCTGGAGCCTGAAGGACCTTCACCATCTCAGCAATGATGCTGAATGTCCAGCTTGGAGGAAAACAGCTGATCCCCTTGCCCCGAGAACAGATCTGATACTGGTCCAGCTATTGGTATATTGTGCTAACTATGAAGGCCATGGACTTATTTTTTTTTTTAACTATTTTTTTTAAACCATTCACTGATTTATTTGAATAGGTAATACACACACAAACACACATACACAGAGTACAAAATTCACAAAGAATACACTGAAAGGATATAGAATGACAAGTGTCCTCCTACCCCTGCTACCCGGTCACTCAGTCCCCTTCCCCAGAGGCAATCAGAGTTATCAGAGTTTATTTTAGGTCTAAGAAAGTTAAGGAACTCAGACCTAACATGAAATTAGTAAGTTAGGTAATGTCGTGGTTAGGGCCAAGGGTGTGGAGTCAGGCAGACCGCGTTCAAAGCCAGGCGGCACCACCTCCTGACCCACAGTCCAGACAGCAATAGGACTTATCTCACTGGGTTGTTGAGATAATTAAATGAGCAAACCCACTGAAGTCTTAGCACAGTCCCTGGCACAGGTTGACTCTCGGTAAATGTCAGCTATTATTAGCTATCTGGAGATTGCATGTTGTGGAGGAAGGAGGAAGGGAAGGGTGGGGCACATTGAATACTTTCTGGGGAAAGCCTTAAGTCTTTCTTGCTCAAAGTGTGGTCACTAGAAGTCCCTGGTTGCTGGTTAGAAACGCAGGGTCCCAGGCCCGTCCCCAGACCTGCGGAATCAGAAGCTGCGTTCTGACAAGCTCTCCAGCGCCCCACGTGCACGGTAGAGTATGAGAAGCCCTATCCTACACAAGCTCAGGAATCCTGGAGGGAATGGCTGTAGATTTCCTGCCTCTGGGGAGATGGGGATGCTGTTTCTTCGCCTTCAGACTTGAGCCCTTAGACTTCTCATGATGAAAGCTCAAGACAGAAACACTTTTAAAGGAAAAGCCTTTTTCCTCCCATTCCCCAGCTTTCTATTCCACATCTGATTTTCCAAACCCAATAACCTATGACCTCCAAACAACCAGAATGTGCCCTCTTTTGTCCTGTAGCTTGATGGTAACCCAATAGATGTCTTGGGGGCAGGGTGGCATGCTGTTTTTAAAGTGATACAAGAGACACAGTGGAACCTGCCCAACAAGCAGCCGGGCTGCCAGGATGCCAACTGGGACAGCAAGGCCCTGGCAGTGGGGGGCTGCGTTAGTTAGAACTTGTCATTAGAAATAAGGTCTGCATGGGGTGAGGACTGGGAGGCTGGAGGGGCTGATGGGGTGACAATTGCTGCTGTTTTCCACTTGTTCCAAACTGGTAGACCTCGGCTGGGAATACGTGGCATACAGGAAGCAACCCTTTCCTCTAAAATAGAATTACATACTACAATGGTAGATATGTGTCATTTCACATTTGTCAAAACTCATAAAATGTACAACCCCAAGAGTGAATCCTGATGCAAAGATATGGACTCTGGGTGATAACGACGTGTCAGTGTGGGTTCATCGATTGTAACAAATGCACCCCTGTGCATGTGTGGGGGCAGGGGTATGGGAGCTCTGTACCTCCCACTCAATTTTGCTGTGAACCTAAAACTCCTCTAAAAAAGAAAGTCTATTTTTTAAAAAAGAGAGAGCAAATAACAGTTTGTCCCTGGATCAGCTGTAGAAGAGAAAAGAAAACCAAGGCTGAGGCCTGGGGCAGCACGCTTTTTAAAAATCAAAATTACAGCAGAAATAACTTAGAGCTGGGCTGTCCAATCTAGAAGACTTTAGCCACATGTGGCTAGTGACCGCTTGAAATGTGTCTAATGCAACTAGGAAGGAATTGAATTTTAAATTTTATTGAATTTTAGTTAATTTACATATAAGCTTTAAAACTGACATGTGTGATTCAATTAGGAAAAACTTTAAGTAGGTTTGGAACAATTTGGGTATGTGAATCTACTCTTTCAGCTGTTAATTTCATGAAACTCAATACAGATCAAGTATTTCCACTAAATAGTGAGCGTCCAAATTGAGATATGCTGTAAGTGTAAAATACACACTGGATTTTAAAAATACCACAAAAAAGAATGTAAAATATCTCAATAACTTTTACATGAATTCTATGTTGAAATAATATTTTGCTTATATTGAGTTAATAAAATATATTATTAAAGTTTACTTCACCTGTGTCTTTGAAACTTTTTTTTAAAACGTGGCTTCCCCCAAAATTAAAATTACTTATGTGGCTTACCCTCATACACTGCTGGTGGAAGTGTAGAAAAGTGCAGCTACTTTGAAAAACAGTATGGAGGTTCTTCAAAAGGTTAGACAGAGTTACCCAGCAATTCCACCCAAGAGAATTGAAAACATGTGTCCACGTGAAAACCTGTACACAAATGTTCATAACTGCATGATCCATAACAGCTACAAAGTGGAAACAGCTCAAACGGCCATCCACTGATGAATGGATAAAAATAACTGTGGTATATCTATACAATATAATATTATTCAGCCATAGCACGGAATGAAGTATTAATAGATGCTCCGATATGGATGACCCTTGAAAATATTATGCTAAGTGAAAGGAGGCAGACACACAAAAGCCACATATTGTATGACTTCATTTATATGAAATGTCAAGAATAGGCAATCTTCTAGAGACAGAGAGTAGATTAGGGTTTGCCAGGGGCTGGAGGTGGGGGGTGTGGTGGAGAGAAGAATAAGAAGTAATTGCTAATGAGTGTGGGTTTCTTTTGGGGATGATAAAAATGTTCTGGAATTAAAGAGTGGTGATGGTTGCACAACTTGTGGACACTTACAAAAAACTACATATGTGACTTGCATTAAATTCCTATTGGACAGTGCTGATTTAGATGACATAACTGTTTCTTGCCCAGCTGACACTGGTGAAGGTACAGAATTTAGCCAGAGCTAATCAACATGGGGTGATTTTTGCTACCCCCCACCCCAACCCGAGAGACATTTGGCAATGTCTGGAGAGATATTCTTGGTTGGCAACTAAGGTGGGGGGAGAGGAAGAGATTGCTACTGTCCAGAGGCGCTGCTAAATATCCTACAATGCACAGGACAGCTGCCCGTAACAAAGAATTATCCTGCCGCAAATGTGAGCAGTGTTGAGTTTGAGAAGCCCTGATCTAGAGGCTTCCTGCTCAGAGGTTCCCTGTCTCCTTTGCACCATTTCCGCCTCTTCAACTGCCCTGAGGTTAGACGGTACATTCTGGGTGCGGCCTTCCCTGAACGCTTTCTCCGAGAGTCCAGCCACACACACGTATTCACGGGCCAGGACCTCCTCCGGACCCCGGTAGCCTCGTGGACTTGGAGACATGGTAGGCAGAGCTCTGAAAGGGCCCAGGGGTTCTCCAGTAGATTAGCTGTGGAGTCCATGCCTCTGTCCTTACTCTCTGAGGCTTCCTGGGTTCCAAAATGTTATACTTACTTTAAATTAAGCTGGCCTCATTCTGGGTAGATTGCCATTTTTCTTGTTGTTTTCTCGGCCACATCATATTTTCTAAGCCGAGACAAGTGGAATTTGCAAAGCCTGTATCATGAATGGGCTCCTTCTGTGATGCCTGAAGTAAAAACCTGAAGAAGGATATCACCGAAGTACCTTTGAGGTAGTTTGTTTTTAAATCACCCTTTCCATCTATATTAGTTTCTTATGGCTGCTGTAACAAATTACCATAAACTTAGTCACTTAAAACAATGCAAACTTCTTATCTCACAGTTCTAGAAGTCAGAAGTCCAACATGCATCTCACTGGGCTGAAATCAAGGTATCAGAAGGGCTGCATTCCTTCTGGAGCCCCTAGAGGAGAATTCCCTTGCCATTTCCAGCTGCTATAGGCTGTCTGCATTCCTTGACTCATGGCCCCTTCTTCCATCTTCAAAGCCAACAGCATAGCATCTTCAAATCTCTCTGACGCTGACTCCCCTCCTTTCCTCTTTCACTTAGAAGGACCTCTGTGACTACATTTGGACCACTGGATAATCCAGAGCAATCTCTCCATCTCAAAACTCTTAATTTAATCACATCTGCAAAGTTTCTTTTGCCATGTAGGGTGACATATTCACAGGTTCTAGGGACTAGGGCATGGAGCTAATCTTCAGGGGGGAATTGTTTTGCCTACCATAGTATTAAACAGGCATGGGCAATCTGCTAGATGGTCCCTCAGCCAGCATTCTGCCACCCTCATTCCATAGGGAGAAGAAATTGAGCATATCTGCTTTTTTAGAATTGTGGGACTTTCCTAATTTGAGTTTTGAGGTAGTTGAATGATGACTTTCCAGATCCTAATTCTCAATTTACGCCCCAAAATGGTCAGTGAGAGATTTATAAACTACTTGTTATGGGCTGAATTGTGCCCCACCTCTTATAAGTCATATATTGAAGCCCTAACCACAGGACCTCAGAATGTGACTGCATGTGGAGAAGGGGCCTTTAAAGAGGTGATTAAGGTAAAATGAGGGCATTAGGGTGAGCCTTAATCCAAAGTAGTTGGTGTCATAAGAAGAGATTAGGACACAGAGAGATACATGAGACACGTGCTCCCAGAGAGAGACGACCACGTGAACACAGTGAGAAGATGGCCATTGCAAGCCAAGGAGAAAGGCCTGAGAAGAAACCCACTCCGCCGACCCCTTGATCTTGGACTTCCAGCCTCCAGAACTGTGAGAAAATAAATTTCTGTTGTTTAAGCCCCCCAGTCTGTGGTATTTCATTATGGTAACCCCAGTAAACTAAAACACTACTTTTCCCTATTTATATCTTTGTATAGTTTAAAATGAATTATTACAATTCCAATCTTTTCATATGATTTTGGTTTACAAAGTTCCTGGAGTTCTTGTCACACTTGCTGAGTGGAAATCCCCTTTCACAAGTGAGCTTATCAGATCACACGCTGACGTTCAACTCAACATTTATTGAGCTCTTATTTGTTGCTGTGTGTGCTCAATAAAGTTCACCACTGGCCCATAAGGAATTTACCATCTAGCAGTGCAGACAAATCAGTACACTGTCAAGCTGGTCCAGTGTAACTTACAGTAAAGATGCTACAGTCAGTAAAATGAGGAGCTATAGGACTTGCAGCAGAGGGAGTGAACCAGGACTGGATGGTCATGTGGAGATTAGAATCCTGAAAGCATCGAGAAATAAGTGACTTTCGAACCCTGAGCCTTAAAGAATGGGCCAGACTCCTTCAGGGCCAACCGTTTAAAGAGAGTGCCCCTAGTGTTCCAGGGGATGGGAGATTCAAGCTTAACTGGAGGCTTTAGGAAATTGTCTTAATTTGAGTTCCCCTCAAAGAACAGACCCTGAGCCAAGAACGTGGATGCAGTTAGTTTAGTTGGGAGGTGACCCCGGGAAGAAGGGAGAGAGAAGACTGTGAGACAGGGAAGAGAAGGCAGCCAGGACATTAATGAACATGTTGCTGCTGTGGACAACAGGGGCCGGATCCCACGGGGGCTCTCGAAGAAACTGTGTGACACAAGCCTTAGAATCATTCCACGGGAAGGTGGGGAGACTGAGACATGATCTACCAGCTCCTACCCACCATTGGTTGAGGTTTTCCTGCTTCCAGCTACACTCTCGTGTGTGGAAAAACAACTTCCCAGGTCATGAAGAAACTCCTCAGGCAGTGGGAAGCTGTTGGGTGCTGACAACTGCCTTCACCTCACCTGCAACTGCACCCAGGCGGACCGAGGATCTATGGGGGAGGGCGTCATCTGCATCTGCCGCCAGAACAATTTGATAATTTCATCAACAATCTGGATGTTGGAGCCAATCACTGGGGTTCTTTTACCTAAATGATTCTGACTCTGCCCTCAGTCAAAATTCAGTGGCCCTCGTAATCACCAGCTTCAGTTTGTGCTGTGTTGATCTGATTTTCTTAGGGAATCTGAATTCCAGTTTTGTCACTTAAAATAAATGTACTGTGGGCATTTTAACTAACCTCTTTGAGCCTTGTGGGCCAGCTCACAATTTTGTTATATGGATTAAAGGACATACCAAATGTAGGGCATTAATATAGTACTTGGAACATGCAAACACTTAGTAATTGGGTATTACTTTTGCAGGTGGTGACAACACTTCTGTTTCTCCCTACAATAGGTGCAAACTTTTGACCAGGTATAGAAGTTGAGATGATGATCTGAAAGCGTACCTCTAAGACAGGTTCATCTTTGGGCTTCTAACTACATAACTGACTGGTAGGACTTGTTACTTATTACTTAGTTTTGGTAAATAACAATTTCATTTCAGAAAAATGCCTCACTAAAGTGTCATGCAATGAAAACAAAAATATCAATATCATCATTCATAAGAATTCACAGCCTCCCAGTGAATATGTGAATCTCTGGTATAGATGAGGTACAAATGGAAGCTGTTTTAGACTATAGGGATGCTTTTTAGTAATTTACTACATTAGTGTGCCAAATGGCTCCCAAACTACCTGGGGCTGTGAATTCTGAGGGTGACTTTATGTCTTAGCTTGGACTGCCATAACCAAATACCATGGACTGCGGGGCTTAAAGAAAAGAAATTTATTTCTCATAGTTCTGGAGAACCAATTCAGTTCCAAGTGAGAGTTCTCCTCCTGGCTTGCATATGGCTGCCTTCTCGTGTCTTTGCATGGCAGAGAGAGAGCTGCAGTCTCTCTTCCTCTTCTTATAAGGACACTAATCCCATCATGGGGGCTCCATCCTCATAAACTCATCTAAACCTAATTATCTCCCAAAGACCCCACCTCTAAACACCATCACACCGAGAGTAAGGGCTTTAACATGTGAATTTGGAGGAACACAAGCATTCAGTCCTCAACACCTTGCTTACCATTGTAGAGTGGATTTCCCTCTGGGGGAATTTGGCATCTCACATAATACAGTCTTACCACAAATGGTTCTAGGAAATGACAAAGAAATGAAATTTTATCCATATTTATTAATTCCATTTTTAACAATATTAATATTAATGTTTAGGTCTCTTGGATGCTTATGGGGCCTCTACTTGGCATCTAACTTTCAGCATCTATGTTCATGATCATGCTATTTCCTCAATAAGAGAAACATTCTCTTGCTGGATTTTGGACAGTCTCTTAAAGGATTTAGAAAAGTTGTAATATATACACTATTTTTCCTGTGGAAAAATGGAATGGAGCTTACTTATTTAGTAAAGTAGCTAGAAGAGGAGCCATTTCCTTTCTAAAACCACCAATTACTGTCAACTACCTTAGGTAAGAGTAAAATAAGTAATTTTGAGACTGACTCATTTATGCTCGAATTGCAGTGAGATGTAAGGACATTAAACTGAGAAAAATGACCAGGGCTTTAGCTTATGGTCTGCCAACGACCCCATGCTGGGATCATAGGCAAAGAGCTTAATCTTTCTCTCATGAAATTCTCAGTTTCTCAAGGGAAGAGACGACATATATATTATATATATTGCTTTGCTTACAAGCATTTTCTCACATCCTTAGATATTTTGAAATGATTTAATGGCTGCATAATGTTCCAAAGAATTGTGTACCACAATATTCAACCATCCCCCACCGCCTCGTTGTTAAATATTTAGAATGTTCCCAATGTTTCATTATCACAAATCATGCTGCAATGAACATTACTGTCCAGCAAGCTCTGTTTAGATCTCTGATCATTTTATTAGGTTAATTACTGGACCTAAGTTTGCATTTTAAAAGTATTAGTAAATGTTGCCAATTTGCCGTCCAGAAAGCTCGTACCAGTTTGTACTTCCACAGCAGTGTAGGAGAAAGCCTGTTTCCTCACAGTTTTCTCAGCACAAGGTATTATCACTTTAAAAACAATCTTTGAAAATTGAGGAAGGAAGGAAGGAATCGGGGAAGAGAAGGGAGGAAGTTGATAAGTTTATTATATAATTGTACTTTTTTAATGAATTGCTTATTTGATTTCTTTGCCTATTTTCATACATTGTTTTCTTTGCCTATGCATCACGAGTACCTTTCCACGCTTCTATTTGTTTTTAAATTCTGTTTATGGTGTTTTTTATATGCAAAGTTCTTACATTTCTGATTTATCCATTTTTTTCCCTTTTATGCTTAGAAAGGCTTTCCTCACCATAAGATCCACATTTTCTTCCACTTTATTTGATATTTATTTTGTTGGCTGATGTAAAATCAGAGATTCACAAGACTTTAGTGCCTTGTAAGCAGAACTTCGTGTTTAACCCTTCAGTTCCCACTGAGGAGAGAGCCCCAAAGAGGAGGAGAAACGACTCCAGGCCATACGGCTCGTCGATGACAGAACCAGGACTAAAATCAAGGATTCCTAGGCTCCAGTTTGTTTTCCTTTTTAAAAAAATTAGTTTTCAATAATACATATAATAAATGAATACAGTTTCCTTTAAGAATATTATGTTATTAATCATCCCTCCGAATGCAAGATTCCTATTTCCCTCCACAGAGTTAGTCACCATTATCATTTTGGTGTGAATCCTTCCAGACTTAAAAAAAATAATTTCATTTACTTATATATGTATGTAAAAATAACATATACTATTATGGGTTGGTTTGGGAGGGCATAAAGATATCATGTCATATGTGTCATTGTCCAATATACCTTTCTCACTCTACTTTATGTTTTGAGATGTCCATCATTTGAACAAGCCACACTTTATTTAGCCATTTTTGCATAAAAGTTTCCTTAGACAAACAATTCTGCAATGCACATTATGGTACATATCTCCTTGGGCCCATGTGCAAGCTTTTCTCAAGAGCAGATACTGACAAGTGACATTACTACCTAATGGGTAATACCCTTTTTAATTTTAAAAGATATCACCAAATGACACTCTTGCTGGCAATGTACCCATTTCTCCACAATCTCAACAATTTGATATTATCATCCTTTAAATTTTTTGTCTATCTATGGATGAAAGATGTTATATATATATATATATATATATTTTTTAAAGATTTTATTTTTTCCTTTTTCTCCCCAAAGCCCCCCGGTACATAGTTGTGTATTTTTCGTTGTGGGTTCCTCTAGTTGTGGCATGTGGGACGCTGCCTCAGCGTGGTCTGACGAGCAGTGCCATGTCCGCGCCCAGGATTCGAACCGACGAAACACTGGGCCGCCTGCAGCGGAGCGTGCGAACTTAACCACTCGGCCACGGGGCCAGCCCCGAAAGATGTTATATTTTTAAAATTTATATTTTCCTAATTATTCATAAGGTTTTACTTCTCATATGTTTATTAAACATTCGTATTGCCTCTTTATGAACCTCATATTTATTTATTTTTACTTTTTAAAAATTCAGTTAGGAATATTTTTCTTATCTGTTTTTCATATACTTTGGAAATTAATCTTGGTCTATTACATATGTTCTATATATTTCTCCTGGTGTGTCACTTTCATTTAATTTTGCTTATGGTTGATGTAGTCAAAATTATCAATTTCTTTTTTGGTGGTGTTCTTTGTATCCCAAGATCTTATGGTTTTCAAAGTCATAAAAATAGTTTCCAATATTTTTTTCTGGTAGTTTACAGTTTTATTTTCTTATATTTAACTCAGAGAACCACCTGGAGTTTATTTGGGGTCCATTTTAAGGTACTGGCCTTATTTTTTTTCCCATATGGATGGCAAATTTTGTCAGCGGTGAAGATTTTGTTTCTTCCCTACAACTCGAGAGGCTATTTCTATCATAAACCAAATTCTAGTATATTCTTGGGTCTGATTCTGTGCTCTGTTTGGTTTATCTATTGATCTATTTGGGGTACTCCCACACTGTGTTGATGACCATAGCTTTATCATTTACATTGATAGATAATTGGTTAGTCCAATATTTTTTCTATCTCATTTCAGCGAAGCAAGTTCATTTTTAGTCACAGCAAAAAAAAGACGACTAAGGCACGTCTCCAGCATTAGCTCCCGCCTGAGGCAGTGATGAGAGATCTGCTACAGTGACTAAAACCCACCCTCGCAGCCAGATGACCCTCCTCTCACCAGCTTCCACTGCTGCCACCCAAATTCCTGTCACTGAACTACTCCTCAAAATAAAGCTCAGCTGTAGATGGCACACCTGTTCTGGATTAGTTACAATAAATCAGGCTCTGTATTTATTTCAGTGGCCGGACAGGTGAAGAACAAGCCGCATTTATAGCGAGCCAACTAGAAAGCAGAGAAAAATTCAAATCATGAGGTTTTTTTCCTCTTAGGGTGAAGAGGTTAAACTTGACAAGCCCGAAACTTCCTGTTGTTTCCAGAATCCTCTGATTCTTTATGGGAACGCCTCACATTGTAGGATTCGCTCCAGGTCTCAGTCTAATTAAGCCCATGGTTTAAATTTTACTGTCCCCTAGAGAGCTTATTAAAAGCGCAGATTCAGCAAGTCTTGGGGCCAGCCCGATGGCACAGGGGTTAAGTTAGCACGTTCCGTTTCGGCAGCCGGGGGTTCGCTGGTTCGGATCCCGGATGCGGACATGGCACTGCTTGTCAAGCCCTGCTGTGGTAGGTGTCCCACATAGAAAGTGGAGGAAGATGGGCACGGATGTTAGCTCAGGGCCAGTCTTCCTCAGCAAAAAGAGGAGGATTGGCAGCAGATGTTAGTTGAGGGATAATCTTCCCCCCCCAAAAAAAGGTCTGGGGTAAAATTTAGAGATCTCTATTTTTAAACATGCACCTTTGCAGGTGATTCCAACACAAATAATCCAGGCCCTCACTTTGATGCTCTGCCCGAGGACTCAGAGCACCTGAGCAGAAGGACACCTGCGGGCCCTCACGGAGGCGGGGTGATGCTGTCTCTGCACTATAACACGTGTTCTGTAATGAGTTAGCCCTAGCAGATGGGTTAACTGGGGAATGACGTCATTATGACCCAGACGCTGCGTTGGTTTATACGCAGTTTTTCCTAAGCAACTGGGCCCTAAATAGCTGGAGTAAATTACAGAATCTTAAGCAGGAAAGGAATAGTCTTTAATTCAGCTTTTGCATTGGCAACAGGGACCCTTTCAAGTTGCATTTTAATAAAATAACAAATGAAGCCTGCCCCAGGCCTCCTCTCTCCTGAGAAGCACGCTCCAGCCCTGAGTGCCTGAGGCAGGTTGACCTCACAGGCCCACGTTCCCAGAGACCCTCTCTGTCTTCCTGGCCTCAGCACCCTCCAGCTTGCTCTAATTACAGGGCTGCCAGCATTTCCACTCAATTATCTTGCGTATTTTTAGCATCTGCCATGACAGCCGTTGGCCAACCTGCGCCACCTCAGGGTGGTCCCTGGGTGGTCCAAGTGAGCTTCCTGGAGACATTTTCTGCTTTTGTCTCTGGTTGTAAAAAGGCCTGTTTATGAAGTGACCTGTGAAGAATGCTATCTTCCCCAGAAGCCCTTATTTTTCAGGTGTTTGATTTTGCAGAATGTGAGGTGTTTTAGGAATGCGTACAATGTACTAGTGCAGAAACGTCTTATGCGTAGAGAATACCCATTGCCTCTGCGGGCCTGTCTGTGGGTCTGGAACCTGGAGACCCCCAGGCCACCCTTGCATTCTACTTGCTGCGGGCTCTAGTTCGCAGGAGCCTGAGCCCTGCCCTAGAACTTCTGAAATCAGGACCTCTGGGGGTGGGGCCTGGGCAACTGTATATTTAGAAAATACCAGGAATGGTTCTAAAGCACAGCTAAGATTCTCAGCCTTGGAGGGTCAGAGAATCACGTGGGAGCTTTAAAACCCCCAACGTCCAGGCTACCCCACAGACCAAATTACATCAGAATCTTTGGGGGCAGAACTCAGGCATCAGAATGTATCAAGGTTCCAGATGTTCCCAGATGTAGCCAGGGTTGAGACCATTGCTTTAGCCTCTTTTCTAATCTAAGAAAGATCTCCTCCTTGTAGACAAGGGCGTCCAGAACTTCAGCGGGCATATAAATCCCCTAAGAATGGGATTAAAACGCAGATTCTGATTCAGCAAGACTGGGGGGGCGCTGCGATCCTGCATTTTGACCAGCTGGTCTGTGGAGCGCACTGTGAACAGCAAGGCTGTAGGTACTAATGACTTCCCATTGATTACTTAACCCTGGCTGAGTCCAATTAGTGTAGTGAGCCAGCGTATTAAATCATCTTGCACCTCTATAGTACTGGCATTCGGCAGAAGTGGCACAGTGGGCTTTCTGATTAAAAACAAAACAAATGTTTGTGTCACTCCCTGGGTCAGCCATGGAGTGGTGCTGACAAGAGGCGTGACGGCCACGTGCTGAGAGATGAGCGATTATAAACTTCTGCCCTTCCGGTCATCAACAGAGAGATGGCTTATCAGGCTTCTGGAGTCAGTTTTAACAGTTGTTATTTGGGGAGGATGCAGTTTATTATGCAAGTGAATTCAAATCTCAGGTTGTTCTGTCCCAGATATGAAACTATATTGCAAGAAGGTTTAGATTATCTGCTTATATTTTCCTACGCTTAAAAATAATATTTACTTGAGACCTACTGTGTGCCCTGTCTGTCACTGGATGGCCATGCGTATTTCAAGCTGCCATATACTCTAGTGTGTTACTGTACCACCTGCCTAGTTACTAGGCTGAACTTAGATTAACATGAAGTTTCATACTACGTTTATCACATGAACCTACTCAGGTGATAAATTTCTATAGATATTAATGTGCACACACACACACACACATACACACGCACAAGTATAAGCAAAATTAGAAAATCTGAATAAGATCAGTAGATGGGATCAATGTCAGTATCTTGGTTGTGATATTATACTGTTGTTTTACAAAATGGTACCATTGGGGGAACCTGGGCAAAGTGTACCGCGATCTCTCTGAATTGCTTCCTACAGCTGTACATGCATGTACAATTATCTCAATAAAAATTTCAATTAAAAAAAGGTACAAAACCACTTGTAGCCAACCCTCAGTATGTCTTTAATATGGGGAGAAAGGACAAATGTAGTAAGGTAAATAAACAAACTACAAATGATAATTCTCATTAAATGTTAACTGCATAATAGGTTCTGTGTTGAGCATTTTACATGCAAGATTTTAATCCTCACAAGACTCTATGAGGTAAGCATTATTATTATTACTATTATTTCTGTTTTAGATGAGGACACTGGGCTGGGAGAACTTAAGTAGTTTTTCCCAGAGTCCCAGAGACAGAAAGCCACAGGACAGAACCAAACTCAGGTCTGGAGCCCACGACAAATGTACAAAGAATGCTGTGTCACTCTGGAAGGAGAAATCATAGCTAGGGATGAGGAAAGTGCTTTGGGGGAGGTGCAACTTCAAGGACCCCGCAGGATCTTGGCCTTGAAGGACTAGATGAGTTGAGCTGGCAACAAGCTGAGCAATCGAGGGCATTCCAGACAAGATGGAAAAAACCCCACGTCTGAGAAAATGCTTCATTTTCCAGATGAGGAAATCCATGTGTCCGCCTGCTTTGCCTCTCAAAGGTAGATGGAAGCAATATCGTGGAAGGTCTTGAATGCTAGGGAGATGTAGTCAGATCTTCCTGGGTCTAGTTAGCAATTTGTGAGAGCTAATAAGGCACTGAGAAGGCCAAGGTTGTGTGTGAATCACCAGCATTCACAAGGGAACCCAAGAGCAAGGAGCGGAGAGTTTAGCACAAACCAACCCATTCTCAGGGCCACAAGAGCAATGGGAAGCAGTTTCCTAGTGGAAAATTGGTTATATGAAGGGAACCAAAGAATGTACTTATGACAATGAAGGCCATAAAGTGGTTGAGACCAATGATCATTATAATCATACCTGACTATACCTGGAATTTAATCTAGTACTGTATGGCTACTTATTCATTCAATTATTGAGTGCCTTTATATGGCAAGCACTTTCCAAGGACTTGGGATATATCAGTGGACAGAATACAGTGACCAGACTCACAGCCATCATGGAGCTCACCATCTATGCTTAATGCTGACTCCTGATCAGGAAGATTCTTAACTATGAGAACCTAAGAATACATTTCCATACTGTCCACTTGAGACCCCATGACCCCAAAGAGGAATGCAAATCGCTCTGGGGTGAAGCTGGGCAGCTATGCAGAAGGACAGACACAGCACTTTTGATTTAAGAGTGAGGATGACCTTACCCCAGTGTGGCTACGGAGAAACTTAAGATGGGTGGATTGTCAGGTCTTGCCTCTGAGTTGGATCAGGAAAGTGAGATCAAAACCAAGGTGAAGGATTGGTGTTGTGACCCTTGAAGAAGATTCAAGTTAGCCTGGGGTACCCTCTTGGTTTTCCACTCCCAAACTGGGATTAACTTTATAATCTTCCATAAATGTAGAGAAGTTGGGGGCTTTCCAGTGCTAGCCTGAGTAAGTACTATTTGAAGACAAATCAGAACAAGATGGCTTTGCATTGTAAAAGAAGGAAAAGAAGACAGGAAGTAAATACATCTGGAGACATATGTTTGGGCAAGAGGTATTCTACAATATAGCCTTGTTCTTATAATGCAGAATTAGAGACACGGAATTTTTCTCAGAATGCTAAAAGTAATATACAGATGAAGACAACATACTAAAGATAAGCTGCTGGTCACTGTTTCTACAACAAGACACCTGAAGGTAAGTGAATCGGGCAAGAGTCAAGAGCGGGCAAATTTACTAATATTACCCCCAACCAAAGATTTTTAACCATTTCAAATTTTTAAGCTCCCACAAGCCTCAGATGTCTGAGAATAAATATTTAAAATGTCTTTTAAATTGGTTATGAAAAGACTCACCAATCTTTCTTTTGAACAGTATTATAAAAAGTTTGATTTAGTTCTCGATGGCCCAATGCTTTTTGTCACATTTACAATGATGTTTAGCCATTTGCTGTAAATTTGGCCATACTGTGTATGTGTGTGAGAAACACAGACCTCTCCTACAGTTAGTAACTTTTTGCATGAGTTAAAGAATTTGCACTCACGATGCTGCTTATCCCTGTGGCAAAATTTCCCTGCTTTAGTCCCGGGAAAATAAACGCCACAGATCCAGAGATCCTATCTCTAACTTCAGGCTGCACAGAAGTGCTCTTGAATAGACAGCTTCCACTCAAGTTTCTGGTTGGCCCTCGAGGGAGAGGTTGGCTCTGCTACTGAGCGCAGCAAAGGGAGATGTGGTCCGACTACCTGCAGAATGCAAATTTGCTAAGAAGTCTTGTTCATAGCTCTGAGATAATTGCCTTAGGCGTGCCACACAATGCAGGTCGGACCTTGAACTGATATCTGGTGAGGTGAGTGTGCATTCATGAAGGTGTGAGTGTATAAGCAAGAGTCCCATAAGAATTTGATAGAGACAAGAATGTGCACAAGACACACGACCTTGGTCTCAGAGATGGCCCATTTTACATAGCTGCATTGCCAGTACACAAGGGAGCTTGCTGGTCACCAGGACTCTCAATCTCAGAACTCGGGTTAGGGCACAAGCGGAGGGTGACAAAGGGGGCTCCTTCCTTTAGGCAGTTGAGGGAGCTGGAAATTGCCTCCCACAGTGGTGGGTCTAAAACTAACATTGTCAATAGTCCCCTCCCCTCCATACTCCTTTCTGGCCACTTTAACTACCCCCACCCCCGCAACTTTTAATAAAGTAATTTGCCCAGTGAAACTCTCAACATGGATGAACAACTGTAAAAAGGCACTTAGCTGAGCCAAAAAGATCATTTTATGAATAGAAAAAGAAATGCTATAGTCATTGACATGAAAAAATTAACGTTGTAACTTAGTTTTGTAGTAATATTTGGCCAAACCACCTCCATAAACTTATCTTGGGCATGAATCTGTGGCCACTGGTGTGTGATCAGCAAACTGGCATGTGTTAACCAACTAGGATAAAGCTGGCTCTCTGCAAAAAGTAAAGGATAAATGTAGCTATATTTATATAGCTAATTTGGCCAGTGGAACAGGATAATCTACTCAGAAAGAAGCTACCTCAGAGTTGGAGATTTTTAGATTGGCTATTTTATTACTGGGTCTTTGGAAATCAATGTATTAAATTTTTACTTTTTCACAGAGAGAGTTCAATAACTTTGAGTGCATTTTGCAATATTTTATTTTCTTTGGAGTATATCTAGTCTTCTATAAAAACAATACTAGGTTCACACTAGAAAGTTGGGGGAAGGGAGAACACAAGTATAGTAAAAATAATTAACAAATAACTTTCCTTATGTATTACAAAAATCAAATCTTGACCACAGTAGAGCATCATTTCAAAGCCCATTTGGAACCTTTTAAAATTAAGATTATAATAAATTCATATATCAAGCACAACATCCTCTGTGCATTAATTATTCCCATTAATTCAATTCCATCTCTTTCAAATACACCCCCAAGTCAGTAATAGGGTAAAATAAATTTACTTCCTGGCAGTATTTTCTTGGTCTCTTTTATACTGTGTGGTCTACACAAAACAAAATAAAATACACATACAATCAAAAATGCCCCACCAGCACAGCAAAATCTACTTCTACTTTCTCCAGCATCACTAAGTAAATCCTACAAGTCTTTTCGTATGAACTATGAATTCTGATTAAAGACAGCACTTACTATTTTCAAAGTGCCCCCGAAAAATGACTGAAAAGAATGTTTTTTTTTTTTTCTTTTAGAGGCTACACCCAAAACATTTGCTTGAAAAACTTCCTGAATAGTGACATGCCCTGGTAAAACCCAGGCAGTAGACAAAATATCAGATTTCTTTTTCCAGCTGTCCAGAATCCCATTAGTGCCTCTTACTTCTATCTGTCTTGGGCTATAATTAGGATGGCTTAGGGTTTATCTGGGCCTTTTTTCAAAACCAGATTTCCTTCCCAGCAGTAGCAGCAGCAGCAGCAGCTGTTCTCCACAAGTATCCCGACGGTATTGGGGGACTTACTTTGATTTACATGGTGGCACAGCGATCGTGAATGTGAAGTGAAGGAAGACACACACACACACACACACATACAAATAGTTGTATCTTGTAATTTTCAAAAAGAGGAGTCTTACCTGAGGATGGTCACTCCAGTCTGGAACCCGGCTCAGTTCAAACAGCCTATTAACCCGCACCCCTCCTCCCTTGAAGGGTGAGTTCCCTTCTTTGGGGAGTGAGCCTGGCGTAGTTTGTGGGGTTTTTGCTTCTTGCTCTGCTTCGGCTGAAACAGCACATTCTCCTGCACGGAACTGGAAATTCAGACCAGTCGCTTCTGCTTTGGCATGAGAACTTGCTCTTTTATCACCCTGGGTTAGTGGGTGCTTAACAGGTTCTTTGGGATAGAGGAGATTAAGGGTGTCTTCTGTTGCACTTTCTTTCACGTTGGGGTTCAGCTTCTTGGGTTTTCCCTTAATTCCTGGTCGCCTCACCCTGGCAGGTTTCTCTGAACCTCTCTTGCTCAATAAATCCTCTTCCCCTACTCGTTTCTCCACTACGGTCTTCAAACACTGCTTCATCCCTGACTTTTCTAATTCACCAGATAAGCGCTTCATCTCTGTCTCTGTCACCGCTTTATCCGTGTTTAGCAGATTGTCACTGGCAAATTCCTCTCCTTGGTTGCTGTCTCTGGTTTCTCCTTGAACTCCTTGATAATCATTTTCAGCAGCCTCAGAAGCAATGGGTAGTTTATATCTCCCCCGGTCCATCACCGTAGACGTTCCATCCTGGTGAGGTCCCAAAGTCAGAGTCATCCCTGTTTGCAGGGATGAGGAACTGTGGGTGGTGGCTCCGCTTCTCCTTATCCCCACTTCTTGGGGTTGTGAGTGATAACCACAGAAGCCAGTGGTGGCATCCATAGGCCCAGTGTCATCTGACACCCGAGGCCCACAACCCATTTCACTGAGGAGGTGCTCACACCCACCCAGGCAACACTCACTGAATTCCATCTCTTCGTCATCGCTTTCTAATAAAAAAACATGCTCAGTTCCCTGCAGGTTCCTTTGCCAAACTGCATTAAAGTAATCCGTCATAACATCGGAACATTCCAGATACTCCAGGTCATCATCTGAAAACTCCTCGGTGCAGGTTAGGGTTATCTCTGGGCAAAGTTCATAGTCACTGTCAGAGTCTTTGCTGGAAACCTGTGGGCTGAGTTGCTTGTTGATCGTGGCTCTCTCACCTGGGTAAATGGATGCGACTGCCTCTGACAGCGGTAGGCTGAAGCTAATGCATTTCTGTACTTCAGGATTTTGAAGACTGGAGATCAAGACATCATCATTAGGGCCATCATCATTTAAGGCACCATCCATTGACCTTGACACTTTGGAATGCACTGTGTTCTGGCAATGTATATCTTGTTTATCGGGAATATTACTCGAATTAGGAAAAAGTAATCCATCTGCAATGTCCTCTGTGTTATTTGGATCATAAGCCGCTTCAGTTTGCCCGGTTCCTTTAACATCCAAGGGATTTTCAGAACTGGATGCACTAACATCATTACTGGCCAATAACTGGAGTGACCATAAACAGTTGAATTTGGAGGAAGGGGAATCAGCTGACATGGGAGCACCCGAGGAGGGGCTGTCTTCTTCCTTATAAGGATGATCCTTCCCACCAAGTTGATTTGTGCTTTCCTGCTCAGATGTCTCTGTTTCATGTTTCCAACCTGTGTCCCCGTCATCTTCTGGGTGAGGAGAGACTTGTAGGTTCTCTAACGAGCACTCAACTTCAATGGAAGCAGAACAGCAGATCATTCCAAAACAGTTTTTAGCAGAGACTTGATAAACAGCAGTGTCATTTTTGGTACAGCTAGGATGAAGAGAAGACACAGGTAAGCTTGCCATGTCTGGACGTGCATGCCAACATTTCTCACACCATGGCACGCACGGAAAATGGCCGTGGTTTGCATTGCACACTCAAGGAGACCTGTGGTGTCTCCGGCAAAGGGGTTGTGGTCAGAGGCAACCAGTTTCCAGGAATCAGCATTTTCCCTTAAGACTTTGCACAATCTTACCCCACACTGAAAATGCTGAGAATTACTTAGATGAAGGGGGAAACGTTTTATATGCTAGTTTCTTCTTCTCTCCTTTTAAGTTATTTTTATGTTACAGGAATTTGAAAATCTCACTCTATATTCTGGAGTGAGATATTGTACACAAATAACCGAAGCATTCTACTTCACGTAGTGGAACAGCGTAAGCAACCACTCTTTCTAAGACCAGGCTAAGAAGGCACGGTTCTTGCCAGGAGGCTGTAAAGATAATTAATTGGATCATGTGTTTGAAGAATAGTGCCATTTCCTCTGTAATTTAACATGACTATTAGATCTAAAACTCAGTCTGTGAGCCCCTCTGGCTGGAAACCTGTGTCCACATGCCATCCTGACTTACATAGTCCAAGCCTGGTGTTTGCTTTGGCCCAGCAGGGAAGAAACTGAATCCTGGATCACAACAAGCCTGCCCTCCCTGCTCCAGGAGGGATGGTGCTCTTTGGACCCTCCCTTTATTGACTGGAGCCACACTGAGCCTGGAGCCTGACCTGCTTTGCTGACTTTTCCCACTAGGACCCTGCTCCAGGCTCTGCGGTCCCAATAAAAATTTGTTACACTTGCTTTATAATTTGTACTCTTATTGATCTCATTCGACCTCATTGTAATTGCAACATTGCTGATCTCACTCTATGTATTATCCAGCTCAGAAGTCGACAACCATTTTCAGAAGGCAGGAGCTGTGGGTCTGACTTGGACTTAATGGCGATGCTTAGATGTTTATTGACTGATCTGTGTAAAATGTGAACAAATATGTAACTGAGGAGGGTCAGCGTTAGATGCTCACAGCTACGACACACACAGTCTTCCTTATCCTCGCTCTTTCTCACTGGAGGGACCCGCTTGTCTCCTCGAGATCATATGTGCTCAGAAGACCTCATCATTGGGTGCCCATTCACATAGACTTCATTTTTGGAAATCATAGACTAATTCCAATTTCATTAATATCTTGTTTTGTTAGTAACCTCGATCCCAAGTAGAAGCCACTCAGGGGTGGCTGAGGTTCATCAAGCCCGACCCATAGCTAATATCCAGCTTTGTCTTGGCCAACAGCATGGGGAGACTGAAATTTAGGGTAACTTTTTGGGGGAAACAGTACCGACTCCTGTCTACTTCACAAGGTTATTCTGAGGATCAAATGAGAAAATCAATGTGAAGGGGCTTTGCAAAGCAGAAACTTTATGCACATGTATGCTACAAGAATGTGGAAGTGCTAAAATGATAATGATATGATATGATAGAGGTGTTAGCTGACTCTACTATCGCAATCATATTGCAATATAAATGTATCAAATCAATATGTTGTACACCTTAAACTTAGACAATGTGGTATGTCAAATATAACTCAATAATTAAAAGGAAAAGATGAGGAAGTGCTAAGGCCAGGTCACCTCTGGTTCCCAAGAAGTGTGCAGAAGAATCAGCAGGGAGCTCTATTTAAAATTCTTGAACCAGAATCTGTGGGTAAGGGGCCTGAGAATCTGCTTTTAAAGATCCCAAACACATTCTGTTACAAACTGTCTTTGGCCCACCCTTGGAGACATCCTCATCCTTCTCATCATTAATTAGGCTTAGGTCTTCTCAATTAAAACTGAGGAAGGATGGAAAAAGGTGATTTTTGCCTGAGTTTCACCTTGATTGTGCATGTCTTTCCCTTCATGCCTTTTCCCATTAGTTCTCGGAGATTTGGCGTCAGTTAAGAGCTTACAAGGAGCATAAAACAGCACCAGGGGCTACTGGAAAATCCCTGATGTATCCAGGCCATGATCCCTCTGCCAGAGAAACCACTTACCCTGAAGGTACCACGACCGTGTGGAAAGATGAGAAAGGAAGAGAAGAAGATAAGGCCAAAAGGCACAAAGAACCAGGTAAGAAATCAGTAAAGGAGGGGAACAGAGATGGTTCTCAAGAATCAAGGAGGGAAAACAAAACGAATTTTAGAAAAGAATGGAGAAAATAACTGGGCTAAACACATTTAACTTCTGAATGACTAAGTAAACAGATGGGAAAATGTTATGATTTAGTAATGTATGATTTTATAGAACATGTGTTTTAGCTGATATAAGATTTGACAAGTCATCCTAAGTACACTACAGAGGAAAAGAAACTGGATTAAGTATAATTAACTTCTCACTGGCTAATGAACGCCTTGAGAGAGTTATGGTTTGTGGTTGACATGTCTTGGATAATTATCTCTAAGCATCCTAAAGAGGAAGTGCAGAAAAATAGGGCAAGGGACCCAGAACTTGTTGAACGCTTCCGCTGTTAAACAATGTGCTAGCCGATCCCTGTGTGCAGAACTGAGGCTGAGAAAAGTTGAAGAGTTTCCCCAAAGTGACCAAGCTGGTAAGTGGTGGAGCTAGGACAGGAAACGAGAGCCTTCTGACTCTGAAGCCTAGCTCTGTTTATCCTGTTAGGAAACTAACATTCAGAGAAGGGAAAAGACAGAGTGTAGATAGATCATTTTTGCAAATAAGTGTTTCTGTCCTATGTTTTCACCTTGATGGGTCAAGTGACAATTTGTGTAGAATATATACCAATATTATGTTAAGAGCTGAGGAAGAGTCAAGGAGATGTGAGGGACATCATGTTCAGCCCTAAAACAACTAAAAATCTACTGTTTTTCTAATATTAGATATCATAATATGAATTTCTCAGAGAACCTTGTAGGTCACTTCTGTGCTGAGTTGCATGGTACAAAGTTCAAAGAGTCTTCAGTGGTAGCAGTTGAAATGGCGAGAGTAGGGTCTGGGTTTAGAATCTCTGCAAGATGCTAGCAGAGTAAGCTGTGTGCCCCACAGTGATCTGACAGGAATGCAAACCATCCTGGAAGAAATTCCCTGAACAATTAATTGTGTTCCCTCCTTGCATACCTTTCCTGTTGGCTGAAGGAAGCAGCCACATTCCTTCACCTTGTTGTGAAAGTCTTGCTTGAATACTCCAGGTTCTTTCTAAATTAATCATTTCCATGTTAAAGGAAAAGAGGGACCATGTGACCTTAAGAGGTTGGGGTTTCTTCTGAGTTCGAACCCCCTGGATTGGTCCAAACCAGAGGTTCTGAAACATTTTGGAAAAAGGACCCCTTTACACTTTCAAAAATAATTGAGGACTCCAAAGAGCGTTTGTTCATAGGAATTATATCTATCAAGACTTATATTAAAATGAAAACTAAGAAAAATTTAAAACTATCTATTCATTTTAAAACAACAAAAATAAACTTATTACATGTTAGCATAAATAACATATTTTTATGAAAAATACCTCTACTTTTCCAAAACAAAGTAAAATTTCATAAGTAGTGCTTTACATTTTTTCATGTATCTTTAGGCTTAATGGAAGACAGCTGGATTTTTGTATCTGCTTTTGCATTCAATACGATGCAATACTTTGTTTGGGTTGAAGTATATGAAAAAAATCTGGCCTCACACAGATATATAGCTGGAAAAGGAAGGAGTATTTTTATAGTCTTTTCATATGATTTCAGATAATCTTTTTTGACACTACACAAAGATTAGCCGCAATGTGGAATCTGAAACCTTACTGATGAACTTTCCCTACTAGTTACATAAAATCTATTAGTCCATGTTGCACTTTACATGCATCTTTTATGCATGATGATTTTGTAACATCATGTATTGGTCATTTTGGAAAAACTTAGTTCATGAGATCTTCTAAATATTAATATATTTCATCATACAATATTTTTAAAAATCACATTCATTAATACAATTTTGAAGCATTGGGAAACTGCCAAGTTTATGATGAAGAATACAAGTTTTCCAAATTTCTAGTAAGGGAAATAATATGAATACTAATTTATCATAATGATATAAGTCAATTCTGTGCTAAGTTCCATGGGAGAAATAGAAGGCAAAGGGTATCAGTAAAACTGGTGAAATAAGGACCTCTGGAAATTTTCTCCTCCTTAAAAGCAGTAGAAACACCAGCAAGATTTGTCTGAATCAACTTCTTCAGAACTCTGGAAACTAAACAAAAGCAATCTGGGGAGCATTTATTCATGGAAAATCACTGAATCTCAGTAAGAATAACAAATTCTCTGGCATTTTAACTTGCCCTCATCCTATCCCCATCCTCAGCTCCATGATAGTGTTGTAAACCAAGAGACCACAATCGCGGTGAAAACCAGGGGCCTGGCAGCCACTGGAGGGGACAGAACAGGGGTGGGAGCAACTCCACAGCCCCATTCCCAGGGAACTGTAACTGTTCGACCTGTCTGGTGGTTCTCTGGAAGGTCCCACTCACAAGACTGTCTTTATGTGATCTGACTCAGAGCTCACTTAGCGTGAACATTTTACCTGGGGGTCTTTATCAGAAAAAAATTCAGAGGCAATAGTTTAACATCATGGCTATCTGAGGCAGTGGGTGACAACTGAGGCACACAATAGGCTAACCAGAAAGATCAAAAGGGAAAGGTGAAGAATGAGGTGTCCACGGGAGGCACTGAAAAGTTGTGACATATTCCCGGGCATCTAGAAGGCCATGCACATGTGTGAGGCTGTGAGCATGTCCTGGGATGTGCATATGCTCAGGAAAGACCTGAGAAGACACTAAGCTCTCACCTCTAACTGACCTTAAGGCTCTGTGCTAGCAGGAAGTGAAGGCTAAGGCAGAGTTGTCAACTGCCTGGCTGAGCACTAAAGGCATGCCCCAACCTGCACACATCGCCCCTCAACAAAAACTGGGAGACTTACTGGTTCTAGGCATCTGAGGAAATCTCTGTCCAATCATTAGTTGACCACTAAGCTAACTGAGCAGAGACTTCAGTGCCCACAAACAACAAAGAATACAGATTTTAAAGAATTAGTTCACAAAAATCACTAAACAAACAAATAACAAGCCCTGAGAAGGCATTTGATTTCCAGTGTTGCCATATTATATTGATTTCCACTGAAATCATTGCTTCCATTGAAATCCAACACTGATTTCCAGTGTTGCCATATTATATTGTTTGTAACATCCAGTTTTCACCAAAACTACAGAACATGCAAAGAAAGAATATAGTATGGTCCACATACAGGAAAAAAAGCAGTCAGCTGAAACTGCCCATAGACTTGCTAGACAAAGACTTTAAATTAGTTATCTTAAGTATGTTCAAAGAACTAGAGGAAACCATGTCTAAAGAGCTAAAGCATGAGAACAATGTCTCAATAAAGACAAAGAAATTATAAATAAGAACCATATAGAAATTCTAAAGTTGAAAAGTCAATAACCAAAATAGAAAATTCAGAGGGCTCAACAGCAGATTTCAGCAGGCAGAATAAAGAATCAAAGAACTTGAAGACGATAATTGAGATTATCCAGTCTAAGGAACAGAAAGAAAAAAGAACGTAGAAAAATGAACAGAGACTCAGAGACCTCTGGGACACCATCAAGCTTATAATATTGGCATAATGAGAGTCCCAGAAGGGGAAGAGAGAAAGAGAGAGGCAAAAAGAATATTCAAAGAAACTGGAAGTCCCTAGTTCAGAGGAGGGATTGCAATGATAGCTTGAAAGCTTGGATTTTTTATCACTGGCAACAGATACTTTTAGTTTTTCCTTAAGTGGCAGGCCTACTTTCTTCGTCTTTGACAAAATGTCTGCCAAACATCCAAGGCTGAATAACCATCATTTGTTCTTTCAACTAAAAATTGTACTCCATGAAAAAAGTGGTTAGTTCAGCTTGCAACTTAAACAATCCTACAGGCACTTTTCCTCAAGATGACCATCATTTCAAGGAACTCCAGCCGAGGCACTCTGCACATATTTCCCATTTCATTACACAGGGTATTAAAATGGCTTTTACGTGAGTTGACAAGATTTAATAAAATTAACAATTTTTACTGATGCATCAAGGGCATTATTAAGTAAAACTTTTTGTTTATTGGTTTGTTTTTAACCGTGACTATACATCAGTGAAGAATTCTATGACAACTAATATAGTTCGGGACCACTGCCTTAATTCATGCTAAGACACCAACAGTTTTACCATCCATTGCTTTGTACCATCAGTCACATGTCAACACAGTGAAAGAGGCAAATAAGGTTGGAGTATTTTTGTGATAATAGTTTTGATCTTGTGGACCCTCTGGAAGAGTTTTAGGGACCCCCCCTCAAGGATCCATGGACCACACTTTGAGAACCACTGATGAAAGCTATTCACCAAGAGAAGCTTTAAAATGCTCTCAGCATTCTCTTGCAGCGTAACACGTGGCAGAGAAGTGCCGTTGGACGCTGGAAGGTGGCACTAGCATGGAGGGTTGACTGTTTTGCTTGGTACAATTGTGTATGTGCTGTCTTAGGCAGATGACTTAATCTCTTTGGGCCTCAATTTCCTGATTTATAAAGAGAAAGAAGACCTATATCTGGACTCCACTCTCCAGAGATTCTGATTTGATACTCAACACAAGGGTCCACGTGTTGTAATTTTGGGCAGGAGGAGGCTGGTTCCATCAATGCTAGGGGTCTAATCCTAGAAGTTCCCCAGGATCCCTACAACTTAGGATGGTTTTGTGCTTTGGGAACAAGGGTTCTAAATGTGACTGAGAACTAAGAGCACAGGGCAAGTATCCACAGGACTAGTAACCCTATCAAGAATAGGAAGACAATGGGGCCAGCCTGGTGGTGCAGTGGTTAAGTTTGCATGATCCACTTTGGTAGCCAGGGGCCCACCGATGTGGACCTACGCACCGCTTATCAAGCCAGGCTGTGGCAGGTGTCTCACATATAAAATAGAGGAAGATGTGCACAGATGTTCACTCAGGGCCAATCTTCCTCAGCAAAAAGAAAAAGAGGAGGATTGGTGGCAGATTTAAGCTCAGGGCTAATCTTCCTCAAAAAAAGAAAAAAAAGGTTAGGAAGACAAAGGGTCGGGGAAGAGGATATTAGAAACGCAAAAAGAAGATATGGAATCATTATTTTTTTCTCTAGCTACCTATCAAAACTGACATCGTTGGGGGCCGGCCTGGTGGTGCAGTGGTTAAGTTTGCATGCTCTGCTTTGCAGGCCAGGGGCTTTTGGGTTCAGATCCTGGGCTTGGACCTACACACCGCTCATCAAGCCATGCTGAGATGGAGTCCCACATACAAAACAGAGGAAGACTGGCACAGAGGTTAGCTCAGCCGCAATCTCCCACATACAAAATAGAGGAAAACTGGTACAGATGTTTGCTCCATGGCAATCTTCCTCAAGCAAAAAGAGGAAGATTGGCAACAGATGTTAGCTCAGAGCAGGTCTTCCTCACCAAAAAAACCCTGACATCATTTTAAATCGTCCTCATCATTATAACACCTTAACAGGTGTTGTGTTCTCATGTGCATTACTTCATACATCTACTTATTCATGATGAAGGTGGGTGATTCTACTGGCACAAATGAAATCAGTTACGTCCGTGTGGACTGAAAAGTAGATTGCCTTGGCCTGTGTTGCTGCTTTTCTCCTTTTTGTCTTGCTGAGGTCACTCCCCTGCTCCCAAAAAACTCTCCCAACAATATTAAAATAACTGAAATTCAAACTATGCAATCTGACCAGGCGCCCAGAAGACAGGGTTCAGAAGGGAGGACGCTGAAACTGTTGGCTACGGGGAGAGTTGGAATCCTCTCCAAGATTCAGATATTATTTCATTTTATTATGTATTCCACCTTCCAGTGGAAGAAAACAAGATCTGGGAAGGAACTGTCAGCATGTCTTCACCCAATCAGCCAGGAATGTGGGGGTGGGGAGGCCTCCCAAGTCCCCCCGCCCCCCCCTCCCCCACTGGCTTGGGCTGCACATTTTCTGAGCCTGCCTGCCTGCCCATGCGGTAGGGAGGGGGAGGGGGCTCGGCTCAATAAATACTTATGTGATGACATCCGTGTCCTTGCCACAGTCATAGCACCAGGTGAAGGTCATCATGTTTTCTTATGTTGTCTGTATTTTATTACTTGCCTAACTGCTGCTGTCAATAATTTCATTATTGAATTATTCAGAGTAACTACAGGAATGAGAAAGGCTCCGGTTTTTTTTCATGCCCCAAAGCTGTGTTTGTTATAGAAAGAGAAGAATTCTAATCCTAGAGACACACAGAATTGCTTGATCATATTTTCTACAGCTAGATGCATTTCAAAACTGACGAGATTCCGCATATATTTACCAATTTGTTCAGTGACTTATCCAAACAGTTACTGAACCATACGTCTGAAGAGGTGACAGGGGCCCTGGAGCTGTGCCGCTCCTGGGCCTGTGTGCCTCTTACCCACTCTGCTCTGCACACGGGGCTGACTCCTTGAGGCTGCGCCTCCCCAGCTCCCAGGACCGCTGGCTTCCTGCTGCATTTGACCAAGAGAGGCAGAAGACTGGAGG
The DNA here is from genome assembly GCF_021613505.1 of Equus quagga. Lineage (NCBI taxonomy): Eukaryota > Metazoa > Chordata > Mammalia > Perissodactyla > Equidae > Equus > Equus quagga. Next base: position 18,311,862 of record NC_060275.1, on the reverse strand, counting down.
ATGGGAATAGGGCAGAAGCCAGCCTCAGGTGCTATTTCTAGTAGGCTACACGTCTCCTGTAGCTCCAGGTCCCACAGGACAGGCCACCAGGGTTCCAGCTCCTGCCCTCTGATGGGAACTAGCAGTCCTCCCCACTCCCTTTGTCTCTGTAGCCGAGGAGATGGCGGCTTCCTGCTGATGCTGATCTCTGGGTGACCTTGCTGCCCCGTTTGGCTCAATCCCCTGTGTAACCCTGCATTTAAGGCTTGAAAATGGTCTTCCTGATTAGACCCTGACTGATACAGAGATGATTCATTTTACAGATGTTGGAACTGAGGCCCAAAGAAGACGCGACTGAATTAAGTTACGCAGCTGAAAAAAGAATTATAAGAAATGTCTACCATATATAAGGCACTGTGGAGGAGATTCAGAAAAGATGTTAAATTCCTAGGCCCTTCCTCAGGAGCTTCCCATGCAATAAAGGAAATGAGGGGTCCATACAAATAGTTACAGTATAGGACAGTACGTGTGAAGAGCCATTAAAAATCAAACTAATTGCAGAGATTCAGAGGAGAGGGATGCAAGATAATGAGGGAAGTCTTCCTGGGCACATAAAAGCTGTAGCTGGCCTAGGAAACACACAGTAGAATTTGGCAAGAAGGATGGTGTATGCCTGGGGTTGGGGTGGGGGTTCTGATCATTCCAGGCAGAAGGAATAGTCTAAAGGGCTGGAGGAGGTACAACCGCTCCAGGCCCCCCAGGAAACAATAAACTTTCCTTTATTTGGAACCTGGGGGAGTGGCAGGCTGAAAGGTAGCACAATGGCATTATTTACTGTTTAAAGAGGACACTTCAGAGAGTGAAAAGGGATGCTACTAAGACTTACCCCAAACCACAGGCAGAAACTGGGGCCATGCCAGGGAAACTGAGGCTGGCCCAGGCAAATCAGGAGGAACAGTCACCTACCAGGAGGTGGGCAGGGCCCAGATGGTGGGCGATTTCCCATCCCAGACTGAGGGCTTTGGACCTCGGGCTCTAATTCACTGGGAAGCAGGTCAAAGCAGCCACTTAGGGAGGGATGGAAATCATTCTGTAAGATGCCCGCCACATTTGCACAGGGTACCGGGGGTGAGGCTGTAGCCCTCCCGCTCACCACAGCTGATACGACCTGTGGCATCTGGTTGAGCAGGAAAACCCCATTCTCTTATAAGTCCTGTTGGACCTACAACTATATATGCCCAGCACTGCATGGGACTCGAGAAGGGAGACAAGCAATTGGTGGCGTAAGACTTGACTCTTTCCCTAGGGGAACTGCCAATTTTGCCGAGATACGACTTTCAGGTATTAAATACGAAGCAGTACGCAATTTGCAAACTCTAGTGTCACTGAATTCCAAAAGGCACAGTGGAGGCAGTGAGCTCTTGTGGTGGCTAGAAGAGGGAAGTTCACAGTGGCCTGGATCTTCAGGGAACGGAGCCAGGAGCGTGCAACTTGAGCCCAACAGGGAAGGATTAAACTTTGGCTGAGTAGGGAGGGCATTCAGGGCAGATGTCCCAGTGCTGGAATGAGCAGGTCATGTGTAAGGATCGGTAAAGAAACGAAGCTGGTGTGTGGGGAGAGCGCCCTGAAGACCAGGAGCTGTGGGTTGGAAGGTGTAGAATTCTGCTCAGGAATGCAGCATGCATGCGACCTGCAGGGGAATCATACTTTTCTTCTTGGCCCAAGTGCGCTTCTGAGCAGATCGGAGAGGCAGATCGCAAAACCAGGACGGCATAGCGGTTAAGGGACAGACTTAGCAGCAAGTCTGCCTGGGCACATGCTGCCAACTAGTAGAGGATGGGTCTTCACCTAGGCATGTAGGGGGAACGGTTTCCCAGGTCTTGTTTGGCACAAAAGTGCTGAGCTTTTGACAGTCTTTTGAGCTCTGGGAGCAGTGCAGACCGACCAGACTTTCTTTGAACAAGAAATGAGCAAACTGACTTCAGAAAGGAAAAAATCCTGCAGCCTTATTACCATCAGGCTGAGATAACAGACAACTGATCCCTCTTATCAAAAGAAAATTCAAGGGTAATTGAATACAGTCCCCACCTCCCACCTCCCAGGAGGCCACTAAGCTGGCTTAGTGTCCCAGTACGTCTCCAGAAATCTCAAGGGACATTGCAACAATAGAAAACTCCCAGATTAAATGGTAAATGCATGAAAGACATAGCATCTTGAGAGCGGGACAGAGAATAACACACCACTAGACACTGGCCCAGAGGACTCAGCATTCTGTTACAGAAGTAAGTGAATTTAGAATTCTAAAGGACTGATGTTGCTCGCTCATCAAATGCTCAGAATGCCCAAATCCAAACTCTTGACTTTCCTATCCAAACCTGCTTCTTGTCTCAAAAAATTACAATTCCGTTCTACCCATTGCTCAGGTGGCATACCTTGGAGTCCATCTTTCACTCCCCTCCCACATCCAGTCCAACAGCAACTCCTGTCAGATGAATCCAGAACCTGGCAGCTTCTTGCCGCCTTCTCCAGGACCATCCTGGATTGGGCCATCTCATCTCTTGTCTGAATTACTCTAATCTCGGCTCACAGGTCTCCCCACTGCATCCTGTCTGTTCTATAGACGGAACATTCACAATGCTGCGGCCAGCATCATCCTTTTAAAGTACAGCCGGAAAAGATTATTTCTCCATTTAAAAACCCTCCTATGTGTCCCCATCTCATTCAGAGATCCAAAGTTGTGATCATGGATTGTGGCCTATAGGACCGTACAATCCTGCCTCTCAGACTGTCCCCCCAGGCCAGCCCCATGGCCCAGTGCTTAAGCTTGCGTGCTCTACTTTGGTGGCCCGGGGTTGGTCGGTTGGATCCTGGGTGTGGACCTACGCACCGCTCATCAAGCCATGCTGAGGCAGCATCCCACAGAGAGGAATTAGAAAGACCTACAACTAGAATATACAACTAGGTGATGGGGCTTTGGGGAGAGGAAAAAAAAAGACCCTTCCCCTACCTTCCCACCCCCACCCCCCCACTTTCTCCCTCTTCTCCAGCCACAGTGACCTGGCAGGCACCCACCTCTGGCCTTCTTTCTGCCCTTGCCGTTCCCTCTGATGAGAACACATCCCTCCCTAATTCTTGCCCTTCACATCTCTGCTCCTAGCACCTCATCAGAGAGACCTCCCTCCCTGACACTCCTTCTGTCCCTCGCCTTCCTTTATTCGTTTTCGCCTGACACTTTACTGGTTTTGCTGGTGTGTCTAATGTGCCAATTCTCCTCTATCCCTATCCATGAGACAGGGGACTTTACTGTGCTCACTGCTGGATCCCCAGGGTCTCGAACAGTCCCTGCCATATAGCAGGGCCTCAATTAGTCATTTTTGAAGGAAGTCCTCATGATCACTTCTTTTTGAGTTAAACTCCAGCACATGCGTTAATAGATTTTGTTTTGGAGGACAGCTCTGGTAGAATGAGATGCAGTGAGTGATACAATAGGACCCAGGGGCCCTGGGAGACAGAACTCTTGGCTTCTAATCCTGGCTTTGTTCCTAACCAGTTGTTAAGAACTTGGATGGGTCCCATGATCTCTCCGGGCCTTGGATGATCTATAGAGTAAAAGGATTGGACTAGACCAATTAAATCAATATTTCTTAGGAATGGGACCTGAGCATCAGTACTTTTTAAGAGTTCCCCAGGCGTAATATATACCCAGGAGCGGGAGAATCCCAGAATATGCGCACAAATCGACTGTGATCTTGTTAAAATGCAGAATCTGATTGGCTAGTTCTGGGGTAGGGGCTGGGATTCTGGCGTTCTAACAAGCTCCCAGGGGATGGTGCTGCTGGTGGTCTGAAATCTACTTAGAGTGGCAAGGTCTTAGAGTCACTTCCAACTCTGACTCCAACATTTCTACGAAGAATGAAAGTCCTTCTATTAAATTCTCAGAAAAATATCAGCTGTCACTTGACTTGCTGCTCAATTTGAGCTGAGTTCCCAGTAAATGCCTGGCAAGCTGCCCCTGCACGCAACTCTGTGGCTGTTCGAGTTGATTTTGCTTTTTTAAAAAACTAATTGCTGGACCCAGGCAGGGAGAATGCACAAAACCAGACCTAAGGACTTCTCTCTCAAAAGCAGCCTGGGAGACTTGTGGTCAGGGAGAAACCCGTCACAGTTTAATTGCTTCTCTTTGCCTGCTGCTCTGTTGTCAGGGCCTTGGTGCCTGCTGTGTCCCTCTTTGTCATCTTTACCAGGTCATCTCATGGTGCCTCTGCCTCCTCCCATCTTCTGGTGCCTGCTGGGTGAGCAGACGCAGCAACTGGCAGGAGACAGGAAAGCGAGGAGTTGGCGGGGTGCCTGGAGGAGCAGCCCCATGTCGGGGGAAGGCCAGTCAGGGCTGGCAAGGAGGAAGAATCCCCCCCTGCTGGAGCAGCAGCCCAGGGAATGGGGAATGACAAGGACAGAAAGGGGACAGCCATGCAGTGACCAGAAGCTCAGGCTCCCTGGAGTTCAATGGATGACAGGAGTTGCTGACATGGTGACCTTCTCCTACCGCTCCTGCAGGAGGCCTTTTCAAATTATTTCCTGTCTTCACAATCCCTTTATACCGTATAGCATCTACTAGGAGGCGGACCACCAAGAAGCCACAATAAATCAAATCATTTCCCCACGTTCAGATGGCTGCCCGTGAAATGGTTTGGAGGGGAGGAATGGGTTTTCCTCGCCTCTGTTAGGGTCCCTGGCTGGGTCTGAAAGTTAAACTGACAGAGACAGAAGAACAGGAGAGAAGCACATAAGTTTTATTGAATTTTTACATGTACATGAGCACCTTTACAAGAGAATAAAGACCCGAAGAGGTCACCACAACAGGAAGCTTTTAAACCTTTTAGACAAAGAAACAATAAATTTGTGAAGAATTGACAAGAAAATGGGGTTTGGGCTAGAGGGAGGAAAATGGTGGGGAAGGAACTAGGAAGATAAGCGTGAGCTGAACAAGGTTAGATTGTACAGATTTCTTGGCCCCCAGTTTCTCAACTCTGGTGACAAGAAGGTCTTCCTCCTTCCAGTACAAGGAGGGCAGCCTTCACGTGGCAGTTTTATGATCTATTCCAGGGAAGAAAGGCAAGGGGAGAGGGAGATCAGAGTGACCTTCCTGTTTCTGCCATTTTTTTAAAAATTCCTTCAACTTAAAATATTTAATATGCTAAGGTGCCATATTTTGGGGTAGCATGTCCTGAACCCCATCAGCTCTTTCTCCTCGCCTCAGGGTAAGACTCGGTGAAAAATATAACTAGAGCACTGAATGCGTCATGTAATTCACCCCACAGATCTTCACTGAATGTCTCCTGAGAGACAGGCACTGCACTGGGTGTGAGACATCCCGCAGAGAACAGATCTGACAAGTTTCTGCTCCCATGGAACTTACAGTCCAGGTGGGGGAGACTCACAGGAAACAAAAATATGAATAAATACACATCATGACTGGAAACAGCCCAAGTGTCCATCAACAGGTGAACAGAATACCAAATTCTGGTAAATCCAAACAATGAAACACTGCAACACTGTTCAGCCATGAAAGGAATGAACTACTGACACACCAAATGACATGATGACTCTCAAGATAAATTATGTGGAGTGAAAGAAGCCAGACACAAAAGAGTACATGCTCTATGATCTCATTTATATAAAATTCTAGAAAAGACAAACTAGTCTCCAGTGACCAAAAGCAGATGGACTGTTGTTTGAGGATGGGTAGGGAGAGAGGGGCAGAAAGGTGGCATTGCAAAGGGGCACGAGAAATCTTTGGAGGGTGATAGATAGGTTTGCTATCTTGATGGTGGTGATGGTTTCATGGGGGGGTGTGTGTCAAAGCTTACCAAATTGAACATTTTAAATATGTGTAGTTCATTGTATGTCAGTTATACCTACACAAAGCTGTGTCTTTGCACACATACACACATTATGTCATGTGCTATGTGCATGCTGGGGTCAGGCGGTGCCATTTTAGACGGCTGGTCAGAGAAGGTCTCAGTGATCAGGCGATTTTGAGCAGAAACCTGAAGGAAGTAAGAGAACTAGCCATGGGGCTCTCTGGGGAGAGAACATTCCAGGTAGAAGGAAGAGCAGTTGCAAAGACCCTGTGGGAGCCTACACTAGGCCTGATGAACATCTTTGAGCTCTGTAACAGCTCAGACCTGAGTTAACACTTCAAGATCTGGACCAATTGCCCCAAGTTTCATATACTCTCTTGTGTCTGTGCTGCCAACCCAGGCAGAGTCCACGTCTTTGGCCTGAGCCTGGCTTCTTAACACCTACATAAGGAGTAGTCACACTACACCAGCCTGAGAATCTGCATTAAGATTCTCATTCCAGAGATCTGTTTGACTCCATCTTCTCTGAAATGGGCAGACTGCCTGATTCCATTTTCAAATTTTTATGACTAAGAGTGACTAACTGTGTCTAACAAAACACAGAAGACCTCAGGGTACAAAGAGTTACCATTTACTCAGCATTTGCTAAGTGCCAGGCTCTGTTCTAAAAATCTGAAGTGCATTATTTAATTTAATTTTCACCCAACCCTGCAAGGTAGATACTATTATTATTGCCACTTTACAGATATAGAAACTGAAGCAGATAGAGGATAAATGACATGCCCAATTAAGAGGGAGGGCCAAGATATGCAGCTGGGCAGTACGACTCTGGAGCCAGCCCTCGTAAGTACCCACATATGGCCTCACAGAATGCTGCAAATCTCTGGTTCTTAACCAATAGGTCCCAGGACACTCCCACTGGCCTGGTCCAGGCCTGTCCCTGTACATGGCTGGGACCCCTTCCATATTTGGGGCAGTCCTATAGACTGAATTGTGTCCCCCTAAAATTTATATGTTGAAGCCCTAACGCCCAATGTGATGGTATTTGGAGATGGGGCCTTTGGGAGGTGATTAGGGTTAGGTGAAGTCATGAGAGTAGGGCCTTCATGATGGGATTAGTGCCCTTAGAAGAAGAGATACCAGAAAGCTTGCTCTCTCTCTCTCTCTTGCCATGTGAGGACACAGCGAGAAGGCAGTTGTCTACAAGCCTGGAAGACGGCCCTCACCAGACCCTCACCATGCTAGTACCTTGAACTTGGACTTCCAGCCTCCAGAACTGTGAGGAAGAAATTTCTGTCTTTTAAGCCCCCTAGTCTATGGCATTTTTGAACACGTTAATACAGGGAGGGTCAGATGGGCCATGCCAAGTCCAAACCCCTCTCATAGGTTGAGCACATTCTTGGGTTCATCTGGGCTCATGTGTGGTCTTGAGGGGGTGCTGGAAAGATCCAGAGTATCGGCCTTCCCCACTCATATGAATAGCACTCAAACTGAGAGACCTGGGTTGACCCTGGGAGCTGAGGGGTTGAAGGTGCTGGCACTGGCCCAACCTTGTAGGTTCTAGAAGAGGGAAGTGGCATCTCTGTTTTGGAGACAGCAATCCAGGCAGGCAGAGTGATGGAGCCTGGAGGCAGGGAGAGAGGAGGAATGGGGTCCAAGACAGGCCGTAGTTCACAGAGAACTCTAAGACAGAGCAAGGAGAGGAGATGGGTGGAAGGCAGGAGCAGGAGAGGCTTCTGGGCGTAATGGGGCAAAGGTGGAGGGAAATTTCATGGGAGGCCCTTGGCTGACTGTACCAGAGAGAGAAATAGGGCTGGGCTGGTCAGGACAAAGATACATGTTGCTAAATTGAACTTTGTTCTTGGTCCTGCCCCCACTGCCCTCCCCCCAGAGCTGGAGCAAAGGGACTCACAAGGCCTGATTTGGTTCCAGCTCTGGTCCTAACTAGCTGTCCACCTTTGTCAAGTAAGTTCTTTATGATGTTCACCTTTAAAAAGGGAGTTGGTCAAATGATCGCTGGTCATAAGGCTATGATTTCTACATCAGAGAGACCCCCATCTTTTCAATCCTCAGAAATGTCTGACCATGATTCTGTGATTACTATTTGAGACTGAACTCCATTTGGCCCAAGAACTTCCCTGATGTCCCTGGTCTGCTCTAAGTTCTCAGAAAGTGTCTGTGGAGTGACATTTTCAGGGACATTCAGAACGTGTCAGTTTCCAGTGATCAGTGCACATTTTTTTAGCTCTCCAAGGTCTTGGGATGGGCTCTTGGATCAATCTGTCACCTGCCCCCTGCCCTGAGAGTCAGCATCATGGTGGGAGCAGCAGCCCAAGTCCAGTCCCCAGGAAAAGATGAGTGAGCACACAGGAAAAGCCGCACACCCCACGGTGTGGCTCCAATCACCATTCACTCCTGCAAGACACTTATGTACAAAGTCAAAATCAGAATATGATGACGGGCAGTGGATTCTCGGCAAGGACCTATCACCCTGGGGACTAAATGGGAGCTTCTCGTCAGACCCTTGAGGCTCATTCAAGAAACACTCCAGGCGTGGGCTAGGGAATGGTCACGATGTGTGCCTGCTGAATTCATTCAGGAAGAATGCCGAAAGAGCCCGCCTCGGCTCCATGCTGGGAACACAGAGGCCTTCCAGGTGCCAGAGAGTCATCTTAAGACTTATTACACCTACTTAAGCTCACGGGAAGTCGAAGTTGACAAAATGCTTTCCAACCTTGGATGAAATGCCTCTTCTGTCTTAGCCAAGACATAGCAAGATTCAGTCATCTTTATTTCTACCCAATGATTCCTTCATCAAACATGTTAATTATATTTTATCCTCCAAGAGGGAAAGAGCAGAGAGGAAAAATGCTGCCAAACTAAGCTACCTTTCTTACCTCCAAATTGTCCTATTTTTAACCAATTCCAAAATTATAGTTCAGTATGGGGAACATCTTCAAGCTGCACAAAATAACTGTTAGTCATAGAATATTCTAAATTCTTTGCATGTGTTGATTTAATCCCCATGCCAACCCTATAAAGCAGGTCCTACATCATCCTCATGCTGTAGATGAGGACACTGAGGCTCAGAGGGGTTAAGTAACTTGACTGAGATGACACAGCTTCTAAGAGTTAGATCTGGGAGTTAAATCCAGACAACCTGCCTTCAGATCCTTGCTCTCAATGGTGGAAATAATCTCTTGTCCTTTGTAAGTAAAGTTGATGGTGACAACTGTACCTTTAGCAGGATGTGTGCCTTGAGGCATTTCTTTCAGGAACGGAGACATTTTTAACTGAGTCACGTATACAGCTTGCCCTCTGTTTCCACAGGTTTTGTATCTGCAAATTCAACCAATTAGGGGTTGATTTCCATCTGTGGTTGGTAGAATCGATGGATGCCAAACCTGCAGATACTGAGGGCCAACTGTATTCCTTGGGCTACAGCATTTTACAGTACAGTATAAAGGACTTGGGCCTCAGGGGATTTTCGTATCCGAGGGCATTCCAGGAACCAGTCCCCTGCAGATACCTAGGGACGACTGTCCTCATTTGCTCAGCCTCATTCACCACCCCAATTAGTTTTTCAGACATTTGACAAGGCGTTTGTGTTTCCCTGGGTGATCATGTGTAGAAAGAGGCTGATGGCGCCACCAGGGGCCTAAGTCTTTGCTCACACAATAAGGACTTATGACAACTCTGCCTCCTAGAAACCAAAGTGGCTTCAGGAATATAACAGTGTCCCAAGGCTCCTGGGGTCTGTCTGTCCACCCAGACATGAGGAATAACAGAGAAGGCCAAGACTTCACTCAAGTCCAGATTCCACCTTCTAAAAACCATCCTAACAGAGTTTCCAGTAGAAACATGTATATAAAAAAAAAACAGCTTCAACCCTTGTGTCTGGGTTATAGCTCTCCTGTTAAATATCCGTTCCCTTCTGGTCTTTGAAACTTCTCCATTGATTCTAACACTTTTCAAAACTATTCATATAAAATTATTCTGGCTCCGAACACACCTGGTATTATAAACCAGGACAGAGTAATTCCTTCAGAGTAATTCCGGGAACACAGTGCTTTTAGGGCATGGTCAGCAAAATGAGATTAACAACTAATATTTATTGCACACTTAAATGCACACTTTGTTCATCGTTTTGCATGAACAATCTCATTTAAATCACTACAAAAACTTGTTTTATGAATCAAGAAACTGAAGCACAAAGAAGTTAATTGACTTGTTCAAGGCCACACAGCTAATAAGCGACAGAGCACGAAAACAGGAAAAGTGTGGGTTTTGAGGAAGGAATTGGAGAATTTTATCATCACTTACAAACACATGAGGCCATGGAGACAGGAAGCAATAGAAATCCCAGCCCCTGCCCCCAGGAGTTTACATTTCAACACAGAAGAAAGGACATAAGCAAAGCAGAAGTTACTAACTTTATGCAACTGATATTTATTGAGCACAAGCTATGTGCCGGTCACTCTAGGTGCCGGTCTAGGAACTGAAGAGACAGCAGTCTCATGGAGCTTCAGGCTAGCTGGGGAGACAGATGGAAGCCAAACAAAAGAATAACAGGAGGAAAACTAACACGAGGTGAATGCTGACTGCTGTTTCATAGAAGGCATTCAGAAGCTTCCTGAGGTGGTATATACTCCGGAATGGAGCAACCATTTTCAGGGGTCAAGGGCTTGTCCATGAAGCCCCTGGATCCGTGCGCTCGCGCTCCTCCCCGCAGGATGGGTGGGCTTGGAGAAGTGGAGTGGGGGAGGGAGGGTGTTCAGGGAGAAGGGATCGGGGCAGGCGGGACTGGTCCTGATGCTGGTGAGGACGGCGAGCTGCTCCACCTGTCCCCCAAACAGCAAGTGAGCAGGAGGGATGGGATCCGAGTTTGGAAGCGTAGCCATGTGGGCAACATTGGAGAAGGAAAGGGCTTCTACTGCCTAATGTTACTCATGTTTGACCCCTCCCATGACCCTCTGCTGCCCCAAAACTCCTTCACAGACTGGGTATTGTTTTCAGGATAAAGGTGCAGACCCCTTAACTATGGCACGTGGGGCCCCTGGGGTCCAGACCCGGCCTGCCCTTCAGTCTCGTCTCTCTCACCTTGAGGTTCTCCTCCTCTGGGAGCCCTCCCTACCCTGCCAGGGACGGAATGCACTGCAATTCCTCCCAGAGGCTGTTCCCACCCTAGGGAACAGGCTTATCCTCTCCTCCCTCTCTACCCACCTTCTCCAGGTGGACTCCTGCCATGCCCTTCGAGGCTTATTGCTGGGAGCACTTCTTCTGAGAAAACTTCCCTGTCCTAGCCCCTAGCCCCTGACACATCCCTCACCCAGCAGAGTCTGACTTAGCTGCCCTTTCTCTGGTCTTGCAAGATATCTTCTCTTTACCTCTATCTTAGCACATACTTGGTGTGGTGTAATAAAAAATAAATAATTGGTCCTTGTCCCAGCTTCCTGGCACATGGCTCCTAAAACCCTAGGAATCTCTGGAGTGATAAGTGTGTCTTTTGTATGCTAATGAGATGACTGGTGGCGGGGGAAGGGGGGGCGTTGGGGGGCCCCCTAGATAGCTTCGGAAGTGGGGCTGGTTACCAGAAAGACCAAGGCATGATTAGAGGGTTGGAACTCCCAGACCCACCTTTGACCTCCAGGTAGAAGAAAGGGGCTGGAGATCCTGCACCTGGGATCTGAACCTGTGAACCCTGGGCTGCCGAAGCGGAGCACGCAGACACAACCACTATGTCACCAGGCCAGCCCCCATAAAAAATTTTCTGAGCTAGATAAAAAGGTTCCCGAATAGGTGGTTTAAAAGGTTAATTAGGTATTAGATGGATGGATGGAGAGTGTAGTAGATTACAAAATTTGGCCAAGAATTCGTCTCACCCAGTTACGCATGTCCCATTGCAATGTGACTGCCACTCTGCTCTTCAAGACGTGGCATCTATTTTCCTGTCTCTTAAATCTGGTCTGGTTCTGTGATTTGCTTTGGCCAAGAGAATGTGGTAGGATTGGTGTGGTGGTGGAGCTCAAGAAGACTTGCAGCTCCATCATCCTGGAATGCTGCCCTGAGACCATGGTATGGAGGAAGCCCGTTCTAGCCTACTGGAGAATAAGAGCCAATGTGGAGGAGAATGGAGGTGGCTCAGCCAATAGCCAGCAACAACCGCTGGACCTGTTGGTGAAGCCATCTGGGACCTTCCAGCCCAGCCAATCCTCAGACTGATTCAAGAGACATGTGAGCATGAGCGGGCCAGGCAAAGCAGCAGAGGAACCAGAGCCAGGCCACAGAATTATGAGAAATTAATGAGCTGCTGCTGTTTCGTTTTTTTTTTTTAAAGACTGGCAGCTGAGCTAATCTCTGTTGCCAATCTTCTTTCTTCTTCTTCTTCTTCTTCTTCCCAAAGCCCCCCAGTGCATAGTTGTATATTCTAGTTGTAGGTCCTTCTGACTCTGCTATGTGAGATGCTGCCTCAGCACGGCTTGATGAGCAGTGCTAGGTCTGTGCCCAGAATCCGAACCGGTGAAACCCTGGGCCGCCAAAGCAGAGCACACAAACTTAACCACTTGGCCACAGGGCCAGCCCCTGCTGCTGTTTCAAGCACTCTGTTTTGTGGTGGTTTGTTAGAAAGTTTCTCAACTTCCTCACTATTGACCTTTCAGACTGGAGAGTCCTTTGTTGTAGGAGACTGCCCTGGGCAATGTCGAATGTTTAGCAGCATCCTTGGCCTCTACCCACTGGATGCCAGTAGCACCCCTCCCTGGTCAAGACAATCAAAAACGTCTCCAGCCATTGCCAAACGTCCCCTGGGGGCAAAAACGCAAGTGACCCAGGAAACCTTCTTATTGATTTTTCCTTCAAAATCTTGAGTAATCAATACCCACTTTGGTGGTAGAGTTGGAAAAATGTTCTTTGCCCTTGACCCATAGATGCCTCCCAGGTGGCCGGGATGAACTCAGCTTCTATCTTGGGAACCAGCACTACGTTATCAGATAAAGTTGGTCAGCTCTATGCCAATATAGGCGAAGGGCGGCACAGTTTTTAAAATTAGAATGCTCAGACACATCACATATTAGTTTTCTAGAGCTGCTGTAACAAACTACTATAAAGAGGGTAGCATAAAACAACAGAAATTTATTCTTTTGCAGTTCTGGAGGCTAGAAGTCCAAAACCAAGGTGTTGGCAGGGAAGGCACTAGGAAGGAATCTTCAGTTGGCCGTTACCAACTTCTGGTGTGGCTGGCAATCCTTGGCATTTCTTGGCTTGCGGGTGTATCACCCCAATCTGCCTCTGTCTTCACACAGTCGTTTTCCCTCTGTGTGTATCTCTGTTTTCTCTTTATATAAGGACACTGGTCACTGGATTAGGGCCCATATTAACTCAGTATGATCTCCTCTTAGTTCACCTAATTACATCTGCAAAGACCCTATTTCCAAATAAGGTCACCTTCTCAGAGTCCAGGGGGCCTGGACCTTATCCTCCAGTAGACTAGACATGAATTTTGGGGAGGATACTGTTCAACCCTGTACACACCATGGGCAGACTGGCTTATGGTGACTGTGCATTCATTTCTCCTGGCCATTGTCCTCACCTGGCCCTCTGCAGGGCAGGCCTCCAGCCCAGCCAATGCCAGAGGGGTGCTTGCCCCTCCCTCTAACCCAGGCGCTCCTGCCCCATCCACCCAACTTCCCTGACCCACCCTCCTGCCTCACTTGTAATCTCTGCTGTCCCTCAGCACAGCGGGATATGATTGTCACCACCAAAGGATGCCTCCCTGCTGTGGAGAGGAGTGTCTCTCTCTAACTGTGGGTTCCCCGACAGATTTTTATTTGCTGCTTTGCTGCCTTTCTTTACATTGTGTTCATAAGAGACCACAATTCCCCACTTTTATACACGTGGTCGTGACAACTTGCTGTCACTCTGAGGTAGAAAACATCTATTTGCATTTTCTTCCCCTTCTCTCAACCCCCATATCTTCTGGGGAAAAAAAAAAAACCAAAACATTTTTTTCACGCTACAGTACAAACCCTCCTGTAATTATTGATGTTTCTGTCCTTTGGAATGCTTTCTTGGCTTTCCATTTCTCTTGCCTGCCAAGCACACTTGACCTGTGGTAATGTGAAGGTCACAACAGTGCGGATCAATCTCTTCCACGCAGTCTCATTTGTCCAAGGCACACAGTTTCATGAGATGAATGAGATTAGAACAGTGTGAGCAGGACAGCATAGGGAGGATGGGGGAAGGGGTGCTGCCAGGTTGAGGAAAGAGGTAAGATCAGAAGGTTGATCAACATGGCAGCAGGGCTCTGGGCCTCAAAGCAGAACTACAGATTAGATGTGTTAAACCAGAAAAAGCCCTCGGGAAACACAGAAATAGGAACTTTCAACTATCTAAGAATGCAGATTTAATGACCCAAAAACTAAACTCCAGTAGATAAAGGAAAGTACTTTTCTTTGGGGAACTATGAACTAATCTGGTGGTTTATGGTGTATTGATAATGGCAAGAAAATTTGAGACTAACGTTGTAACTAGCAACTAACTTAATCTTTGAAGGGCATTTGCACAAAATACCATTCATTTTCCTAACCAGCATTTAACACACTGGTAGATGTCAAACTACTTTGCAGATGAATATTTTAGGACGTAAAGCATTTTCTATCTTGGGCAACATGTTGGAATCACCTGGGGTCTGGAATGAACTAGTCAAGGGTGAAGGCAAAGCATTAGTGGGTTTTAAAAGCTCCCCAGGCAATGCTAATGGGCAGCTACAGTGCAGAACTACTGGTATAAAAAGTCAGAACTTACGAAGATCATTACTACCCAGCACATTTACTACTAAGCAGAAAAATGCAATCATGTCTATTATCATATTACCCTACCATTAGTCCTTGCATCAGGAGTGAATACTTTTTCCAGAAACATCAAGCTTTTTCTTCTGGCTAAAAAGTGAGTACAGTATTTTCACTTAGCGTGAGACTAAAATGAATCAATCAAGAAATTATGTATTGAGTGATCAGAGGGTCAGAGGCAAGGGTGGAAAGCATACAAAGTAGTACAGAGTGTAGATCTTCAAGGATCTCACCATCTAGACCAGAAGTTGGTAAACTACAGCCCACAGGCCAAATCTGGCCCCTCACCTATTTCTCTAAATAAAGTTTTATTGGAACACACAGCGATGCTTTAAGAAAAAAAAAAGGTATCATCTATGGCTGTTTTTTGCACTACAATGGCAGAGTTGAGAAGTTGTGACAGAGACCATCTGGCCTTCAAAGCCTAAAATATTTACTATCTGGCCCTTTTTAGAAAAAGTTTGCCAGCACCAATTTAAACAAACTAACCACCACCACCACCACCACAAATATATACATATATATGTCTCCTATTGTGCTTCTTAACTTTCCAGAGAGAATGAGATTAAATTAAAAGCTCATTTAATGAATGAAGACAGCTGGACCACCTTGAATAAAATTCTAGATCAAGTTGTAATTCCATCAGTGGCAGCAAATGAGGAGAGTGTGACTAGTTACCAGGCAGAGCTCAGCAGAGTCACTGCTGATGCCTTTGCTGGTGCCTAACAATAACATCTAACACTAGGACTTTAAAAGCAAACGTGAGCCAATCTTTTGGCCTTACCTCTAGTAACAGCATAGGAGAGAATACAGGGGTCCTAATAAACAGTCCACAGAGGCTCACCCACTTACCAAAAGAGATGTAACATGTGAATATACTGATTCTCAAAGGATTCATAACTGGAAATAATGCCGCTCTCATCTATGGCTTGACCATTCTTATACCAAGTTACCTCTGGCTTGGGCTGACCTGATGATAAAGAAATAAGAATATTATTATTACGTTAAGCATTTTTAGAAAAGAAAGTCATAAAGTTATGAACAAGAATGGGTAATAAGCAATAGGGATGAGCATGAGTGATATGTCAGTGGGGAAACTGGAAAATCTTCCTCTCATCGATAGATACAAAGGCATCATTCAATAAGCACTACTGAGCATGTTATGTGCCTACAGTGGGGCTGCTCTGGGTGGAGATGGAGCATAAAAAATGAACAGTGTTGTCCCTAATCTCAAGGAGCTATTAAGAAAAATTATCTAAAACTTAGAAATAAGGCAAAAATGTGGATAGTATCCTCTTTTGATGTCAAATGGGGACAAGGATCCACCTCAGAATTATCTAGGGGAATGTACTTTGTTTCATTCAATGATTACCACTGATTAAAATTCCCAGATTTAGTTAAGTTACTTGTAAACTTGCAGATTTTTTTCCAACAGAGATGTAAATAATCTCTGTCTGGCAGAAAAGATAACTCGGTAGTTATGGTTTATTGCCCTTTAGGACACTAACCAGTGTTTTACCTAACCCAGCAATCTTATCCTAACAGTCCTTTATTAAACTGCCTATAAATATCAAATTCCTCAAACAGTCTTTGACCAGGTCTTAATACTTTCTGGTTCCCTCTTTATTTAAAGAACTGAATAACATCTTTGAAATGTTCATTTCATATTTGCATGGGGGTTGCTTCACCTTTTGGAGAACTGCAACAGTGCTCAGAGTTGAGTGTACATTGTGGTACAAAAGAGGGTCGAACAATGTGGATTAGCAAATGTCCTATCTTCTGAGGATGAAGGAGTCTGGAATGCAGGTTTCCCAGGCTGGTACTGTGCATATGTGACTGATGTCATTACAGAAATTGACCTATGCTTTCTCCCTCAGAAGAGGATCTTCCTCGCCTGGTGATCATTAACCGGATGGGATGCTAATTGGCTAATCTGGTAAATCCCCCAGGAATTCCATTTACCCCTTGGGGGTTTTTTCCTCTTGTGACAGGGCAGGAAAGTTTCCAGTGTGTCCCAAAGAGCTTTGTCACTAGCCTCCATGTCACTGAAAAACGTATCGAAATGTGCCATACATACAGGAGGAAAGCCCGGTATCTGGAAACAACACACCATTCTGAATCCATCCCAGGAACATTCTTGTGTTTCTGTCTTATTTATCACATGATTTTTGACAAGCAATCCCAGAGACCACTGAGAGAAGAACTCCATGTTTTTCTGAGACATGTACCACGGATGGGACCCGAGGATGCTCAGAGCCCCTGTCTCATCTCATTTTGGGTCTCCCAGCTAGGCCACCTCTGTGCCAACACCATGAATGTGCCCTGTGGTAACTGGAGGTGTTCTCTTTGCCTCCTCCTCCAGGTAGGCACCTGAGTAGTCATTCCCCGGAGCCAGGAGCAGACAGAGCTGCAGGCAAGGACACGTCCTTCTCCGGCAGCTGCTTGGCTGAGTCTCTTGCAGGCAAATGACTAAACCACCAAATATGAGCTTCCCTGAAAAACCATCAAGGAAGCTGCTGATCGTAATTCACTTCTGCCTGCCCCCCTTTGTCAGTTTTATTAGATTCCTTCTTAGGAAGCATTTAATTGCACCTTTTTTTGTGTGTATGTGTCTTTTGAAGAGTGTCTATAAAGAATGCATGAGCTGGGCCTGGGGAACTCCTGCTCATCTCCTGGACTCCAATTTCTCATTCAGACTAATCAGGGCTGATTGATTCCCTCAGTTTCTTAATGGCTGACTCGTTTTTTCCCTCTGTGGGGTATAGATCTGAATAATCAGCCAGAAATGAGACTTGCATAGGGAAGTGGTATCTTGTACCTTGTGGGTGTTTTCTTTTCTCCCTCCACTTGCTGGAAACCTCACCTGAAAATCCTACCCTTGTTTTTTAAGCCTACCTGCAAGTCACATATTGAAAGCCACCTCCAGAATGTTGCACAAGTATCTGGCTAATGTATATGGGGACCAGTAGCCAAGTTTAGGGAACATCCAAACACTGGGCCTTCCTGGGGAGTCATGGGGTCCTGCTCTGAAGGCTCAATAGTGGCTATGTGCCTGTCCCGCTATTTGAATGGCTATGGACAACACTGAGAAAGGGCGCGGCGGCTCAGCTCTGGGCTCAGAGAGGCTGAGTACACAGTTCTACACCCCAGCTTCCAGACTGAAGACGAAAATTGATTACGACTCCTGCTAAGGAAACACAGCCATTTCAGAGGCTGGCTCTTCTATCTGGACTTAGAAAAAGGGATCGGGGGAGAAGAGCTTTCTGTCTGTTCACAGGAAAGACCACTGGTGCCTCCATGTTTTTGAGGGTAGAGACATAATCCAAGAAAGAAAGCAACCTACAAGGTACAAGATACCACTTCCCTACCTGATTATTTTGCTTCTATTTTCCTTTGTTTTTCCTTTAAAGATTTTATTTTTCCCCTTTTTCTCCCCAAAGCCCCCCCGGCTATGTAGTTGTATACTTTTGGTTGTGGGTCCTTCTAGTTGTGGCATGTGGGATGCCGCCTCAGTGTGGCTTGGATGAGCAGTGCCATGTCCAGGCCCAGGATCCGAACCAGTGAAACCCTGGACCATCGAAGCAGAGTGCGCAGACTTAACCACTCGGCCACGGGGCCGGCCCCCTGTTTTCTTTTAATAACAAACCCTTTTTACCCCTGGGGTGGGGAGGGCACCAATTCTGGCTCAGCTGTAGGCCGTTTATTATCCAGTCAAGGGAAATTCCAGTCCCTGCTTTTCCTCCACCTGTGCCTTGGATAGAACCCCTTCCTTGCGGATGAGCACGACTGAAGAGAGCAAGCAGCGGAAGACACGTTTAGCCAGCCTGAGGCTATCAGTAAAAGAGCGAGGGAAGAAGAGTTCAATAAATTGCCTAAAGTGACTTTACTCACGCCATTCCTGTGTGCCACAGGAAATTTACAGTGGATCATCTGAAAAATAACCAGCGTGGGAGTTGCCTAAGCAAGAACCACAGTGTGACACGAGGAAGACCACTAAAATGCATCCAGGAAGTGACTCAAGGAAATCTTTTGGAAAAAAGTTATAGAGGATTTAGTTGCTCAATCGGTTACTCAGAACTAACTTCCCAGGTGATTTTCCCAAATGATGTTTTAATAATGCCTTTGTGAGCCAAAAACCCTGATCTGCAGGGAGATTTCAGACGGCGATTAGCTGGTGATCATTACCAGATATTATGCAGCGAAGCACAGTGTCTGACTTCTCAGGAACTTTCCGGGAAAGCAAAGTAGATAAAAAACAAAGTGTGGGCCTCTGGGGCCCTCCTGGGTCGGCCATCCTTTCATGCCACATGAATCTGAAAAATAAGAACCCCAGGCATCACCATTTGTTCTGACACTTCTCTGACTTTCCTAGGAATTCGAGAAACCACGCAGTCGGTTGACGGCTCTTGAGGAGAGAGGGAGCATGGAGTTGCTCTCCTGGCTTACAGAAGGCCGGGTGTCGGCATTCAGGCTGGTGGGGAGGTTGGAAGCCCTGGGGCAAGTTTTGTCACCTGCGGCACTGCTGGCCTCTGGGCCCAGTGCTTGGTTGCGGGGCTGTCATGTGCACTGTAGGATGGTTAGCAGCATCCCTGGCTTCGATCCACTAGCTGCCAGTAACGGCCTTCCCCAAAAGTCACGACAATCAAAAATGTCTGCAGATATTGCCAAATGTCCCCTGGGAGGGCAGCCCCAGTTGAGGACCCATCGTCTGAGGTAGATCGCAGGGCAGCCAGAGCACAGATTGAGAGGGAAGAATTGCATGAGCCTGTAGCTGGTGCCACCTCCTCTCATCTCTTTCTTTCTCTCCTTAAAGACTTTTCATATTGGAGTTAAAAATATGTGTATGTATATTTGCCTCCAAGAAAAGGAGATGACTAAATGCAAACAGGAGATACTTTGAAATTGGGAAAGCACTGCTCCTTCCGAGTACCAGACAGGTTCCCCCAGGGAGGGCGGTGACTGGGCTAGCATTTTTGAGCAAGCACGTATTCACAGATACAAGTAGGCATTAAACTCTTGATTAGTTACCAGGTATATCATTTCATTTAATGTCTCCTAAACTACCTAAATGGTTATCAATACCTCCTACATCTTACAGATGAAGCTCAGAGAGGTTCAACAGCTTGCTCAGGAGCACACAGCTCACGTGGCTGCAGCTCTGGGATCCCCTTCACAGCTGTGCAGGCTGACACCTTCAGGGTGTAAGGTACTCCCGAAGCTGCGCAGTGCACAACTCACACAGGTGTGTGGCAGCCCTAAGAACGCAGGTCTGTCTAAACCCAGAGGACCCTTTCCACTCTATCCTCTGGGTACAGTGCTAGCCCCACACTGCCAAATCTATCCTTTGTGGAGCCCAAGTCTGGAAATAACATTTTGCTCTATCCAAACAGTAGGATCCCACTTCTTTCATAGGTGAGCAGTTCTCGTATACCAGGAAGCTCAGGAAAAGGAAAGCCCACACCACAGTAGGACACATTTAGCATGAACAGGTGAGGGGCGCTTAGAAGCTGCAATGGTGAATCCAGGGATGCTGAGGGTCCTAAAACAGAAGCCTGAGCTAAGCTCTTGCTGGTAGAGGCTGGATCTCAATGGCCACAACTTTTGTAGAAGCGGCAACCCCCCTCCGTATGGGCGTAACAGCTTCTAAGCCATTCAGGACCAATTCCTCCTTCTTTCCTCCCACTTTTCCAGGTTGTTTCAGATACCTTGAGAGACAGAGTGCCAGGGACAAGTTTCCTGACAACAGTTCAAGGTTTCACCACCACCTGAAAACCTTCCAATGAGTGGGAAGTGAGTAGAAGGTGAGGGAATTGGGACGGGAGGTGGTCAGTATCTGAGGACTCTGCCCCTGCTGCAGGGCTGGCTACACAACTTGCAGGGCGTGAGTCAAGATGAAAATGAGGGGCTCCTTGTTCAAATATGATTAAGTTATTAAAGATGGCAACAGCAGAGCATTAAACTGAGCGCTGGGGCCCTTCTGGGCACAGGGCCTGTGTGAAGGCACAGATGGTGGGCCCACGCAGCCAGCCCTGGCCGGTAGACGTGTTCCTTGGAAAATCCTGCTTATGAGTGCCTGCTCGTCCTTCCCTCTGAGGCCTCTCCTGCTGTTCCTGCTGTTCCCACAGCATTTCCTGAACCTCCAGATGTTCTGTTTAGAAATAGGGTCAGTCCTCAAAAGCAAAAAAAGCATTCCCAAACTGTTCCCATGTGAAACACCCGAGCTCTGTGAATATCAGGGTGAAAAAAATTAGGAGAGCACCCCGCCTTCTCCTCTCAGGAAGAGTGTGTGCAGGAAGCAACTTTGCGCTGAGACCTGAGGTTCAGGTTAATGGGTAGAAAGAGCGGTCAAGTTGAAGACGTCACATGTTAGCATCAAAAAGGAAGAAAACTGCATGGGCGTGAGACAGAGCACATGCATGGCCTGGGAGAGAAGTTTGAAGAGCTGTAGGGATGTGGGGAGAATTATTGAGCCAGAGAGATTGAAAAGACGATTTTAAGAAATTTTTCTCTGTGATTGTGAATTGGACCCTTTGACATTCTTTAATAAAGACTCGAGTTGCATTTCCAATTATTTTTAGTTAGAGGACTTTTTAAATGCAACTATGCAGAGATAGGACCACATAGGGTCCTTGGTTGACATGTGTTATATTTAAAAGCATCGTAAGCGCCTCTCAGTGTAGCTGGTAAATTAGTTGCACAGAACAGGAAGAAAATTCATCCGCAAGATGGCAAATAGACAACTTCTTTCCAGATTAAGCGACAAGTACATGTGGTAGTTGAGGAATTGGAGGGTTCCAATTGGTATAAAAAGGCCAGCTTTGACACTCGTTATTCACCTAGAAATCACAGTAATATCTAACGGAAAAGTTGTTCTTAACTACATTGAAAGAAGTATCTAAAAAAAAAATTCAAAAGGACAAGTTTATGATAGCCATCTTGCACAAAAATGAAGATGTTCAGAGACAACTTGGTGAATATTGTTGAATTACTGTATGAATAAATAAATAAACCGTAATGAGTATGGGTCCAACAGTAAACGAAGAACCAAGAAAAATGAGTGGGGACATGCTGTCCTCTCACTGCTGAGGAAAGGTGGGCCCAGCCTTGCAGAACATGTGCAGAAAGAAAAAGCTTTTCTGTTAACACCAGTGTATTTACTCATCCTATTTTAGAGGTTCAGGCTGGTGATGGGAGCTAGAGCTGTGGATTTGATTTGAGACAAAAAGTTGATATTTCTCAGGATTATTGAGCAAATAATTTTAGGGCTAAATGTAAGCATAAGGCAGAAAGAACAGAATCTAAGTCCAATTTTATTTTTTAATTAATTAATTTTTTTATTTGCTGAGGAAGATTTGTCCTGACCTAACATCCATTACCAGTCTTCCTCTTTTTGTGCTTGAGGAAGATTCACCCTGAGCTAACATCTGTGCCAGTCTTCCTCTGTTTTGCATGTGGGTCACCACCAAGCATGGCCACTGCCAAGTGGTGGAGGTCCACAGCCCGGGAATGGAACCCAGGCTGCCAAAGCAGAGCATGCTGAACCTAACCACTAGGCAATGAGGCTGGCCCCAGAATTTTAATTTTTTGTTGGCATTTTGCAACTAGAAGTGCAAATTGTATTCACAATTTCATCAACTGTCCTTGACTCAATACAAGATATGGAACAAGGCTTGGCAAACATATAAAAGCGCAGCTTTAGAAAGAAAGAGAGAGAGAGAAACAAAGAAAGAAAAGGAAAAAAAATAAAGAGACAGAGAAAAGAGTATTAGATTTAGAATCATCCTGCACAGAAACATATTTTGTGTATTTATTGCTGGTCTGGTAAATTTCCCAAAGATAAGAACCATGTAACTTACAAATTTTGTATTTTCAATTAGTATATTGATTTGGACATGGAGCATAGTTAGAGTTTATTATCAAAGAAAAGCAGTGGGCCAGGAGTGAGAAGCTCTAGTCCTGACCCTTCCTTTTATAATTTTTGAATGGCAGCATAGCAAAGGTGATGAAGAGCTCTAGACCCAGATACTGTAGGTTCAAATTCTGACTCCACTCCTTACGAGCTCAATCAGCATGTCACAACCTCTCTGTGCCTCAGTTTCCTCATCTGTAAAATGGAGGCATAACAGTTGCATATACTTCATAGATTGTTGCAAAGATTAAATGAGTTATTGCCTGTAAAGCTCTTAGTACATTGCCTGGCACAAAAGTAAATGCTCAATAAATGTTAGCACTAATTATTAAAAAAAAAAAGGTCTAGCTTCAAGTTGGAAACACTAGGTCATCTGGCTCATTGATCAGCTGTGATGCTCAAGTCTCTGAAGTGCTTCTCCTTTCTATAACAGCTTTAATAAGATATAATTCACATACCTTACAATTCTTCCATTTAAAGTGTACATGTCAATGGCTTTCAATATATTCAGAGTTGTGCAACCATCACCACAATCAATTTTAGAACATTCTCATCACCCCCAAAAAGACTCCTACACCCCTTGGCTTTCACCTTCTCATCTTCCCATAACCCCCACCCCCCAACACACACCAGCCCCAGGCAACCACTAATCTACTTTCTGTCGCTATGGGTTTCCCTATTCTGGACATTTGTTTTAAACAGAATCAAATGATATGTGGTCCTTTGTGACTGGCTTCTTTCACTTACCATAATTTTTCAAGGTTCATCCACATTGTAGTATGTGTCAGTACTTCAGTCCTTTTTATGGCTGATCTGCAAGCCTTCTTAGGAGCAGCTATTGGCACAGAGGGATGACTACCCTGGCTCTCCACATTCCTAGGAGACTTACCCAGACTAGTGGAGGGGTGCGGGGGGCAAGGAAGAGGTTCTCATGGCTAGAAAACTCTCCTGACCAGGAGTTATAACAGGACTGAAGACAAAAACCAGGCCTCATTACCTGCCAGGGACAAATCTACATCTAGCTCTGCCACTTACCTGGCTGCAGTATTGAGCCTATTTCTTCATCTGTAAGAGGAAAAGGTAATGTTCTAAGGATTAGAATAATGTATGCAAATGACCTAGGAAGAATCGGTTATAATTGGTTTCCAAGATGATAAATCAGTAGAGTCTAAGGAAAGACTTCACTTGTTTCATCAATTTCCTTTTCTTCTATGGGTTACCACAATGATTTTTTTTTAAAGTGATATACCAATTAATGTCTAAAAATTTCTCCTGACCAAAACAATCTTGAGAAAGAAAAAAGAAGCTGGAAGTATCATGCTTCCTGATTTTAAACTATACTACAAAGCTATAGTAATCAAAACAGTATGGTATTGGCATGAAAACAGACACATAGATCAATGGAACAGAAGAGAGAGCCCAGAAATAAACGATACATGCATGTATAGTCAATTAATCTCTGACAAAGGAGGCAAGAATATACAACGAGGAAAAGACATTCTTTTCAATAAATGGTGTTGGGAAACTGGACAGCTACATGCGAAAAGAATGAAACTGGACCACTACCTTACATCATATACAAAAGTAAATTCAAAATAGATTAAAGACTTGAATGTAAGACCTGAAACCATAAAACTCCTGGAAGAAAACATAGGAAGTCAGCTCTTTGACATCAGTCTTAGCAATATTTTTTTGGACCAGTCCCCTCAGGCAAGGACAACAAAAGCAAAAATAAACAAATTGGACTACATCAAACTAGAAGCTTTTACACAGCAAAGAAAACCATCAAACAAAAAGGCAATCTACTGAATGGGAGAAGATATTTGCAAATCACACACACAATATGAGGTTGATATCCAAAATATATAAAGAATTTACACAACTTAATACCAAAGAACAACAACCCAATTAAAAAAATAGGCAAAGGACTCGAATAGATATTTTTCCAAAGAAGACATACAGATGGCCAGCAGGCACATGAAAAGATGCTCAACATCACTGATCATCAGGGAAATGCAAATCAAAACCACAATGAGATATCACCTCACACCTGTCAGAATGGCTATTATCAAAAAGGCAAAAAATAACAAGTGTTGGTGAGGATGTGGAGAAACGGGAACCCTTGTGCACTGTTAGTGGAAATGTCAATTGGTGCTGCCACTATGGAAAAACAGTACGGTTGTTCCCAAAAAAATTTAAAATAGAACTACCATAGGATCCAGCAATTCTACTTCTGGGTACTTATCCAAAGAAAACGAAAACACTTATTCGAAGAGATATACGCACCCCTACGTTCGCTGCAGCATTATTTACAATAGTCAAGACATGGAAGCAACCTAAGTGTCCATCGATTGACGAAGAGACAAAGAAGATGTGGCGTATATACACAATGAAATATTACTCAGCCATAAAAAAAAGAAAGAAGTCTTGCCATTTGTGACAACATGGGTGGACTTAGAAGGTATTATGCCAACTGAAATAAGTCAGACAGAGAAAGACAAATCCTGTGTAATTTCACTTATATGTGGAATCTCAAAAGCAAAACAAATGAACAAACAAAGTAAAACGGAAACAGACTCATAGATACAGGAAACAAACTGGTGGTTACCAGAGTGCAGAATGGTAGGGGGCAGGAAAAATAGGTGAAGGGAATTAAGAGGTACAAACTTTCAGTTATAAAATAAATAAGTCAGATGTGATGTACAGCATAGGGAATACAGTCAATAATATTGTAATAGCTTTGCACGGTAGCTAGACCTATTGTAGTGGTCATTTCTTAATGTTTATAAATATCGAATCACTATGATGTACACCTGAAACTAATAGGATCTGTATGCCAATTATACCTCAAGGAAAAAAAATTTTCTCCTGGTATAATATTCGCCTCTAATAGTAATTTACAAGACATGACTCCTTCCGTTCCAATTCCCAGGGTCCTCTGCTACGGTTAGAAAGGGAAGAAAGGATAAGTCAAGCTATCAAGAGTCGGGGTGACATTAAAGACCTTATGTGTCATCTATGACTCCTCCCCAGGTGACTGCTTCCTGACAGCGAAGCCCCACAGGTTACAAGGTTGACGAACACACTATTTGACTCACATAGTCCTTTCAGTCACCACATAGCCCAGGCACGGGGCACTGACTATAAAGGAAAGGACAGTTAAGTCAGGCTGTGGTTCATGTTTCGTGGCTTCTCTGAAGGTGAGAACTTCTGAAGACAGATTTATCATTCTCTGCTAGAGATGGGTAACCAAGATTGAATTACTGATATCAGCAGAGGGGGCTGTGGGGGGGTTCACAGACAACCTTGGAGGGAGAACACATTAACTGGAAAGGACACAAAATTTGCAGGTTTTTGTTTTTGTTTTTTAGCTGTGTGATCCAGGGCAAGTTGCTTTCTTTTTAAAAATTTTGTTTACCTTTAGTTATGCAGATTCTAAAGGCATACATTCATATTCTTAAAAATACACATAAAGGTAAAATCTTCCACAAGCACTATCCTTCCATCTCAATACCTTCCCAAGAGGAAGCGTTTGCTATCCTTTTGGGCATTTTTCTATCATTTACATATATAGTCATCTAAATATATATATGATTTTGTTGTATGCATGGCATTAAATTATATACACTTGCCATACAGTTGGCTTATCTTACTTAATCATACGTTTTGGCAGTCTTACAACATCAACCCAATCCATCAAAGGCTGCATCATTTTTTTAAAACTGCTCGATGATATCAGTAGTGCACAGCACGTCAATAGCACAATTAATCTGTCTGTTCTTGTACTGATGACATATAGCTTGGCTGGAGTTTTTTAGACTTACGAATCTGTCTCAGAAAACATCCTGGCACATGCCTCCTCGGGCCCATAAGTGGGTCTCTAGACTAAATGCCAAGAAATAGAATTGCTGGATGAAGAAGTATTCACATATTACATTTTGATAGATACTCCAAAATGCAGAATTAAGGGCCTGGATTCCTGGGTTCAAATCTTAGCTCTGCCACGTACTGGCTTATCTTCTCTCTGCCTTGGTTTCTTCATTGGTAAAACTAAGATAACAGCAGTATGTACCTCATTTGGTTTTTAGGAAAATTAAGTGCCTTTGTATAAAGCTCTTCTGTACAGCACAGTAAGCACTACGTAAGTGTTAGCTGCTATCAGGTGCTTTGGGTTTAACGTCAGCAAAATTACAAAAATATCTTTCTCTCAAACTGGTGGAGAACAGGTAAGAGGTTAGAGGAGAATTCTTTGAACATTTAAGCCCTCAACTGAGGCCAAGTTTTACTTTGGCTGATCTTCCCTGCACAGATAGCTGGCGGCGTGACTGCTGTCAGCAGGAAGGTTGCTGTCAACGGAAGGGGACAGGGAGGGCTCCCAGCCCACATGCAGATAATGGGTAACCAGCTCTCCTGGAGCTGGCAGGAAAGCCAGCTGTCAGAGCGCTTTCTCACTGGGGACAGGAGGGATTAGTTCTGATTACCCAGCCTAATCTAATGACAGTTGGGTTCCTGAATTTGCCATCTGAGTTACTATACATTTGGATGCCACACCTACTGTCACTTAACACCCAGCCCCTAGGTTACTTAGGGGAAAGTACTCTCTCCAAAGATGGGGTCTAAAAATTTGGGAGGTGGAGGGAGACAACTAATACGTTTTGGGTGCCTTCTCCATGTCAGCCCCCAGGCTGGGCACTTCATAGACATTATTGCATTTAATTCTTACAGTGAACTACTAGGTAAGTGTTCGTTCCCGTTTCACAGACAATGACTTGTAAGTTTAAGGTAACTTGAAAGAGTCGATATAACAGACCTAATTCTTCACTGCCCGCAAGTGGCAGGGCTGAGGTACGAGTCCAGGTTTGCTGAAGCTCAAGCATTGTGCTCTTTCTTGGATATGACTTTAGGGTTATATATGAGAAACAGAGGCCAGAAAATAAGCCCATAAAAAGATGCGCAGCATCATTAGTCATTATGGAAATACAAATTAAAACCACAATGAGATAGCATTTCACACCTGCTAGGATGGCTATAATAAAATAGATGGCGAAATGTGGGCGAGGATACGGAAAAAAACAACCCTCCTACGTGGCTGGTGGGAATGCAAAATGGTACAGACACTCTGGAAAACAGTTTGGCAGTTTCTTAATAAGTTAAAGAAAAATGTACCAAAAGACCCAGAAATTCCATTCTGAGGTATCTACCCAAGAGAAATGAAAACATATATCCATACACAGACTTGCACACAAATGTTCTTAGCAAGATTATTCATAATAACCCAAAATTGGAAATAACCTAAATGTCCATTGGAAACAACCTAAATGTCCAACTATTGACTAGATAGACAAAATGTGGTACAGTCATACAGTGGAACACTACAGAGCAATCAAAAAAAGCAAACTAGGATACACGGCACAACACGGATGAACCTCAGAAACATTATCCTTACGTTCAGTCACAGAAGCTAGACACGAGAGACCACATAGTGCATGTCTCCACTTATATGAAATGTTCAAAAGAAGCTTTAGAGACCAAAAGTAGATTAGTGGTTGATGGAGGTGGAGGCAGTGGGGAGAACACAAGTTAACAATAAATGTGCATGAGGGATCTTTTTGGGGTCATGAAAATGTTCTAAAACTGATCTATGGCAATGGTTGTGCAACTTGATAAATTTAACTAAAAACATCATTGAATCGAACACTTAGAAAGGGTGCATTACACGATATGCAAAATATGCCTCAATAAAGTTAATTCTTAAAACAGAGGCCAGGAGACAAACTTTTAATAAGCACCTACAAGATTCCTTGCCGCATTGCTTGTGATTGCAGAAGACTGGAGGTGACCTCAACGTCCATCAATAGGCATCTGGTTACAGTGTATCTATACAATGGGATTTTTTATTTTTAACAGCAATGGGCATTAAAAAAGAATAAGGCAGTTCTGTATGCACTGATATGGAATAATCTCCAAGACATATTATTAAGTGAAATAAAGTATAGAAGAATATATAGTCTACTATCACTTATATAAGCAAAAAATGAAAAATATTCGAATATGTTTATTTATACACATAATGATTCTAGAAATACACAAGGAACTGGTAACCTGGCTGCCCCTGGGGAGGAGGCCTGAGTGTCCTGGGAAAGGAGTGGACGTAGTTGAGATAGTGATTGTCTCTGCACATCTTTTTGGATATTTTTAATTTATAAATGTTACCTAATAAACAAATACAATTTAATAAGATTGTCCCCGAGCTAACACCTGTGCCAGTCTTCCTCTATTTGGTATGTGGGGCACCGGCACAGCATGGCATGATGAGTGGTGTAGCTCCATGCCCAGGACCTAAACCCACAAACCTTAGGCCACTGAAGCGGAGCATATCGAACATAACCACTACACCACCAGGCCAGCCCCATAATTTTAAAATATTAATATTGAGCAATTCCAAGTCCCAGACACATGGATATGGTGAATGCTGAGCAGTAGCTGCTGCTCTCTCTCTCTGGATTTGTTTTGAATTTTTTTTTTTTTTTAGGTGGAATAGGGTCTTCCTACTGGTACTCCTCTCCTCTGCTATTTAAAATCTGTGGCAGTGTCCAGTTCTTTAAGGGAGGGTAAAAAATAGCTCAAGGTTAAATGAAACCCTTGAGAGAGTTTAGTACCTTCTCTGATTTTACAATTGAAAAATGCCCCTGAAACATAGGCAGGTTAAAAGAGTTTTCCATGGGGCCAGCCCACTGGTGCAGCAGTTAAGTGCACACGTTCTGCATCGGGAGCCCAGGGTTTGCCAGTTCAGATCCCGGGTACGGACATGGCACGGCTTGGCAAGCCATGCTGGTGTGGTAGGTGTCCCACATATAAAGTAGAGGAAGATGGGCATGGATGTTAGCTCAGGGCCAGTCTTCCTCAGCAAAAAAGAGGAGGACTGGCAGCCGATGTTAGCCCACGGCTAATCTTCCTCAAAAAAAAAAAAAAAAAAAGAGTTTTCCAAGGTCACACAGCTTGTTAGTGGTAGAGTTCAGGATTCTTGATTCTGATTTTCAATTTACTATGTTGAAAGGATACATTCCTCTGCCTATCTTGTCCTTGTCCTCTCTCAGGGTAAAGACAGGGAAGAGAGGAAAGACCATAATGCTATAAACATGCAGAGCATGACAGTGTTGTTAATGAGACCAACTTTCGTGAATTAACTGGTTAAAATGACTTTGATTTGAGGTTGAATGTGGTGGGCTGATGGTTGCATTCAAGCTAGGCATGTGTCATCAGGGTCATCACTGTGTAGTGAAGAAACCCTCCCTCTGGTTCCTCTTCTTCTCCTCTACATTGTCCCTGGCTCCCTGTGTCCTCATGCTGGCTTTTCCTGTAACAAAAAACCCCAGAGCAACTCCGAGTTATACTTTACTGGAGACTGTTTATTTTAAATGGGACCAAGAGGCGACACCCTGTGGAATTTCAGGCATCAGTCAGTATAGTGGAGTACCTGGGAAATGTCAGGTTCTCTTCCGTCCCACTCCCAGCCCTGTAGTGGGCAAGAGTAAGACCTCCCCTGGTGTAATGAACTGAGCCTGGAGTTACTACGAGGAACCAATCACCTCTCAGTAAGTAAACCGGCTCAAATAAGTCAGCTAGTTGAGGACCAGGGACAGGGTGCTGTGGAGAATGTCAGTCTTACCTCCGCCACCTTCCACCATCATCCTTCAACCCAGCCAGTCTGAAGGTCTTAGGAGAAAACTTTATTTTTGCCTCCTCTTGCCTTGTTTTCTGAAGAATTTTTTTAATCTTTCTGTATCTAATCTTTTTTTTTGGTGAAGTGTGCCTGAGAGAGAAGGCGCACCACACCGAGCGAAAAGCGCCGGGGTAGGAGTGGAATAGTTCTGTATCCAAGCGTCCATTCCATTCAAAGGCAGGACCATTCTGTGGGAGAATATTCTAACTTGGCCCACCCTACATCTTTAAAGTATGAACACTGCCCATGCTCACCTTATGACTAAGGGAAAAGATAGTATGACTTTAGCGGCCTTTCTCCAAAATATCCAAAAGCTCCTAAAGCAGCCCTTTCAATGGTCCTCCTAACTCCGTTCCACGCCACTCCCATCACTCGAGCCTGGGGACAGTGGACTCTGATTGGTCTAGAGTGATCAAGTACTCTTGCCTGGTGATTGGTTCATTAACCAAGGTATAAGCCAATCAGCACATGCCTCTCTCAAGAAAGTAGCTGAGCAGTGATCCAATCAGGGCAAAGCTTTGGTCTTTTACTCTGTCCTCTAAACGGGAAAAAGAAAGCCTGTGGACTCAAGGGGTGGCTGATAGCCATATGAGACTGAGAGAAAACTAGTGAGGCTGTGAGGTGGAAACTAAAGCACAGAGAAAAACAGCCTCCAGGAATGCAGAGAACCTGACCAAACGCCTGGACTTCTCAGTTCTGTGAGCAATAAATCCCCGCTATTGTTTAAGCCAGTTTGAGTTGATTGTTACATCTAGAAAGCATACTGAAGCATCCATACCTTCCCCTCCCTGGCCCATGGTGCCTGAAATTCCTACCAGAGGGCCTCTATTCCAGATCTCTATGTCGGATATGCCTTCACCAAGCTATAGACAGAAGTAAAGGATTTACGATTAGATGGCTTAATCAAAGAATGTTTCTCCTAGAAAGTTCCAGGGACAACTGTAGAAAACGTAGCCTAACCAAACGAATTTCTGATTTCTATTCTCATCGTAGCTCTTTCTGCCTTCCATGTTTTGTTGTTGTTTCCTTTACACAGATGGACCACCTTCCATCTTTATATATTCAAATGCCACCAGTTTTCAAACCCTAGCTCAAGTGCTAGCTTGTCCTTGAAACCTCCCCTGAGAGCCTCAGCTGGAAAAAATGCCCCCTCCCAAATGATGGACCACTCGCCTCAGTGTGTTCTCCCCACACCCAGTCCCCCACCCTCCACTGCAAGCTGTTTGCCCGAAGGACACCTGATGGGTTTATCTTTTGTGCTCTCCTCAGCTCTAGCATCTTGTGGTTGTGCCTTCTGCATCCCTGAGAAGTAGGCAATTTTAGTAATTGAAAAGAACACGTGCAAATAGGTTTTCTTCAGGAATTACAGGCCAAAGAAATGGCTAAAGCAGTGTTTCTCAGAGTGTGGTCCCTGGACCACACCACCAGCATCCTGGGAACTTGTCAGAAGTGCAAATTCTTGGGACATTCAGAATCAGAAACTCTGGGGGTGGGACTGAGTAAGCTGTGTTTTAACAAGCTTTCTAAATTCTGTTGCACTTTAAAGTTTGAGAACTACTGGACTAGAGGAACGTCTTAAACTACTGACTGAGGAGTGAATGAGCCTGGTTATCTAAGAACAGGATTGAAGACCAAGTGAAGATCAAGCTGAGCTGTGCGGCCCCAGATGTACTGGCAGAAGCCATGGAGGAGGTGGCCCTGGGAGGGGTAGGGCGCTATGTATTCAGAAGTAAACTATCCAGAACTGACGTCTCCGCAACCTGGGTCCATCTCTTCAACTCGATGTCCAAATTCTCCTGGTCAGTTTGGTCTGTGCCGGGTGGGTGTGCGTTGGCAGAAACCTCAATGAGGGCTCTAAACATTTTTACATGTTCTTTTCCCTCTTGTGGCTCGGGTGTTTATTCTTTCATTTTTACCAAACCTAAGATGACATGATCATTTTCTCCCAAGTTTCTTTACATTTCTGAATTTCCAGATTTCCTTTTTGGCAGAATTAAGCCCAGAATAACAGAGTTCCTTGAGAACCTGTCAGTAACTCAAGCAAAGAATTTATCAAGATGTTCTGATATGCCTGGGCAAAATCTGTGGGGCATCTCAGTAAAGACAACAGGGCAATAAAGACACTGATAAAATTCTTCAGAGCTGTCCCGTGAACCCTGCTTATGATTCCTGCCTGCTCCATCCCTCCATGCCTGACTCCCCCTCACCCCAGGACAAGGGAGCACTCTGTTCGTGAACCATCATCACTGACCTTGAGATGCCAGCCATGGCTCCTGAGATGGCCCACAAAGCTCCCGTCCCCCAAAGGCTAGTCCATTTCAGAGCATTCTCACCCCGCTCCTACCCCCTCACTCTACCATGCCTGTGTCTACGCAAAAAGGGACCCAGATGCACGGCTCAACTATAATCTCTGAGGAAGGGCTGGGCTCCTGCCTTACTTTCATAGTAATCACAGACGTCATCTTCTATGCATAGATTTACCTTTGCCTTCCATTCCTATGGACTCATGAAAACTCCTATTTAAATATGAGACTGATATGCGCTAAAAAGCATTACCAGGTGACGTTGATAAATCTCTCTCTCTCTCTTTTTAGATAATAAATACACCATCAATCATTTTCAGACAAAAATATTTTTCTTATTTATTGTAGAGGCATTCTAAAATATAATCCTTTTTCACTTTGCTGTCAAACACATTGTTTTTAAGTACAAAATTTTCTTCAAAAGAATCTAATTTTCTATGTTATTTTTGTTTAATTATTGCACTGATGTCAAAAATGGGTATTACTTTAATCGACATGAAAGTAATGTCTATTACTTTAATAGTGTATATTATGAAGACATTCCGAAGTGTTAGCAAAAAAAGAGAGAGCAGCTTTTTCATGAATCAATGGGAAGAACCAGCCTTTGTGAAGAAACTATGGTACGTCAGGCATATTCACTCATCTAACCCCCCACTGATCTTGTCAAAGTGGATGTTGTTATCTTCATTTTACAGATGAGAACACTGGAGTTCAGACAGGCTGGAAAACTGTCTCCAAATCTGACTCCAGGGTCTGGGCTTTCTTCCTCAGCCCCACGCTGCTTCCCCCACCTCCACCCAGACGAGGATGCTCCACCGCACACTCCTTGCATAGGCTGATATCTGCGTGTAGTGTGCATGGGGCTGTTAAAAACTAATTAATGGGGGGGAGGGGGTTCTTTGCAGGTGAAGAAAATAGGAATTCCACCCTGCCTAAAAATGTTCCCCAAATTGTGAGTGAATTTTTTGCAGAAACTTTACAGGGCCATGTAATTTGGGAGCTAAAATACATTTAGTTTGTTTTAAATCCAGATTTCCAAGATCTGAACATGTGTATTGACCATCAGTGCATTTCAATACAAGACTCGTCAGTTTATCCATGCAGAAGGTAGCTCAAAACATCCTGGGTTTCAGTTCGGAAGCCTCACAGCAAAGACACTTGTTCAATTTATCCTTAGCTGGTATGCTGTTATAAAACGTCTCTTACATTCCTGGTTATTTAATCTTCAAAACTGAAGGCTACCTTTACTTAAGGAAAATGCTGTAGAAGGGAAATAATTAGAGCAGAAGCAGCTCTAAATGCTGTTCTTGCTTTTATCTATTTTTAAATGATTGCTAGATGTCTGTAACTGACACCCATAATCAGTGGTTTGAAGTTTGGATGTGTTCACCAAAACGTAACGTGACAGTGGTGCCATTTGATCGATGGATTTTGGGGGTTGACTTTTTGCCTTAAATTTTTAAAAAATCTATTTAACAACTCAAGTACAACGTCATGCCTACAGTTAATAATACTCTATTGCACACTTACAAATTTATTAAAAGGGTAGATCTCATGTTAAGTGTTCTTACCACACTAAAAAAAAGGAAAAGGAAAGAAAATCTATTTTAACGACCCGACAAATGCTTGCATCAGCCATTTGCAAATGCCCGATAGCTTTTCAGCAACTTGCATTCCTCTTGTCAGACAAGATACTGCTGTGTCCATTCAGAAAGCGGGGGTTTTCAATCATCCAGATAATCCAAGTAAAAGGAATAACTTTTGATTAAAATACTCAAATATTTCAGGCAAAAGTGTCCAGCGCCTGAATTCTCTGGACAGGTAACTCAGTTTTTCATGTTACTTTGCAAAGTCTTTACAAATTACTCCTTTGAATCATCCTACATATTTTTATTTCCTAATTGTTGAAATAGCCATGATGTGGAAGAAATCTTTTTAAATTATTGTCAAGCCAAAATAAACAGACATTAAAAAAAAAATTTCCAAAAAGGGTCAGAGTGGACCTAAATTAAACATGAGAATTTGGCCACTTTAAAACCCTACATACCCAAATATGCTGTATAGTCCCTCCTTGTTTTACCTTGTTCTATTTCATAAGGAAAGAATCTGCTTTGTTCCCTACCGTAGAAAATGTAAACAACTACATATTTAAAGCACAGCCATTCCTTATATAAAAACCAAAGTCTAGATACTTACTTTTCAATACTTTTTGTCCAAGAGACGTGATAGGAGGGCTGGCTCGGCTGTGGGCTCCCCAGGCTGTGTGTGAGGCATTGATTGGGTGTCCCTGTTCCTGGGACTGGGGATTCAGAGGAGTTACAGGGTTCAGGGTCTTTTCCACGAACGGGTCAAAGCACAGTTGGGTCTGTTTCCAGAAAAGCTCCTATCTTCCTAAGAGGGAAAATTCCGTGCTCAGGGGAGTCCTGGAAGAAGAGCATTTTTTTTTTCCCCTGCCCTTGAATGAACTAGGTCATTGCTGAAGCCTGGAGAATATTTTTTAGCATCACCGTGATGAAACTTGAGGGCTTTCTGCAGTAGGTGCAATACTTGTTGACGCTGCCGGGGAGGCCTTGGCAAAGGCGCCTGGTAAAATGCAGCCCCAGTGAGCTGATGAAACCCAGACGAGCTGTCACTGATGGCTCAAGAGACTGAGCAGCATTTTGCAAAGCCCCTGCAGGACCTCAGGTTTAGTTGCTCGCCTCTTGGAAAAGCAAAAAAAATCTTGCTGCCTGATAAAGTGATTGAGGCCAGAGTAACACGAGCAGTTGTCATACCAAGGGTATCAGGCATTTGAAGTACACATAGGAAACCCGTGGAGGGGTGGAGGGGAGATGAAAATAAGAGTCATATGTTGTTCGTTTAGAACTGGTATTACAGTCATTCTCTGAAGTTCTCTGAGAAAAGCAGAAGCCACAGCAAGGCAGGACCCACCCTCCTCTCTCCACTTCCCCCAGAGGTGCCCCCCCACCTCTCTCTTTCTCTCCCCCAACCCCAACACGCACGTACACACACTGTCTCTCTCTCTCTTCCTATTTTGGCTACAGCCGTAAAAAGAGAATAGAGGAAGACCAGAAGAAATTCATAGAAGAAATACCATGGGCCCTGTTCCTTCAAATTGCCGAGAATTGTTCCTGTTGGCAAAGTAGGTTTTGTAACGTGGGCATTTCTTTTATTTAATTTTGTCCAAATCCAAGAAAGAACACAGAAAATCCAGAAGTATCATTCTGTGACTACGCTGCCTCTCTAGAAAAGTATTTTAATGTGCCACAGCTGGAAACCGACAGCTTAGAAAGAAACCTCTTATGAGACTCACTCACGGAGCTGGCTAAAATTAGCAACTCTGACTGGGTGACTTTGAAAGCAACATAACTGTAAATATTCAATCTGTAGTAGGACTATAATCCTCAAAAGCAAACTGCTTTTACACAGCACAGTATGTACATCACCATACCTTGATGGAATGAAATTTTTCACCAGATGAAAAATGATCTAAATGTATTAAATATCAAGAAGTGTGTGGCTGGTGTGTTCTGATTTTCAGTTGTATCTTCATATGAGACGAAAGATATTGAAAGCTGAGAGACTCTAAAATAATGACTGTCTCTTTGGGAACACGGCTATGAAATGCAACAGAATGCAGAAATTACCAAACCTTGGTTACTGTGGGCATCAGCTGGTTTTGTTTAAAGCTGGATCCTCTTCACGGAGGATCTTTCCAGATCAAAGGAGATAACTTTAGGTGGAGCGTGAAGAGGAAGGTGTGGTGATAAAAAATAAACAAATGTTATCACACAGCAGCAGGATAGGATAAAGCCAAAAGGGAACCCACATCCCAATGCAGTAGATAAACGTGATGTGGTCATGAAAGAAGGGCTGCCGGGGAGTTCTTACATGGAACGGTTGATGCTCATTATGAAACTGAATTTTGTTCCTCGCAAACAAGTTGAAAGATAAACTCCCTCAACTCCTGGCATTCATCTCCTAGCAAAATAAAGTTAAGGAGCAGAGGATTAAAAAAACCAAACATATGGATTTGCCTGTGTGTGTTTTATTATTTGTCTCATTAGCCTGCAGACACAGAACTTCTGTTTTAATTGTAGGTTTAGTGGAGCAGGAATGGAAGAAAATCAGAAACAGAGACCCCGGGGATTCAATTCAATTATGCCAGGACACGATTCTGAATTTTCTGTGATTGTTCAAAGGAGACGATAGAAGGAGAGATGTTAAGGAGACACAGATGGGTATGTGTTTGTGCTCCTCTTATAGCACCAAAAAATACATGATTTTGTGATTAAGAGTAAAGACTTGAAAATGTTTAGCATCATTTCAAGTTAGTATGGATTTAAGAAAATGTGTTTTAAAAAATCTCTTTTTCTGAGGCTATAAGAGAAGGGGGAAAAACCCACTTCATTTGTGAAGAGATTTTTCCATCTAAGAAGCAGAGTTGGAAATATATGTTTGCATCACGCGTTTTTTAACTCCTTCTCTGAAAGGCCTTTTGGGTTTTGCTATTTTCTTGGCTTCTGGAATGAATGGGTGCTGATTGATTCACCCGCCACTCTAGGCTCAGAGAGGACTGGGATGTGGTCAGTTCCCAACTCATCTGAATATTTAAAGCAAATTCATGGTTCTTAAGCTGCTCTTCACTCCCATAACTTGGGCTTGGACTGCTACGTGAGGGGTTTATCTGCTCCTTTTATTCCTCTTGGCACAGAAGGCCCTCAAACGTTTGTGTCTAATGGTACAAGTGATGGATGCCCTTCCCAGCAAGCACATTCTTGGCTGAGGCTTGGTACCAATCACATGTCAGGTCAGATCAGGTTTTCTGCCAGGGTCCTTGGGCCAAGCTGGAACTGAGCGGGTCACTCCTGCTGCAGGAAGCAGTTAGCATTTGGAGAGGGTCCCCCGACCACTGAGAGCATCAATTCACTCTCCCCCTCTCCACAATTCATCCCTATCCAGGGTCCACAGGTTCTCAAAGTTTCTGCACTATCTGTGGGAACTTGCTCAGTGGACATGACCTGAATCAGGCCTTTGCAACCTTCATTCAGTTCTCTGTATTTTAAATGGCTGCCAGTCACTCAGGTTGGGCGACTCAGCAGGCATTTTTATCCCTCAAGTACAGTGTTGAAAGAAATATTGATGTAAATAAGACTCCATTCTCTCATAGTGTTTTCATCCCAGGTAACAGATTTTTATAAAATTCTTCGTGAAACTATGAAGATTAAAAATATTTGCAAAATAATAATTAAAAATGCAATGTTGGGGGCCAGCCCTGTGGCGTAGTGGTTAAGTTCACATGCTCTGCTTTGGTGGCCTGGGGTTCATGGGTTTGTATCCCAGGCGTAGACCTACAGACTGCTCATTAAGCCATGCTATGGCAGCGTCCCACATAAAAATAGAGGAAGACTGGCACACACATTAGCTCAGGGACAATCTTCCTCAAGCAAAAATAGGAAGATTGGCAATAGATGTTAGCTCAGGGCCAATCTTCCTCAACAACAACAACAAAAAGCAATGTTATCAGAATTCATGTATCTGACAGGGACTTTTCCAAACATATGAATGTTGTTTGGAATTTGGGATTTTATTTTCTGCCAGTGTATCAAAATTATAAATGGTAGGGGCTGGCCCCATGTCCTAGTGGTTAAGTTCAGCATGCTCCACTTTGGTGGCCTAAGTTCGGTTCCAGGCATGGATCTACACCACTCGTTGATGGCCATGCTGTGGCGGCGACCCACATACAAAATAAAGGAAGACTGACAGATGTTAGCTCAGGGCTAATCTTCCTCAGCAAAAAAAAGATATGTATACACACATATATATAAATGGTAGTTAGGTTCACAGAACACCTGACAGAAATAGTTAATCTGTCATAGTAATACTTATATTAATCTATTCAGTAATACTTCCTGAAGTAGTAAGTTCAGGTTCCTAAAACCACAAGTATCAAAACCAGGTTAAAATTCAATTTAACTAAATGTAAGAGTCTAACTACCTGAAGAGAAAAATCCAACCTTCCAAGATAAAATTCTTACACAATTTATTCCAGTGTTTCAGTTGCATTTTAAAAACAGCCACAAAAAAGTATTACAACTCTCAGAAGAGGAGCAAAATTCCAATTTTCACAAATTTATATATTGAGCCCTACGTCCAATTTCACAAATACTAAGTCAGATTAATTAGTTGAACAGTGTATGGAAATTTAAATTTTAAAAAATATTTCCATATGTTATGTATACTAAGTATTTTTTAAAAGTTTCCCTTTTATACAATTTTCTTCTGATTATAAGGGCAATACATACTTGTTACTGAAAACTCATACTCGCTACTGAAAATGTTT
The DNA here is from genome assembly GCF_021613505.1 of Equus quagga. Classification (NCBI taxonomy): domain Eukaryota; kingdom Metazoa; phylum Chordata; class Mammalia; order Perissodactyla; family Equidae; genus Equus; species Equus quagga. Next base: position 18,272,898 of record NC_060275.1, on the reverse strand, counting down.
AATATTCTGATTTTGAAAATTTCAAATCTTCTGCCACCCAGAGATAGCCACCATTTTGGTGTATTCCCTTCTACTCCTTTTATTTTCCCTTTATGCATGCTTATACGTACAGTTTTCTTTTCTGCTCTTTTGTTTTTTTCCACTTAGCTTGAGCCTCTCATTAAAAATTCTTCAGGAATTCTGTCATTTGCATGCATTATACTTTATGTAGCCAGTGTTCTACAGTCAGATATCTGGATTGCTTATACATTTTTGCTTTTATAAATAATGATGTGATATACATTCTCGTAAAGAAATCTTTGGGCACATTGCTCTTGCCTGAGGACAGGATGTTAAAAGTGACATTACTAGGTCAAAAGTTAGGACTATTTTAAGATTTTGAAACATAGTGTCGAATAAAACTCCAGCAGCTGTACTGCATTATGTTTCTACCAGCAGGTACGAGCCTGCCGGTCACCCTGAGAGAGTAACTCTTGGCACTGAGCACTGTCGTTGAAAATCTTTTTGCCAATCTGAGAAGCAAAACTAGTATTTTAATATACATTTGTTTGACTACTAATGAGGTTAAATATTATTTTTTAGGTTCATTGGCCTTTTTTCTTTTATGAATTATCTTTTCAACTTTTTGAGTCAACTTTGCTATTCCAGCGTTTTCCTTTGGCACATACAAAAGCACTTCATGTAGAATTTGCTGTAGATGGGCTCTGTCTTCTACTTTGTGGCTTGCCCTTTTATTTGTGAAGTTTTGATATATAGAAGTTATGAATTTTTACTTAATAAAAACTATCTGAGGGGGAAGGGGGGTTGTTGTTTAATGGCTACAGAGTTTCAGTTTTGCAAGATGAAAAAGTCCTGGAGATCTGTTTCACGACAATGTGAATATACTTAACGCTACTGAACTGCACACTTAAAAATGGTTAACCAGGCAAATTTTTGTTATTTTTTTTAACCACAATGAAAAAGAAAACTATCTTTTTCTTTGTTTCCTTCCTTTGCTTATAAAGCCCCCATCCCTCCAGGTGCTTACCCACTATCCCATACTGCTTCCAGGCAGAGTAGAGAGTAAAGTTGGGTTCAAATCCAGCCCTGCTCCCTCTTTTTCATGTTACTTGGTCTGTGCTAAAATACTAGAGCAGTGTGTGTCTTTTTCCTTAACCCAGATAGCTAAGGCTCTCAGCTTCCTGGCTGCTTTAGAGGCTTCCACCCTTTGCAACGAAGAGAGTCATATAATAGTTAGGATTTTGATTGGACACTCTACGTTCTTTCCCCCATTAAAAAGAGAATAAAATGGGAGTTAAGACTTTTAGCTGTGACTGAATGAGGAGGCTGGAAAGTCTTCTCCCCCCAGAAGCAACTATAAAGATGGACAGCACAGACAAACAGCCATTTTAGCGCTCTAGAAATCAACCAAAGGCATGCAACAATTTGAGAAACATTTATGATTGAACAAGTCTCAACTTTGGGCACTAACAATGAGTCTCTATGGCATTCTTGCCTGGAGCTGCTCCCATTTCCTCCGCCCTGCTCCAGTGTCACAGAGGGTCTGCCAGGGCAGGCTGTGAGCACTAGCTTCACTGCCACGGTCAAAGGGGGCTCACTGGATTTGGGGCAGTGCACAACACCTACGCCCGGCAGTGTTATCAATGGAAGTAACTCTTGGCAGCAGATGAGCGAAGGCCAACAGCTCTACTAGCTTAAACATGAGGGCAGATCGAACGTGGCTGAAACTTGAATGCACTCCCCTACCCACACACAGATCCATCGGCAGAAGGTGAAAGTTTAACTGGCTCAGGGTGTTTGAGCACAACTTCTGTCCAAGGATTAGCTGACCACTAAGCTGTGCAGACACAGGGGTGACCCTCAGGAGGCCAAGCTTTAAAAAAATTTGAAGAAAACCGAACAGAAATATCTGTGTCCACATACTTTGGGGGAGACAGATTTCACAGATTTATGTCAGGCAAGTTACTAAACTAACAAAGACACCAAACAGCAACAACAGCCTTGGGTGTTGGGGGGACGTTTGCAATTCAGAGTTACCACAATATATTATCTACAATTTCTGAGGCCGGCCCTGTGGCCACATAATTCACTTCATGCGCTCTGTTTCAATGGCCCAGGGTTTTGCAGGTTTGGATCCTGGGTGCAGACGTGGTACCACTCATCCGGCCATGATGAGGGGGTGTCCCACCCGGCACAATAGAGGCACTCACAACTAGAACATACAACTATGTCCTGGGGGACTTTGGGGAGAAGAATAAAAAAAAGATTGGCAACAGTTGTTAGCTCTGGTGCCAATCTTAAAAAAAATTTTTCAAGTTTTCAACAAGAAATTATGAAACATACAAAAAAACCAGGACAATGTACTCTTACACAGGAAAAAAAGCAGTCAATAGAAACTCTCTGAGTGCCCCCAGTGTTACCCTTCTACCAAAGCCAAAGACATCACAAGAAAATAAAACCAAAGACCAACATCTTTCAAAAACATAAATGCAAAAACCTTTAACAATATGTTACCAAACTGAAATGAGCAACATATGAAAAGGATTATACACCACGACTGACTGGGATTTACCCTACTAATGCAAGGATGGTTTAACATCTGAAAGCCAATCAACGTAATACACCGTTAATAGAATAAAAGACAAAACCACATGAGCATCTCAGTAGAGGCAGAAAAAACATTTGACAAAATGTAACATCCATTCATGATAAAAACTCTCACAAACTAGAAATAGAAGGGAATTTCCTCAACCTGTTAAAGGACATCTACAAAACAAAACAAAAAACCCACAGTGAATATTCTACTTAACAGTGAAAGATGGATTACTATTTCCCCAACATCGGGGAAAAAGCAAGGACGTGATTCTTGCTGCATCTATTCAACAGTGTACAGGAGGTTCTAGGCAGGGCAATAAAGAAAAAACATTCAAATTAAAGCCTCAGATTGGAAAGGAGGGAGTAAGACTTCATTTACAGGTGACAAGATCCTGTATGTAGTCAATCCCAAGGATTAAACAGAGAAACCACTACAATGAATAAACAAGGTTAGCAAAGTCACAAAATATAAATTAATATACAAGAATCAATTGTATTTCTATATACTAACAACAATTCAAAAGTGAAATTAAGAAAACAATTCCATTCACAGTAGTATCGGTAAGAATAAAATACTTAGAAATAAATGTAAAAGAAGACTTCTATACTGAAAACTATAATACACTGAAACAAAAATAAAAGAAGATTGAATAAATGGAGAGACATTGCACATTTATGGATTGGAAGATTCAGTATTATCAAGGTTGCAATTCTCCCCATATTTATCTATATATTCAACACAAGCCCTATCAAAAATTTATATGGAATTTACGTGGGTTTTTGTTGATTTTATATTTATATGGATTTTATGGATATATATTTTATGTATTTTATATTTATAAATTATATACAAATATATGTATATTTATTTATATACTTATATTTATATATACTTTATGGATTTTATATTTAGAAAATATTTAAATACATTTTATATTTATATTACATTTATATGGATCCTACAATTTATATGGAAATGCAATGGAATTAGAATAGCCAAAACAATTTTGAAAAAGAACAACGAAGTTGGAGGACTTTCACTACCCAATTTTAAAACTTACCAAAAAACCATAGTAATCAAGACAGTGCAATATTGGCACACTATCATACAGATGGGTAGTCTATATAGATGTATCAGAATTGAGAGTCCAGAAATAAACCCTTACATTTACGTTAATTGATTTTTGACAAAGGTACCAAGATAATTCAATAAAGGAAACGATTGTCTTTTCAATAAGTGGTACTGGGACAATTGGATATCTATACGCAAAAAATCTGAACTTTGAAATTTACCTCATACCATACTCCACATGAATCACAGACCTAAATGTGAGTGCTACAATTATAAACTTCTAGAGGAAGACATAGGAGAAAATCGTGACTTTGGGTTAGACAAAGAGTTCCTATATATGACACCAAAACCATGATCCATAAAAGCAAAAATTAGGAAATTGACTTTCATCAAAATTAAAAATTCTATTACTTCAAAAGACATCACATTACACACCACAGACTGGGAGAAAATATTTGCAAATCATATATCTCATAAGGGACTTGTATCCAGAAGATATATATATTTTTTTAAAAACCACTTAAAACTCAACAATTGAAAGACAAATAACCCAGTTAAAAACTGGGCAGGAGCTGGCGTGGTGACATAGTGGTTAAGTTTGCACTCTCCACTCTGGTGGCTTGGGGTTTGCTGGTTTGGATCCTGGGCACAGACCTACACAGTGCTCATCAAGCCATGCTGTGGCGGCATCTCACATACAAAAATAGAGGAAGATTAGCACAGATGTTAGCTCAGTAACAATCTTCCTCACCAAAAAAAAAAAAAAAAAGACAAACAGGAAAAAAAGGGGCAAATAGAATCTTAAAAAAAAACTGGGCAAAAAGACTTGAATAGACATTTCACCAAAGAAAATATACGAATGGCTAATAAGCACATGAAAGGATGCTCAACATCATTAGTCATTAGGGAAATACAAATTAAAACCACAGTGAGATACCACTACACACCCAGTGGATGGCTAGAATAAAAAAGACAGACAATACCAAGTGTCCATGAGGATGTGAAGAAACTGGCACTCTCATACATTGCTGGTGGGAATGTAAAATGGTACAGCCACTTTGGAAAACAGTTTGGCAATTTCTTAAAACATTAAACCTATCCTTATCACATGACCTAGGAATTCCATTCCTAGGAATCTACCTATGAGAAATGAAAATGCATGTCCAAACAGAAACTTGTATGCCAAACGCTGGGAACAATCCAAGTGGCCGTCAATCAGTGAGTGGATAAAACAAATTATGGTACATCTGTCCATACAATTGAATAGTGTTCAACAATAAAAAAGAAAGGACAACTGATAGATCTTACAACTTGAATGAAACTCAAAAATATTATGCCAAGTAAAAAAAGCTAGATGCAAAAGACTATATATTGAATTATTCCATTTATCTGAAATGTCTTTAAAAGGCAAATTTATAGAGACAGAAAACCTATCAGTAGTTTCCTGGGGGGGTGGGAGAGGGGATTAGCTACAAATGGACACGAACAAACTTTTTGGGATGATGGAAGTGCTCTAAAACTGGATTATGGTAATGTTTGCACAAATATAAATATACTAAAAATTGTTGAATTGTACACTAACAATGGGAGAAGTTTATTTTATGTAAATTATATTTGAGTAAAGCTTTTTAAAAAATAGAATAGAACAGTTAGTGGATCCCTTGCCTATCCTTTTTTTTTTTAAAGATTTTATTTTTTCCTTTTTCTCCCCAAAGCCCCCCAGTACATAGTTGTATATTCCTCGTTGTAGGTCCTTCTAGTTGTAGCATGTGGGACGCTGCCTCAGCGTGGTTTCATGAGCAGTGCCATGTCCGTGCCCAGGATTCAAACCAACGAAACACTGGGCCGCCTGCAGCGGAGCACACAGACTTAACCACTCGGCCACGGGGCCAGCCCCCCCTTGCCTATCCTTTTTAAAAAATATATTTTTATTTGTACTTCATTATTTTTACTTATTTTTCAGCTTTATTGAGGTATAAACATACATTGTTTGCAAATATTTTCTCCCACTCTGTAGGCTGCCTTTTCACTGTTGAGTGTTTCCTTTGCTGTGCAGAAGCTTTTTTGGCTTGAAGTAGTCTCACTTGTGTATTTTTGCTTTTGTTGCCTGTGCTTTTGGAGTCATAGCCAAGAAATCATTGCCAAGATCAATGTTAAGAAGCTTTTCCCCTACGTTTTCTTCTAGTTTTACAATTTCAGATTTACATTCAAATCTTTAATCCATTTTGAGTTACTTTTTGTCTATGGTGAAAGATAAGGGTCCAATTTCATTCTTTCACATGTGGATATCCAGTTTCCCCAACACTGTTTATTGAAGAGACTGTCCTTTCCTCATTGTGTGTTCTTGGTGCCCTAGTCAAAAATTAGTTAACCGTATATTCACGGGTGTTTTTCTGGGCTCTCTATTCTGTTCCAATGATCTATGTGTCTGTTTTTATGCCAGTACCATACTGTTTTGATTACTGTAGCTTCGTAATATAGTTTGAAGTCAGGAAGTGTGATGCCTCTAGCTTTGTGCTTCTTTCTCAAGCTTGCTTTGACTGTTTGGGGTCTTTTGTGGGTGCATACGAATTTTAGGATTGTTCTTTCTGTTTCTATAAAAAATGTCTTTAGGATTTTTATAGAGATTGCAGTGAATTTGTAGATTGTTTGGGTAGTATGGACATTTTAACAGTATTAATTCTTCTAATCCATGAACCCAAGATGTCTTTCCATTTATTTGTGTCTGCTTTAATTTTTTTTCATCAGTGTTTTATAGTGTTCAGTGTATAAGTCTTTTACCTCCTTGGTAAAGTTTATTTCTAAGTATTTTATTCTTTTGGTGCTATTATAAATGGGATTTATAATAAATGGGATATAATTTCCTTTTCAGATAGTTCATTCTTGGTGCACAGAAACTCAACTGATCTTTGCATGTTGATTTTGTATCCTTCAACTTCACTGAATTCGTTTATTAGTTCTAACAGTTTTTTTGAGGAGTCTTTAGGGTTTGCTACGTATCAGATCTACAGATCAGGTCACCTGCAAACAGAGATAACTTTACTTCCTCCTTTCCAATCTGGATGCCTTTTATCTGACCTTTCTTTTTTGAGTGATATCAAAAAGCATAAGACCTACTTGGTAAACTTGTGACTTTGCATGATTACTTCGGACTTCAATTCCCATGAGCCTGAGAAGCAGATACTAGTGAATAAATCCTCCTGAACATGATATTCCTCATGACAGATACCCAGAGAGCCAAAAGTCTAAGATAAGAATTCTCACCAGCCACCTCGTGTGACACTTGCTCGTGTGACAGTGTTATTATGCTGCTCCCTTACGTAACAAGACAGCTCATGAGCCTGTCCTCTGACGAATGTAAAGGCGGCAGGGGAAACGGGGCGGGCAGGGGAAATGGTGCGGTCTGAGGAGCTCTGCAAAGGTCAGGAGGCAGAGCTCCTGAACTCGCATCACGTGTTACCTGCTGGTCAGGTCGCCTTGAAGACTTTAATGCCCAAGATCATGCATTAATAACATTAACTTTAAAACCATAGTAAAACTCACCTGATCTTAAATCAGGTTTTTTGGCAAAATATTATGCTTCATGTTCCTATGATTTACTGTTACAGTTACACGGTCAATTAAGAGATCAACCAATTCTAACTGATAAATCAACAGGAAAAGTGTAAGTTCCTTACCTGGAGCTAAATTTCACAAAGGAGATTCCCTCAGTGGAGTTGTCACCATTTTCTGAAATGCTGTCTACCCCCAGTGCCCTCTCTCCCTTTCCTGAACTCCGAAGTCCTGCCCCAGCTCCATGCAGTCAGATCCCTTTCGTGGTGTAAGATTCAGCAGGCTGAGTTCCGGGCTGAGCTTTACCAACCCAGCAGATTCCCGTCTTTGCTGCCCCCATGAGAGGATCTGTGACTACGCCTTGAGAACACGGCCCTTCTTTCTCTTTATATTTCACAGCCCTCTTTCTCAGACTTTGTCCAAACCTGTCTTCCTGAGGACAAAAAGAGAACTTCTTTCCGGGGTGAAAAACTATCATCTCGATCTGCAAGGGTGGCTGCATGTGGCAGTAACAATAAAGATAATATAACAACCAGTTAACACATGTGTGTGTTACACAAGCACTTCTCCATATTCATTTCTTTTATGAGCAATATTTTGAGTCCATTTTTTTCTACCCAACTCCCCCCACCCCCTAGTGATGGGACCACAGCAACAGCATACCAGCCTCCTCATTCCGGGTCTGCTACCATCACCACCACTTCCCAGCACCATACCACCGACTGAGGCTGCCAGCAGACAACCATCGGACCAGTCCTCTAGGAACACTGTTGTTTTTCATATCTCCCTTGATTATAAATCTTCTTTGATTCCCCATCATTAATGGGATAAAGCTAAAACATCTCAGCCTGACATTCCTGAGTCTTCTGTTGTCCCATGAAGAAAGTCAACCCAGAAGTAAATTCTGAGGAAAATGTAGGTCCTGTTTCTAGATTACTCTGCTCTTCTGTAAGGAGGGTGCAGGCCTTGTATTCAGACATTCATCCTGCCCAGATTCCTCAACTTTCTTATCAGTTTCAGCCATACTCTCACCTCAGGCCATTGGTAATGTGTATGGATCAGAGTTTAATCAGTGGCATATGTCATTAGCACCTCAGAGACTTGTCAAAGAGAATATATTTTACACTCGCCTTAAGCTAGACTATCCAAGAGCTCATTTCCAGGACCATAATAGCTTGACTCGTAGGTAGAAATGCTTTCACTGAACTCTGCTCTTCCCCTATAGGCACTCTGCATCCCGACTAACCTCATCTCTTCATTTTCCCCCAAACTCTCTATATTAATCTTTCCCATTGTATCTTTGCTGACACCCGTCTTTCCATCTCCTTCATGGCTCAACTTAAGGGGCACCCTCCTCCTGGCAGCTCCGAATCCAACACTCCTGTACCTCCCTTCTCTGAACTCATTTGTTACCCATTTGTTTTGATACTTTGAGTTGCCTGAATTCTTAAAATCAGCGATGGTGGTAGGAGTTTTTCAGAGAATACTAGGCATGAAGACATTCTCCTGAATTCTATTTTATTTTTATGATTTCATTTTTTTAAAATTTATCCAAATCTTTGATACACTGGGACCTTGTTTTGGTGTGATGCAATGAGTTAAGGAAACAATTTTTTTCCCATTTGTCTGAACACCCAATTATTCAAAATCAAATTTTCCCCACTGATTCAAAATGCCATCTTCATTATAATTTAAGTTCTCATCTATTTTGGGTCTCTTTTATGGTTCCTTATTCTGTTCCATTGATCTGCTTATCCATCTGCCTGTGCTGATGTAAAACCATTTCAGTCCTTATGGCTTTTAAAATCTATTTTGAGGGGCTGGCCCCGTGGCCGAGTGGTTAAGTTCGCACGCTCCGCTGCAGGCGGCCCAGTGTTTCGTTGGTTCGAGTCCTGGGCGCAGACATGGCGCTGCTCATCAAACCACGCTGAGGCGGTGTCCCACGTGCCACAACTAGAAGAACCCACAACGAAGAGTATACAGCTGTGTACTGGGGGGCTTTGGGGAGAAAAAGGAAAAAATAAAATCTTTAAAAAAAAAATCTATTTTGATATTTGATGGGGCTGGTCCTTTCTCATTATTCTTGTTTTCCAAAAGCTTCCTGGTTATTACCTGTTTGCTTTTCCATCTTAACTTTATAATCATCTTGCCTGGTCCCCCTCCACCAAATTCCTATTGGTGACATTATCAGATAAGATCTGAATTGCAAAAAGATGACTCTGGCTACAGTGTGAAGAACACGAGTGAATGAGGGAAGACCAGCAAGATGAGGGTAACCCTGAACAAGATGGTAGCAGTAGAAGTGGAAAGAAAATAGGATCAAAGGTAAGGAGGAATAAAAGTTGGCAGGACTTGGTGATGAATGTTTAGGAAGTTTAGGAAGAAGTAAGTGGTTTTCTAGTCTTGCCTGGAACAACTCTGGGATTTAGTACAGTTCTGTAAAGGCCCCAATCTGGATCAATCCAAGGATACAGTGTTAGTTTAGGAGTTATCCTGAAAATCAGGGTCCTCTTGGAAAAAGAACCAGAGTTCTTCTGTAAAGAGATATCATGGGTTCAGACAAGATACCCCAAAGTGAATTGCCTCCCCCCACCATGTTCTGTGCCAGGAAAACCAAACCAGTTTCTACAGCATTTCACAGGCTGTGGGGGGTGTACCCATGACCTCAAACCTCATGGTTCTAAATGGCAGTGGTGTGTTCTAAGACATTCTGTCACATCACATTTGAGGCCTGCAGAGCCAACTTGTGGTTAGTGAAGAAAAAATGATACCTTGAAAGTTTTCCTTTCTTCATTTTTCAAAAAGTTAAATTACCATAAGATTCCATTCCTAGGTAAATACCTGAAAGAATTGAAAGTGGGAACCAAAGAGATCCTTGTATACCAATATTTATAGCAGCATCATTCACAATAACCAAAAGGTGGAAACAGCCCAAATATCTATCATCAGATGAAGACAAATCAGTAGATAAACCAAGTGTGCTACATACATACAATGGAATATTCTTCAGCCCTAAACAGGAATGACATTCTGATACATGCTAAAACATGGATGAACGTAGAAAGCATTAAGTGAAAGAAGCCAGAAGCAAAAGGACAATCATTGTAAGATCCCACTTACATAAGGTACACAGAACAGGGCAAATTCATAGAAACAGAAAGTAGAACAGAGGTTACCAGGGCCTGGGGGAGGGGGAGACAGAGAGTTATTGTTAAATGGATACAGAGTTTCTGTTTGGGATGACGAAAAAGTTCTGGGCATAGATAGTGGTGATGGTTGCACAACACTGAGAACTTAATACCATCAAATTATACACTTAAAAATGGTTAAAATGGTAAATTTTATGTTATGCTTATTTTACCAAATTAGAAAAGAATATATTTTTTAAAACTTTTCTTTTCTTATGAAAGAATGTGTCATGATAGAGGCACCTCCCCTCACCACTGAGACAAATTATGATCATGTGATTATGGCTATCAGTCATATCAGCTCTCTGAGACCTAGGTATTACAGAGGAGGCAATATACTCTCTCACCCAAAACAATGCAAAATATTTTGGGAAACAAACTATATAGCCTGCATCTCCGGAAATCCCCTCCCAGTGTCTAACCACAAAGGGAGGAAACATAACAGTGTGAAACCAAAAGTTTACAGTCAAAACTTAGAGTCCATGTTATTACATTTTTTACTAGATAAACGCAGTGCAAATGTGCATCCAGGAATGAAACGATTAGAGCATTTAAACTTTCTTTGCCTTAGTCTTTCTTTACTCCATATTTTAGGGACATTCTTGTCCCCAAATGTCTTTTGAAGTAAGTAGATATAAAGCATTCAATTAAACAGGAGCTATTTAGAACTCACTTGACAAATCACCAGAATATTAAGTCACCAGAATTAGGCAGTATCCATTGAAGAGCTCTGAAGACAGCTAGGAATGAAGGTGAGTTACTATTGATCAAACTGATGTTACAAATGACCCTGAGCTAGAGGCCGTCAAGCTGCCAATACGACTTGCATGCAAAAAAAAAAAAAAAAGTTCCAGAGGACAGCCTTGGTGGCGTCTGTCACAAAATGTAGGAACATCTAAATGCAATAATAACCAATCCATAGAGTGAATAGTAAGATGGTATCCAGAAAAAGGAAAGCATAATTGATTAATATTGTGCAAATAAGTGGATGTAAATTATTTATAGTGATAAAATTCTTTGGCAAAATTTTCCTAAAAGAAAATTTTTCTAAACACATAGTCATCATGAGATTAAAGAATGTGCAAAGAGTCAGTGTTGGCTCAATGACAGTAAATGAAGGGTAGCAATAAAGGGAAACACTTCTCGAGGGAGGAAGGTAATAGCCCTCCCGAGGCATTGTTATATACAATGAAGAGGTGTGAGCTTTAAAATCTACAAGTTTGTGGACATTAATGAGCTTCTGAAAATGCCAAGCTAAGAAACATAAATGTAATGTGATGTTAAAAATGAAATTTTCAGCTGAGGCTCCTGAAACAGACACCACATTCTAAAGAGGCACGAGAGCACTTAAAGGCAGGATTTACAACACAGATGACATAATACAAAAAAGTAACCACTATACACCTATTAGAAGAGCCAAAAACTGGAAGACTGCCAGTACCAAATTTTGGCCAGGTTGTGGAGCAAGAGGAATTCTCATTCATTGCTGGTAGGGATGCAAAAGGGTACAGCCACTTTGGAAGACAGTTTGACAGTTTCTTATAAAACTAAATATACTCTCACCGTACAATCCAGCAATCACACGCCTTGGCATTTGCCCAAAGGAGTTGAAAACTGAGGTTCACATATGAACCTGCACACAGATGTTTATAGCAGCTTCGTTCATAATTGCCAACACTCGGAAGCAACCAAGATGTCCTTCAGTAGGCGAATAAATAAACTGTGGTACATTCAGGCAATGGGATATTATTCAGTGTGAAAAAGAAATGAGCTATCAAGCCATGAAAAGACATGGAGGAACCTTAAATGCTTATTATCAAGTGAAAGAAGCCAATCTGAAAAGCCTACATACTGTATGAATCCAACTATATGACATTCTGGAAAAAGCAAAACTAGGGAGACAGTAAAAAGACCAGTGGTTGCCAAGGATGAGAGTGAGGGGGATGAATAGGTGGAGCACAGAGGATTTTTAGGGCAGTGAAAATACTCTGTATTACATTATAATAATGGATATATGTCATTGTGGGGGATTGGAATTGGCTACCCCAAGATATGTCTCTTTAGCACGAGGATTATTTTGGGCTGGTTACTTTTAAAAACTGAAGACATGAGAGAAACTCTGAAAAGTAGAATTTACCCTTTGTTAAGAGACAGTTACATTTGTAAAGGAAATCTCCGTAAGTAAAGGTGGCTCCCTCTCTGCACCAGGAAGAAAGGGGGATGACCTTATCTCTAGAAACTGTTATCTATGCAGAAGGCAAGGATAATAACCTTACTCTTGTTTACTGTGCTTCTCTGGTAATCTCCCATAACTGACTTCCCCCACCCCCAACATCCTCCTTTGCAGCTGAGGAGGGTATTTAAGATGAGAACCTCTGCCATTTTGGCAAGTTGCTCAGTTTGCCTGAGTCTCTCCCATGTATACATGTTATAAAGCTTTGTTTAATTTTCTCCTGTTATTCCGTCTCATGTTAATTTAATTCGTTTCTAGTCAGAAGGACCCAGAGTGGGTCGAGGAAACGTCTCCCTCCTTTACGTCATTATACATTCATCTCAACTCATAGAATGCAAAACACCAAGACCGAATTTTAAGGTAAACTATGGACTTTTGGTGATTCTGATGTGATAATGTAGGTTCATCGGTTGTAACACATGTACCATTCTGGTGAGTGAGGTTGATAATGCGAGAGGCTATATATGTGTGGGAACAGGGTTATATGGGAAATCTATGTACCTTCCTCTCAATTTTGTCGTAAACCTAAAACTGCTTTAAAAAAACGAAGTCTAAAATATAGTATGAATTGATTTGTTTATCCAATTGGAAAAGAAAAGAATTATTTTTAAAAACCTCTACTGGGTGTTTTACTAGTTAAAGCATCTACAGCAAGATGTTGTGAAGTTAGACACAGTACCTACGTTACCAAAACCAAAGTGGGTTCCTTCCTGGTGAGCTAAATCAGACTCTCCACCAGAAGTAGTTGTCTCACAAAGTAAGGTATAATTTCTGCAAATAGGAGACCATGAGGAATCATTTCTAAAGTCATGGCATCCTGGAGCAAAGGGAAGCAGGGACCTTTTATTTCAGATGAGGGCTGAATATTCAAAAGGGATAGGTGGGTATTCACTTGTGCAGGCTCAGTTGGAAAACATGCTTCCACATACACTGCAGGTTACGGTAATAAGGCCTGAGCTCCTCCTGGAGAGATCTCAGCATTAACCACAAGGCAAAGGTCATAAGCATGACTCTTGTGGAGGCTTGGTCTGGCTCAGGGTGGTTGGTGATTGCATCTCGTTAACTTAACAAAAGGAAAAAAAATTGGGAAAAACAGTTAAATGCTTCCAAACCCACCCTTGAGTTTCTCTGGGCAACTAGTCGGTGACACCTAGGGGGACGAATTGGCTTAGGCAAGGAAAGGGATCAAAGTATGCCACCCCAAAATATGCCACTTTGGCAAAATGATTATTTTAAGCTGAAGACATTTGAGATTCAACAGATGAAAAAGAAAAAAAGCCTTCTGGGAGCTTCCCTTATCTGACTAAAAGCAGTCACTTCTGGGAAATAAGGCTGCCATAAATTCCTCTTTAGGGTAAGTTTACTCCCAGAATAGAGAACGTGAATAAAAGACACCCCAAATCCCTTCTCCAGGGGAGTGTTGTGACCCTGAAGAAGATGGAAAGACCACTCATATTTGTATAGACAAACATTATCGCAAACTTTCTTATCTCCCATCTGTTCTCCTAAAAACCCATTGGCCTTTCCTAGAGAAACCTATTTGTTCTTCCCTAAGAAGCCTTTTCTCCCCTCTCCCCTTCTTCTATTAAATTAGTTATATAACCCTTTAACTGTTTAAGGAGCGAGCTACTTCCTTTGATGGTTCCCACGTACAGTCAATATAAATCTTTTCTCTTGTTAATCTGTCTTTTGTCTGTGTAATTCACAGTCCCCAGGTAATAAACCTAAGAGGGAAGATGAAAAGGGAATTTGTTGGCTCGGACAACAGAACTGCAGGAAAGGAGGATGTGAGCTGGACCTCAGAGATGAACACAACCAGGGACTGGAACAACACCAATCCTTTCTCCATCTCTCGTTTCTGCTCCTCTCAGCACATCAGTCACTTTCTCCCACTACAGACTAGCTTCTTCCACATAGCCGGTGGGGACATAGCCACCAAACAGCTCAGATTCATACTTCACAGCTTTGCCACTTGAGCTAACCTGAGACCCTCTTCATCTGGTTGAAGGTCAGAAATCCCCAGAACTGGCCGAGCTTGGGGAATATGCCTACCTGTAGCCAATCACTGAGCTCAGGAAGCAGAGTGGTAAGAAACTGGGGCTCTATGGTGGTGAACATGATGTAATCTACACAGAAATCGAAATATAATGATGTACACCTGAAATTTACATAATGTTATAAACCAAGTTACCTCAACAAAAACAAAAAACAAAAACAAAACAAAAAAATAAAAATAAAAAAAACAAAAAAGAAACTGGGGCTCTCATGGAACCATGCATTGAGAAGCAATATTGCTGAGAAGAGTGCTACTCTAGGCAGACAAAACAGTAACCATCCACTGCACAGTCCTTCCAAACAGCATTACGAAGACCTCAGAAACAGTCAGCTACCTACCTGGCTACCTTGGCATCCTGAATCTCTGATTTCTCCGCTAACATTGGGATGGCAGGAGTGGGTAGGGAGCAGTAGATTCCTGCCCTGAATTATACCCAATGATCTGCAGCCCTTTTTAGATTGTCAGTCAATACTTGGCTCCCACAGGGCAGGACCCTTCTCTATTCTATCTTGCTTTATTCAGACAATTTCTGGAACAATGTTGGCCAGTGTCCAAGACTCCCATTATCTCTACTACATAGCTCCTAAGTTTTCCCCCTTCTGTACCCCCTTGATTCAGTGTTATTTGTCTTAAAAACTCAGACCCCAAACTAAACTGTGCCATGCTCCTCTTTGGAGTAGATTTTGGATTATCAAATTATTAAATAATGGTAATGGGGAGGGGCTGAAGATCAGCCCTTGTTCCCCACTCTCTGCCCACCCCCAGTTCTGTCTTCATCCCCCCTCTGGGCTTGGTTCCCCTTCTGCTGAGACCCACGCTGCAGTGCTACGCATAAAAGAACGGAGAGACATGTCTCTACTCTTGTGAAGTTGTGTGCCACGCCCTTCAAAGCTTCAGGGAGATAAATTTAGACGTAAAACAGGAAGTAATTCTCTAGTGGCTGAGAGTGATCTAAGAGAAGTTATTGCCCTGAGATATTTTAAAGCTAAAGTGTGCAGGAGAAGTTCTCAAACATTAGCATGGATCAGAATCAACTGCAGGCTTGTTAAGCCACATATTCTTGGGCCCATCCCTAGTTTCTATTCAGTAGGTTTGGGGTGGGGCCTGAGAATTTGCATTTCTAAAAAAGCTGATGCTGTTGGTCCAGGTACACGTTGAGAGCTACCTTGGTAGAGATTCAAGAAGAGACAGAAAACCTCTCTAGGCCACAGGGCTCTCATCTGAAATTGAAGGTATTGGCTTAGGTCAGCTAAGGTGCTCTTTAGGGCTGACATTCCATGATTATAGGTGATTATAATGGGTGACTACACGTGTACTTGTGTCAGGCTATTCTCATTATCACGAAATAATTATCGCTTATCTTTATTAAGATATTATAAAAATTTCCAGGAGCTTCAGAGCGCTGATCTATATGCAGCAAAAACTCATTAAATTCATTAAAGTCACTTAGGGAAAAGCTTAATTTATAGAACATTTCAAATAAATGCCATTTTACTCATAATTTCAACTAGCCTCCTACAAAAATGTTTTGAAATTTTCATTGATATTGCTTTACGAACAAAGTAATAATTAGCATATGAGGATAGCATATAACTAATATTTAAAGGCCTTAATTAAACTGTTCATCAACTAAACACGCACCTTCTTCTCCCCTTTCCCTAACAAATAAATATTATTTGCATTTTCATGTAATACTGTGTCCATTCTCCTGAAATAGCTACACTTATTCTCAACATCTAATTTTAGCATATAACTAACACGTTACAATTTGGACTGTCAGTCATTTAAATATTGCTCCTCTGCCCTATACAAATAAATCTTATTTACGTGTTAATTTGCTTAACTCAAAGTATTCCACAATCCTGAAGCTGCTGAATCATCCTCCATGGCTAGTCTTTGATCACGTGCTCTCCTCCCTCTGGGACCTAGTGCCCTTCCCACTCAGAACCTTAGGATTTAGGGGACTTAGAAAATGTCTAGGCCACACCCCAAATCTGACCCACCAAATGTGTCCTTGGGGTACCACGCCAAAGAATTCCCAGACTCTGAAGGGACAGCCCGAGCAATCAGGAGCTTTGAATCAGTTCTTGGCACATAACATCTTGTGAAGAGTCTGCTAAGGTTCCTGCATCAGTAACACCAGGAAACTAAGGGCAGGTCACCTCCGGAAGCAGAGAGCAGAGCCAGCACAAATGTATTTAACCACCTTTCTGTCTGAGTGTGCCCACCTGCAGAGGTTAATGTCATTAACTGGCAATGGTCATAGCTGTCACATTTTTAAAAAATATAACACCATTATTACCCAGGAAATAATCATGCCTTCATTGGTCAAATCCCTGTACCTCTCTGAAACCACCATTCCTAATCCTAGAAAGTTATTTCTCTTTGCTCCTGGTCCATCTCTAGGTCTTCGATAAAAGCCTCTGGAGAACTACCGAATGACATACACCAAAAATGCAGAAATCCTAAGGTTCAAAACCTTGCTTTTTCACTTTTTCATGTTTGTACAATTTGTCTTCTCAACAAGATCATAGGCTCCTAGAAAATATGGTTCTATTTTACATTTTGTGTCCCTTGTCAGCTGTCTGAAGAGTTAGCCGGGATCTGGAATCCCAACTCTCCTTGCCAATGTCTGCTTGGCTCCTAAGGGATGTATAGATGGATGGCAGAGACATTGCAGGCAGATGTACTCTCTTTACCACGGGGTTAGTCATCAGCCAAAATCCTTATGGTGGATTCTGCCTTCATGAGATGGCATAGACTAACGGGGAACCACTACTTTACCTCAAGGCCTAGAGCAGAGCTGGCCTCATCTGCTCTCTCATACTTCCTGTCGTCTAGGTACTGCCCTGATCACACAGTGTCTTTCAGCTGCATATCTAAATGCCCACATCACCCCTGGTCTAATTGCCTTGGTTCCAAGGACCTAGGGTTAGAGCAGGGTATTCCGAAATAAGACAGCAGGATGCAACAAGACCTAATAAGCAGAATGAGCCAGGATTTATACAGAACAACAGAAATACAAATACCAAGGATAAAAGATTGGCTGAAGTCAGTCAGGATCAATCTGGGGATGGTGTATGACCACCATCTCCATGATCCTTTAAAGGTAAACTGGCCAATTTTTCATGCATCAGCTCTACAGTCCCTTGACTGGGATACTCTTAACAGCCCTGCCTCTTTGGAACCCTGCTTGACCAGGGCAGCTCTGAGCCCCTCCAGGGGAGGCAGAGGAATTCAAATGGAGATTGAGGCTAGGGTGGGAGCAATGCTCATATTAGAAGGTGCTAGGAGCTGGGTGCCTAGAAGAAGAATAAAGAGCCTTTCTCCCTTATGAGTAAGCTTTACAGATCAATCTTCACCTCTTTCTCCTGGGCCCTCTACTGGTCTTCTTTGCTTCTCCCATTTTTAACATTCTGACTCAAAGAGAAAGAATCAAGTGGCCTTAGAGAATTTGGCACTTTGATTCTCATCAGAAGTCCCTCCTGCACTATGCTCTTGATTCCATCATTGACACACAGAAATACTCGTTCTCCAAAGGTAGAATGAAAGGCAGAGATCATGGGCTCTCCCTAGAGCAAGTGTTCTCACCTTGGTTTACCCATTAGAATCAGATGGGGAACTGAGAAAAAAATCTCAGTCACCAGGCAGCATCTCCAAGCCAATTAAATAAGAATCTTGGGTGTGAGACCCAGACATCAGTGTAATTTAAAACTCCCTAAATGATTCTAATGTACAGTCAAGGCTGACCACAGAGCCCTTGGAGACTAAGCATCTCTTCTTAAGCCCGGCTGTACATTAGAATCACTGGAGGGACTTGAAAAGCTACTGTTGCCTGGGACCCACCCCAGATCAATTAAATTCAGAGTCTCTGGGGATTGCAGCCCAGGTTATCAGTATGTTTTTAAGCTTCCTGGGGGTGATCCTTTTTGTATGTGGTAAACTATATGTAATGTAAAATTTACCATTTTAACCACTTTTAAGTGTACAATTCAGTGGCATTAAGTACATTCACAATGTTCTCCAACCACTGCCACTACACGTTTCCAGAACTTTTTCATCATCCCAAACAGAAACTGCCTCCGTTAAACAACAACTCCCCATTCTCCTCTCCCTCCAGGCCCTAGTAACTTCTATTCTACTTTTTGTATGTAGAATGAATTTGTGTCTTTTAGGTACCTCATATAAGTGGCATCAAACAGTATTTATCCTTTTGTGAATGGTTCATTTCACTTAGCATAATGCTTTCTAGGTTCATCCATGTTGTAGCATGTGTGAGAACTTCCTTTTGAAGGGTGAAGAATATTCCATTGTATGTATATAGCATATTTGGTTTACCCACTCATCGGATGATGGACATTTGGGCTGCTTTCACCCTTTGGGCATTGTGAATAATGCTGCTGTGAACATTGGTGTACAAGGATCTGTTTGAGTCCCTGCTTTCAATTTTTTGGGGTATGCAAAAATCCCAGAAGTGGGATTGCTAGATCATATGGTAATTCTATGTTTAACTTTTTGTTCCAGTTTCACTGAGATATAATTGACGTACAGCACTGTATAAGTTTAGAGAGTACAGCATAATGACTTGACTTACATATATTTTGAAATGATTATCACAGTAAGTTTAGTTAATATCCATCATTTCATATAGATACCAAACAAAAAAAAATACAGAACGCTTCATGAATTTGCATATCATCCTTGTGCAGGGGCCATGCTAATCTTCTCCGTATGTTCGAATTTTAGTATATGTGTTACCAAAGCATATTTAACTTTTTTGTGCGTTTGAGGAAGACTGGCCCTGACCTAACATCTGCTGCCAATCCTCCCTTTTTGGTTTGAGGAAGACTGTCCCTGACCTAACATCCATGCCAGCCTTCCTCTATTTTGTATGTGGGATGCCTCCACAGCACGGCTTGATGAGCAGTGCATAGGTCTGTGCCCAGGATCTGAAAAGGTGAACCCTGGGCCACCAAAGTGGAGCACACAAACTTAACCAGTATGTCACTGTCACCAGGCCAGCCCCTGCATGTTTAACTTTATGGTGAGCCTGCCATATAGCCTCATAGGAGTCTTACGTGCAGTCAAAGATGAGGGACACTACTGTGGCCAGCATCCCTCTTACATTAATAGAGTACTGATTGGTAGTTGGTAAACATTATTGAATGACTTTCTTCATAAATTGCACTGAAGCCCAATGCTGTCGTTATTGCCACAAAGTCAAAAGACTATTGGGTGGATTAATATAGTTAGTACCCTTTTGAAAAAGCCAACAAAGAGTCTCACGGCCATGAGAAATATCACCTCAACTGCAGTTCCTACCTTCAGGTGAAATGTGTCCCCAGTGATTTGTTAGTATTGATCTTTCAAGTATCAGAGTTTCTGAATGATTTGCTTTGTAGATAACAAGTTAGACCTGATTTAAGACTTTTCCTATCATAATGCCATATCTATCATGACACCTACTATTATTCCTATCATAATGCTAGTGCTCAGATATGTTTTCTTGAACAGGAAGGAAAGCTGACGATCTCTGTGTGAGGGTCTTGCGCATAAGAGTGCCTTCCATCTCAGAAAGCATTGCTAAACTCTCCACTGACAGCCTCATGGGAGTTCCCTTGCATGCAAGGAATTTTTTTCCTCTTGCTCCTCCACACGGTACTTTCTCCTCAGTATGTTCACACTTCCTTCTTGCTGCCAAGAGAGTACTCACCACTCCGTTTCCTTGCCTCAAGCAGAGATTGGATTTAGTCAACCTTGTGCTCGAAGCACTGTAAGGAAAACCTGACAAAGACTGAATTGTGGGTCTCTGACTCCTCATCTCTCTGGGTTATCTATGCCTTTCGTTGTCTTTGGGCTGTTTTGCTACTCTGAGAGGTAGAAGTTGTAGAAAATTGATAGTAAGACAAATAATTCTTAATTATAAATAAATAAATTCTGTCAGGTGGAGGTTCAATCTGTTTTCCTCCTCCACTATGGGAGAAGCCAGTTTTGCGTCTGTTATGCTAATTCAATTCAGCATCTTGCTAGGTTTACATATTTATCTCATCTTTGGATTCTCCTTTGAAGTGGTTGCAACACCTTTCCAGTTCCCTTGTTCACTAATGTATTAAATAAAATCTTTGACACATGTTCATCATCCATTCATTGAAAGTCATGATTTTAACTTTCTTAAAAAAACTATACCATTCAAAATTCTGAACACCGACAACACCAAATGCTAGCAAGGTTGTGGAGCAACAGGAATTCTCATCCATTGCTGGTAGGAATGCAAAAGGGTACAGCCACTTTGGGAGACAGTTTGGTAGTTTCTTACAAAATTAAACATAGTCCTATCATATGATCCAGCAATTACGCTTCTTGGTATCTACCCAAAAGAGTTGAAAACTGATGTTCATGCAAAAATCTGCACAGAGATGTTTATAGCAGCTTTATTCATAATTGCCAACACCTGGAAGCAACCAAGTCCAAGTGGGTGAATGGAAAAATAAACTGTGGTACATCCAGACAATGGAATATTACTCAGCGCTAAAAACAAATGAGCTATCAAGCCATGAAAAGACATGGAGGAAACTTAAATGCATATTATGAAGTGAAAGAAGCCAATCTGAAAAGCCTACATACCTTATGATTCCAACTGTATGACATTCTAGAAAAGGCAAAACTAGGGAGACAGTAAAAAGACCAGTGGTTGCAAAGGGTTGGGAGAGATAGGGGATGAACAGGCAAAACACAGAGGACTTTTAGGGCAGTGAAAATACTCCATATGAGACTATAATAGAGGATACATGTCATTACACATTTGTCTAAACCCATAGAATGTTCAACACCACAAGTGAACCCTAACGTAAAGTATGGATTTGGGGGGATTATGATGTGTCAATGTGGGTTCATCAGTTGTAACAAATGTACCACTCTGGTGGGGGATGTGGATAATGGGAGAGGTTGTGCATGTGTGGGAGCAGAGGGTACATGGGAAATCTCTGTGCCTTTACTTCACTTTTGCTGTGAACCTAAAACTGCTCTAAAAAAATAAAAACAATCCTTTACCAGTATTTGGAAGAGAGTCTGGCAAAAGGTAGGCATCCAATAAATATTTGTTAACAAATGAATGAATGAATGAGTGAATTCAGACAAGTAAATGTAGTCTTTGCCATGGATGATTCGTCATGACGGAAAGGTGTGGAATATGAGTGCAACACTTAGCTACTATTTCAAAGTTGAAATCAAAATGGGAAAAGTCCCCTAATCTTTTGGGAGATGGCAGCAAGAAGGGCCTGCAAGGGATGTGGAGAGCATTGTGAAAGAGGGTGGACTGAGTGGCCTCAACACAGAGGCTGAGTCAGAGGTCATGAAGGGTGCTGGGCACAGACTAAGGGTGAGAGACAAGGAATGCCATGTAAGTCACAAGACTACTGTTTCATTTCCCTCTGTTGTAGACAGATCCCAGGACCTGCAAGTTTTCTCCTGTACTGGGCCTTTGAAAACCTGTCTAGATATGAAATAATATGTTGTTCTGGCATTTTTAGCTAGAGTACCATCTATAGCCAAATTGTCTAAAGGAAAAAACCTATGAGTCAGTTTCCAGATTTGTGAGTGTTCTGAAGATTACATCAATGAATTTCCATAGAATAAAACCACACACTTCCTGCAGATTGTCTGGATTCACAAAGATTTGTGTCACTCTCAACTAATGAGGAAGAACTCCCAAGTATGTTAGCTATAGACATGCGTGAACTTTTAAGGGGCATTTAAAAGCCAGATCTCCACTCTATTTTTCTCCTCCTTTACATAAATATAACGGTTGATATAGAAAAGGAAGCTGGATTATGGTTCATTATGTTGTTCCCAAAATTAACATTGCAATTTTCAGAGTACTATCTGCTGCATCTTCTTCTCCCAGACACTTTATATATGCACATATATCATCTCTCATTTAATTCTCACAAGTATTTGAAGCACGTACTATTATCTTCCACTTTTTTTTTTTTTTGAGGAAGATTAGCCCTGAGCTAACATCTGCTGCCAATCCTCCTCTTTTTGCTGAGGAAGACTGGCCCTGAGCTAACATCCGTGCCCATCTTCCTCTACTTAATATGTGGGACACCTACCACAGCATGGCTTGCCAAGCGGTGCCATGTCTGCACCCTGGAACCGAACCGGCAAACCCTGGGCCATCAAAGCGGAACATGAGCATTTAACCGCTGCGCCACCGGGCCAGCCCCTATCTTCCACTTTTTACAGATGTGGAAATTGAAGCTGAGAGGTGAAGTGACTTGCCTTAGGTCATACCACTAACAAGTGGCAGCATCAAGATTCAAATTCAGGGCTAACTCTAAAGGTCACATTCTTTCTATACCATTATGCCCAGAGAACCGCAGGAGTGAAATTATGTAATAAAAATATTAACATTTTATTGAGAGTAGGAAAAGTCCAGTCATAAAATGTAATGTCAGTCCAAGGTAGAGGTTGGAGACTGGTGGATGGGGTGACTGCATAGGTTATAAAACTGCGAGGCGGCAAACAGGGCCAGGACTAGAGAGAAATGAGGGAGGCACCCGCCTAGGGGTAGGAGGAGAAGCAGAGGAGAGGAGAGGAGGGGTGAACACAGTGCCCAGCTGAGCTGGACTGGATAAAACAGCACCTAATCAAATTGGGAAGGATACTCACAGGGTACAACACAGGCACCTGTTTTAACCCTTATGCACATCTGAGAATCGGCATAAGCAACACGTTGCACATGGTAGATTTAGAAAAAAGACATCTGTTGAATCTCAATTTTAAAAGACTAGAAGACAAGACAGATCCAGATTAGACCAATAAAGGCTAGAAGACTTGATTTCCATAATTGGCACCTGCAGGGACTAGACTCATAAAATATTTGTTCCATGATTTAGGACAAAACAGGAAAACATCAGAAGTGATTGGGAAAGGCTTAACAAGTCAGACTGAATATGAACAAGTTTTTGCATTTGTACGGGTAATAGATACTATGTGTCAAGCAGAGTTAAGTGCTTTACATGCATCAACTCCTTTAATTCTGGTAACAACTCTATATAGTATATTTTCAGTCCCATTTTAACAGATGAGGCAGAGAAATTAAGTAACTTATTCAAGATCATAAAACTAGAATCCAGCAGATCTTTCTGGACCCAAAGGTCATGCTCTTAGCCGTTATACTGCATTCTGAACTCTGAACTTACACTGAATGAAAAAGCATAGCGGCTGCTTGTGCTAGAACGCGGCGGCTTGTGCTAGAGACTGTATGGAGCGACTACCTCGCCAACAGGTAGTTGGAATTTGGGTGTCCAAATTATTGCTACAGAAAATAGCACATAGCATCACACATAGTCCTGTGTGATGAAAGAAGTAACGGCAACAGAAATTCGGCCAGGAGGCCTGGGTCTGGGCGCTTCCTGGCTGGTCACCTTTCATAAGCTGCTTACTTGCTTTTGTCCCTACAGCTTTCAATGCGACAATGGCCTTCGATATTGCTAACATTGGGAGAGAGAGCTCAAGCGCAGTCTGCATTTATTATTTCATCTATTCTGGACCCTTCCAGGGGTGGGCATCCTCTATTAGGCTGCCTGCTTTGATTTATGAAGATTGTGGGTGGCAGTCCGACTCGGAGGAAACCAGACGATTCCTGCGAAGAACAATCATTTCCAAGATCTGATTAGGTTTAAATACACCACAGCCCAGTCAAAAAAAAAAAAAAAAGTCTAGGCACAGATTTCGGGAAAGTTCCATTAGGTATCTGGATCTCTAGGACCACTTCCCCTAGCAATGCCATAGACATCTAACCCTAAAGAGGAAGCCTCCGCTGAGGTTGCCCACGGCGGGTGCTCCTCGCGTCGCCCGGCACACGCAAGTCACTGAGTCAGCCGAACGCGCCCCTGGAGTAGCAGGCCGGGGGCCGGCAGTGGAGAGCCGCGTGCGCCTCTCTTTTGGCGTGAGGCAATCCTCCTCTCGCAGTCTTGGGAAGCCCCGACGCCGCAGGCTTCCTCGCCGGAGTGGAGCCGCCCGGGCGTAGTTCCTCCGCCGCTTCCTCCTCCAGCTGCAACCACCCGACCCTTCCTGCTCGGCCAGGACTCCACCTCCCCGGGTTTGAAGCGCGCGCCTCTGCGAGCCCGGCGGCAGCGGGGAGGACGAGGGAGACACGCGGCCGCGCGCACGCGCGCAGGGAGGCCCCGCCCCCGCCCGAGGCCCCGCCCCCTCGGCGCGGCTGGCGCGGCCGGCCGGCCCGGCTTCCCCTGGCAAACCTGTCTCGGCGGGGCGGGGAGCGGAGCTTCCTCCTGGCCGTGCGGTGCAGCGCCGCCCGATTTGTCCTTCCGCCGCTGCCGCCGCGGCGCCGGGCCGAGCGAGGGGGCGAGCGGAAGGGGCGCGGAGCCGAGGCCCGTGATGCGGCCGGCGGTAGCGGCGGCCGTCGCGGGGTCGCCGGCGCGGGACACGTCGCTGTGCGGGGAGCTGCTGCAGGCCCCGCCGCCCCCGGCCTCGCAGCCGCCTCCGGCCGCGCCCTCGGGGCCGCCGCTCTCCGCCCCCGCCGGCGCGACCCTCAACCGCCTTCCGGAGCCGCTGCTGCGGAGGCTCAGCGGGAGCTTGGACCGAGCGCCCGAGGGCCGCGGCTGGAGGAGGCTGGCCGAGGTGGCCGCGAGTCGGGGGCGCCTCCGGCTCAGGTGAGGCGCCGGGGGCGCGGGGGCGGGGCGGGGTCACGTGGGGCGGACCTGGCGGGGGGCGCGCGGGTGGGACGGTGGACACTGTTGTGGGAGGGACTGGCGAGCGTTGGGGGCAAGCGGGATGGTGCAGGGGCCGCTGGTGTGGCGGGAGCGCAGAGGGAAGGACGCGAATAATCTAGAGAAGAGCCTGAACCCAGGAAGGTCCTGGGAAGGCGTGAGGCTCGGGAGTGGACCCCAGGCGTTCACACCCCTTCCCTACCCGCCTCCCGATGAGCTGAGAGAGAGAAGTCCAGGTTGACCAAGGAGAATATGGAGAGAAGGAAAGCCATCTGGAGACCGTTATGATAGGGCAGTAATTCCAAAGCACTTAATACTAAAATACAGAAGAACAGGATGTGGGCACAGACCTGGAAGCCTTAGGAAGGTTAGGAAAGAGAAGTGCAGGTAAAGAGAGAATGGAAGCGAAGGCTTTGGGGTGCAGGAATTCGTGAAGGTTTTTATGCAGCGAGAGAAGGATGGTGGGAAAGACAAACTTAACTCACCATCTTCCTCGGTCGAAACAGCTTACCAAGTTCTCTTCTTGACTTCACCGTGAACGTTAAACTATAAGTAAAACTGTTTTCCTGTTACCGTGCTTGGAACCGCTGTACTAGCGCTGCTTGAACTTTTGGTCTCAGGTTCCTTTACACTCTTAAGAATTATTGAGGACCCCAGAGAGTTTTTAATGTGGCTTTAAATGTATTACATACATATAATATATACTGGTATTTACCACGTGAGAAATTAAAACTGAGAAATTCTTAAAATATTACCTGAAAAGAATAACTCATTATATGTTAACAGAAATTACGTGTTTTCTGGAAAAACAAATATTTCCAAAACAAAAAAAAAAAAAGAAAAGTGGCACTGTTTGACATTTTGAAAATCTCTTTAACGTCTTGGCTTAGTTGCAGAGAGCTGGCTGCTTCTGTGTGCTTCTACATTCAGTCTCTCTTGCACTGTCACAGGTTGTACAACACTGGGTGCTCCCACATACACTCCCGAGAGAGCGAATGAAATAAATAAATAACGTCTCTGACTTGTAGATCGAGTGACAGGATCTCAGGAACTGCACTCGTGCTTCCTAGACCACACTTACACCCGCCATTCTATACCATTGTTATGATTCAGTCTGTTTTGAACCCCTTAGCGGTTTTTTTAGCTTCTCCTATGACTTTGTCTTATACTATAATTATTTGTACACATCTTTATGAACTCCTTGAGAACAGGAACCATCACTTAAGGTTTTGTATGTTATGCATAGAACCTATCTTAGAGTTCTGTAAATACTTTGAATTGACAGGGGACTCATTCATTCACAACTTGAGTGCCTGTTATTTGCTAAAAGTTCCAGAAGGTAAAAAGATGACACATTTTTAACTCCTATTCATAACGGCTCATCTAGTAATGGACTGTTATTGTGGGACATTCACAAACAACGTGTTGACTGCCATGTTGGGTGTAAATAATAATAATAATGGGTTTTAATCCTTTACTAAGCACTTAGTGTATACCAGTGTACTAAGTGTTTACATGCATTATCCGCTTTATCTACCTCACAACAACCTTGTGTTTCAGAGAATTGGGATTATTTGGCCATACAGAGGAATAATGATGTGAGGATGGAATCAGGAATTGGTAAACTTGCAAAGTTGAGCAGACAAATGGCATACTTTCTTTCTGTTCTAGGAAAACACATTGTGCTTTTGGCTGTGTAAAGAAAATCCAAAATACTGTTATTTTAGGCCCATAGATTTCTGAATTTCTAGACTTATGATAATATAAAAAGTTGTCTTTTTGGAGGCAGGGGCTCAGATTACCAGATCTGTGATTGGTTAATTTGTGATATTAACTGAGTTTTATTATTAACTGAGTTAGTACTCTAGTTAGGGAAGGGTCTAGGCTTTCCTGAAGAGGCCCTGGGAGCAAAGACTCCTATTTGGTGATCAAGGAGAGAGAAAAAAGTCAGTAAGGCCCTGCCACTGAAGAAGCGAGGCTGCTGGAATCTAGAAGTAGTGGATACCTGACATCAGGTGTTCAGTTTTCCTCCCCAAGCCTTCAGTCACGTTTTGTTAAAGACTACAGAATGGTGTTTGCTTTGTTTGCGAAACTAACGGAAAGGTTTGAGTCCACATTTCTGGTGAAGGCGGGATAGAGAGAAGGGAAGTTGCCTAGCCTGAGGTGACAGACAACAAGGGGCATGGGGTGGTGGAATCTGGGAATTTCGGGGTGGGAAGTCTGATAAGACACAGAGGGAGTTTCACCAGTCTCCTCAGATGGTGAAGGTTAGTTCAGAGTAGGTTAGTTAAGGAGTGTGTGAGGGCAACCCAGAAGGTTGGAGAATTGGGGACTGTTAAGCTCATATACCTTTTGAAATCAGAAGTAAACTGATATAATAGAGGTTAGCACTGAGAACTTAGAGACTCAAGAGTGACAACAGAAGGGGCAAGGTAAGCTGGTCATGCTTACTCTACTTAAGACAAAGAAAGTTATTCTAAAACTATTCAATACTGATGACAGAAGAGCATCTATGATGGTAGAAGGTCCTAAGGGAGGCTTTCTCTAGTATCAGACCTGGGAGTTGCGGTGTGAGAGTCCAAGTGGATAACACTTCCCGTGAAGGTATGAAGTGCTTTCCTCAGAGTTGCTGGATTCACCACCCTGAAATCTCAAAAAGTTGCCTATTCTGTTTCTCTTCACTTTTTTTCTGACTCTATACATTTTCTGCAAACTAGATGAGAATTTAATAAATACACCACAAACATCGATTCTGAACTGTCTATCAGGGATTAAGAATAATTTGTTTCCAGATGGTTATTGATGACTCAGAATAAATCCTTGCATATAGTTTAGTTTCCCACAACCATGGACATATGGGAATGCCCTAAATACAAACTCAGCCCTAATTCCATTCCACACTGACCTAATATTGAACACCCTTTGCTGTCATTGTAGATAGCCACAGTTCTGAGAGTCTTACCCAAGCTATGTAAATTCTCTGGTGGCATAGAACATCAGAGCCCCAAAAATGACAGAGCTTTCAAGGGGCTCTAATACTGTCTAACTTCCATGAAGGAGAGAACTTAGAAATAGGCTGTGGAACGTGGACCAAGGAAAACAGTCAGTCATTGCCTACCTACTATATTGAAGGTGTCCTTTGAGCTGCAGAAATCCTGCCCTCAAGCACTTTGTGATAGGAATGAGAACGAGTGTGAAAAGTTGCAACAAAAGGCTTCCTCCTGTCTCTAGGTCTTCTGTCTCCCTATCTCTTAGGTCTCTGAGTTTTGGAGTGCCCTAGGGCCCAGGCTTTGTGTCTCTTTATCTACACTTCTTCACCTAATCTCCTTCTTGGTGTTATCTTTTAGTCTCATAACTTGACATATATTTAGATTGATCACTCTCAGCTCATATCTTCAGCCCATATCTTTGCTTTGAACTCCCTGGATTCTTATGAGTAGATGCCTGTTTGCCATCTCCTTTTGAATGAAACGGAACATGTCCAAAATTTAGCTTCTTCCTCCATGAACCTCTTTTTCTTGCTGTTTTCTGCGTCTCAGTGAGTGGCAACTGCATCCATCCAGTTGCTAAGCCAAAAACTTGAGAGGCATTCCTAAGTCCACTTTTATACACCACACGCGTTTTATCAGCAGATCCTGTGTGCTGTGCCTTCAGTGTAGATCTAGAAGCCAGCCTCCGCTGCTACAACACTGGGGCAAACCACCACTGTCTCTAACCTGGACTGTTCCAATAGCTGCCTGACTTCTCTTCCACCTGCTTTGCCCTCACCTCCAGTCTCTTCTCCAGATAGCAGTAAGAATGATTCTTTTAGAACATTAGGTCAGGTCTTGTCCTTCCTCTGCTCAAAACCCTCCAACTACTTTGCCGTCTTGCCATGAAAACACCATTTAGCTACCAGTGATATGCTATTATTATCTCCCTCCCTCTCTCTACTCTGGTCACACTTGCTTTCTGGTTTTTCCTTGAACACAGTAGGGTGTTTGTACCTGCTGTTTACTCAGCCTGAAATGGTCTCCACAGATGACCACATGACTTCCTCCTTCACCTCTTTGAGTGTTTGCTTAAAAGTCACCTTCTCACTGAGGTCTTCTCTGATCACATTATTCACAGTTACCCCTGCATCTGCTCCACGCTACCTGTACCGCTGCTTTGCTTTGTTTTTCTCCAAAGCACTCATGACCATTGGATGGATGGATACACACATACCACCTACAGAGAGAAATCTCCCTCTCTCTGTCTCTGTGTATCTATCTGTCTGTCTATATCAGTATATATATATCCGTCCCTCTCCTCTAGAAAAATCCAGGAGGATAGGAAATTTTATTTTGTTGGCTGCTGTATCCTCAATACCTAAGAAAAATGGTTGGCCTATTTTAGGTGATTAGTAAGTAGCTGTTGAATTAATGAGTAAAGATTCCAAAGAGTAAATGTACCAAGAAGAAAAGCAGAGAACCCTGAAAGCATGCCATGGTTTGTACCCTAAAGGGTGTATCGTGTTCTATTTGATTATATATTCTTAAAAGTAAAGATAAATATAGATGTATTTTTTTAAAAGTAAAGTCTTTTTGTTTCAGTAAGTCTTTTAAATTAGATCAGAAATTCTAAATTAGGGCTGGTAGAAACCACTTCAAAGCATAATCTTACAGGAATGTAACTAAAAAAGGAAAGAAATAAAAGTTGGGTATGTATAAGCACCATCTTGGCTGAAAGCCAGCGCCCATGCGGAAAATCAGTGAAAGGAAAGGAGAAGGGGAGTCTTGTTTTTCTTCTCTGCCTCTTTTATTGGAAGAGAAATCATGTCTGCTTCAATTTGATCTTTCTTCATTTGGGGGGAAAAGTTCAACTCCTTTTTCATTTTCTCTATGTCAATGTAAACTTTAATTAAAGCATGACTTGGTTGCATTTGATAAGATGGCTTTTTAAAGATTTTATTTTTTTCCTTTTTCTCCCCAAAGCCCCCCAGTACATAGTTGTATTTTCTTCGTTGTGGGTCCTTCTAGTTGTGGCATGTGGGACGCTGCCTCAGCGTGGTTTGATGAGCAGTGCCATGTCCGCGCCCAGGATTCAAACCAACGAAACACTGGGCCACCTGCAGCAGAGCGCGCAAACTTAACCCCTTGGCCATGGGGACAGCCCCAAGATGGCTTTTTAATTTCATGTATCAGATCCTGGTAAAAACTATATTTAGCATACAGCATCCTTGTCTTTATAGATCTCATATTCTAATTATTTGAAAAGTTGGTACTCCTTATACTATCTGTAATACTGGTTCCTTGACCTGGGCATTACAGGGACTAGTGCAAGAAAATTTTACAAAACAGGACCAACAGGCATCTTCAGTTTTTGTTTTAGCTACCATCATAGTCACCGTTATTTCATAAAAGAAAGGACAGATTAACACTAAAAAAAAATAGGAAAGAGGGGCCAGCCCCATGGCTGAGTGGTTAAGTTCACGCACTCTGCTTCAGTGGCCTGGGATTCGTTGGTTTGGATCTTGGGCACAGACCTACACACTGCTCATCAAGCCATGCTGTGGCAGCATCCCACATAGAAAAACTCTAATGACCTACAACTTGGGTATACAACTATGTAGTGGGGCTTTGGAGAGGGGGGAAAAAAAGAGGAAAATTGACAACAGATGTTCGCTCAGGGCCAATCTTCCTCACCAAAAAAAAAAAAGAAGAAGAAGAAGAAGAAGGAAAGACGATCTTAGAGTAAAAGACAGTCTTATTGTCCTTATTTTGATCATTTTACCATGGACTTCAGATTGTGCTGCCACTGGTCTACAGTGCAGAATTGGGAATGGTTCCTCTGTATTATGATGATTCACGTTTAACAAGAATAAAGTATTGAATATACAAGGTTAATTAGGATACTTAGAAAAGAATTCCTAGTTAATATAGTGACTGGGGGACCTTGGAGGACATTATCAGCTTACCAAAATAGTAGCTACTCAAAAACTTTTTCAAGGAAAAGCTAAAACAGTTTCAGAAATAAGCATAATTAAGAAATGAACCTTTGGGGCGGGCCCCATGGCCAAGTGGTTAAGTTCCCGCTCTCTGCTTTGGCAGCCCAAGGTTTCACCAGTTCGAATCCTGGGCATGGACATGGCACTGCTCATCAGGCCACGCTGAGGCGGTGTCCCACATGCCACAACTAGGAGGACCCACAACTAAAAAAAAAAATACACAACTATGTACCGGGGGGCTTTGGGAGACAGAGGAAAAAAGTAAAATCTTTAAAAAATAAAAAATAAATTAACCTTAATATTCTTTTAATATCTCCTCATTTTGTTGCATAATGAGAGCTAACTTTTGTTGAGTACTTATTATTTGCTGAGCACTGTGGTAAGTACTTTTCACTTGCATTATCTAATTTAATTCTAACCATCCTATGAGATAGATGATATTACTAGTGACATCGTTTTGGTTGGATACAGTTTTTTCTTTATGAGATAACCAACTTTATCGGAGAAGTGTGAATCTTGGGTGACCATTATCTAAGTGCTATGGCAGCCTTTTAATAAAACTGATCAAAATGAATGTGGATTAAGAGTATTTCAAGTCAAAGGAAAGCTTGTTGACCTTGACTCTGCCATGGCTGTGGTACTTTGTGTTTGTCCCCTTCCACCTACCCAGGCTTTCAGGCTCTTCAGTTTTGATTGGAATTCAGGTATGAGTAATTAATATGGGCAAGACAGATTTTTAGGCGTTGAGGGATTAAGAAATAGATATATATTTCTCATAAGTAAGCATGAAAGAAGAATATATATAAGAAATATATATATATGATGGGGTTTCTGTTTTCAAGGAGTACTGTAATCTAGTTGGGTAGAGAAGACATGCTTATGAAAGAAAAGCTCACAGTTTTAGGGCAAAATTGTGTCAAACAAAACATACAACAGGGGTCTGCAAACAATGGCCCATGGGCCAAGTTTGGGCCACTGCCTGTTTTTATACAGCTTATGAGCTAAGAATGGTGTTTATATTTTAAAAATTATAAAACAACAAAAAAACCAAGAAAGAAGAATATCTGACAGAGACTGGCCCATAAAGCCTAAAATATTTCCTCTCTGGCACTTTACAGGAGCAGTTTGCCAACCTCTGGTCTGTGAGATGAGCACCATTGGATTTTGTTTGGTCTTGGTTGTTTATTAGGTCTCATTGGGAAGGTTTTTATTGTTTTGGTTGCTTGATTTTACTGTATTTTTTTTTCTTCTTTTGAATATTTTTTACTTATACTTTCTCTTCCTCTGAAACAGTTGAAGTCCATACTCCTTCCTTGTCCCATTGTTTATGGCCTTCTACAGTCTGATCTTAACCTGTCTTTCTAACTTTGTACATCACTACTGAGCACAGTCACACTGAAAAGGAAATTGCAATGTATGTTAAATATTGATAAATACTGTTAAACTGATACAAAAGGGGCCAGCCCCATGGCCAAGTGGTTAAGTTCGCGTGCTTGGCTCCAGTGGCCCAGGGTTTCACGGGTTTGGATCCTGGGCCGGACATGGCACCGCTCATCAGGCCACGCTGAGGCGGTGTCCCACATAGCACAACCAGAGGCACTCACAACTAGAATATACAACTATGTACGGGGGCGGGGGCGGGGGCGCAGAAGAAGAAGGAAAAAAAGAAAAAAAGAAGATTGGCAACAGATGTTAGCTCAGGTGCCAATCTTTAAAAAAAAGAAAATGCTAATACAAAAAGGAGAATAGTTTTAGCAAAAGGAGAATGAGACAGAATGTAAAGATTCTTTAGAGCAGGAGTCAGCAAACTTTTTCTGTAAGGAGCCATATAGTAAATGTTTTCAGCTTTGCAGGGCAACTACTCAACTCTGCTGTCGTAACAGGAAAGCAGCCATATACGTGTGTAAATGTGCAAATGAATGAGCATAGCTGTGTTCCAACAAAACTATTTGCAAAATCAGGCGACTGGACACGTTTGGCCCACAGACCGTAGTCTGCCTGCCCACCCATTAGGGTGTTTCTAGGTGCTTAGAAGTACTTTGAATGTCAACAGCACTAAGTGTCTTTTTAGAAAAATTGTTGCAAAAATCAGTGCACATAGTAAAAAATTCAGTGATACGAAAGGATTTATAGTGAAAAATGAATCATCCAGGTGTGAGCTCTGCTCCCTTGGCTCCTCTCTCTAGTGCAACCACTGCTACCAACTTCTTGGCTGTCTCTTCAAAGTTACTCTGCCTATATAAGAACACGTATATATTCTTGTTAATAAAAATAGTATCATACAGAACATAAACTGTTCTGTATCTTAGTTTTTTCATGTGAATACACACGTAGACATTACTTTGTTAATACAAAATACTGTGTTAATTTTTTTCATTTTTCAGTATGTCTCAAAGATTGATGCCTCTTTTTTGAGTCATCTTATACTTTATGTAAGTACAAGAAAGAGTAATTTATCTGTTTTTCCTATTCCCTATTCTGAAATTAAAGGTGGAAATTTTTATCAATATCAAGGCCAAATTTTTCTCATATCCTGTTTCGAGATTTCCCTCATTGTCCTGATTTAGTAGTCATTCGGAGCTGAGTTGGAAAAGGGAATAAAGAGGAATCCCCTGTAGTGGCAGGAGGAAGAGGAAAGGACAGTAGCAGTCATAATGTAAACAGTTTTTCATCACTCAGCAACTCGTGGTTTATTCCCTACAACACCTATGATGGTGCCAAACATACAGCAGGCATATATTGAAGAAAATTGTTGACTTGGATTAAATCTGTTGTTTCCAGTGGCCTGGACTTGGAACAGTGTTCTCTTAAGGTCTTGGAGCCTGAAGGAAGCCCGAGCCTATGTTTACTGAAGCTAATGGGTGAAAAAGGTTGTACGGTCACGGACTTGAGTGACTTCCTGCAGGCTATGGACCACACTGAAGTTCTTCAGCTTCTCAGCCCCCCAGGTAGGTTTCTCTCTTGGGTATGTTCTCCAGGAGTTCATGGAGGCAAACTTAGAGGAAAATATCTCATTTGACCAGATCAATTGTGTTAAATGTTTTTAGAAAATGTCAATGTCTGGAATCTCATTTTTTTCCACAGCTTAAGGCTAAAGAACACATAAAAAGACAATAAAATGCATTGATTGGATTGTGGTTCAAAAAATCAGCTACAGAAGACATTTTGGGGACAAGTAGAACAATTCAGATATAACCTGCATGTTCGATATTAGAGAGTTATCGTGTGATAATGGTGTTGTAGTTCTACAGAAGAATGTCTTTATTACAGTTGCCAACATGATGATTTTGAAGTGTTGGTTGACTTAACCATATGATTTTTTCCTGAATATACCAATATGGGGTGAGGTTTCTCACTTCCAAGGTCAGATGTGAGGACTTGGAAACAGTCCCTCCTCCCCACAACTACAGATAGAGTTGGTCAACTAAAGTAGTATCAGGCAGGACAGACCATACCCTCTAAGTCACCTGATGACAGCAGCACTGCAGCCTTTTCTCAGGGGTCCACTTTGCCATTATAGGACCCAGTAGAAGCAAAGAAGCCAGTGAAGATCCGGAGGGCCGTAGACTAAGGACATGATGCTTTCATTTTACATGGTTGTGATGGATGCAGTTTTCATTACATAACAAATTGTTTGTGATATATTTTTAAGTTAACATGAGGAACCTAACATTATAATCCAGATCTTATTTTTAACTTTGTCAGTTCTGGGGTTGGGGAATTAGGGACACAGGGGAGTGGTGTACTATCAGTTACATGTACCAGAAACCCCACCTCACATTGCCGTAATAAAGGGAATATGTTGGCCGTCCTAATGGAAAAATCTTGAAACAGGTTGGGCTGCAAGAGAGGCAGGGGAAACCCTGTTCCCCAGGAGTTGGTTTTTTTCATTTTTGCTCTTCCTTTCCTGTCATTATCTTTCTTCCGAGATTGACTTTCTACATTGTCACAAGATATCTACTAGCTGTTCCTTGCATTCATCTTTGACCCAGCAAAAATCATAAGATTCACTCTAGTTAACTAATTTTGGCCACGTGCCTGTCCCTGCACCTGTCACTGTGGCCAGGGAGATGGAATGTGCTGATTCGCCTGGTTTAGAGCCGGGAGTGGAGTTGGGTTGAGTTAGCTTTCCAGAAACCTCCTGAAAATGCCTCCTTTGTGTCACATCCTGTGTTGGATGCTTGACCTAAGTTTCTCAGTGCCTCTTTGTACCAAGAGGTGTGGGGTAGGTATCATTAGCTGCTAATGAACATCCTTCTAACACTTCTATCACCAGCTGCTAATGAACATCCTGTCTAGAGAAAATTGTTGTCTGTCACCAATTAGTAAGCTACTTCTTCAGGTGACATTTATTAGTTTTTATATCCCCAGTGCCTTGAATAGTACTCAGAAGTTGTGATGACTGAAATCTGCCAGTCCGGGGCACTCAGTTAACTTCTCAGTTCTCAAACTTTATAGAATACCAGAGCCTCTAAAAACTTAAGAAACCTCCCTGGGAAATAAATAGAATGTTTATGTCTCGTTATCTTTGTCAATAATTACACGTAATACTCTGACCATCAGTTACCAAATCTATAAAATGAGCCTAAGTGTTCTCTACCTCGCAGAGTTGTAAGAATTATGTGGAATAATGCTGTGTGGAATTGAATTGCATCTGGACAAGAGCAGAGGCCTCACATCTCATGATCTGTGGTGCAATCACTGGCCTGAGATCTAGTTTCTGATTTGTCAAAGTTTCCCATATACGAAACTGGGCTTGACTGAAATGGAGTCACATATATATGTGTAACGATCTGCCTGAAATTTTAAACAGTATTTTACATTTTGATTTTTGACAATCCAGCAGTGAATACAGTGCCATCCTAATAAACGTCAGTAATCTTCTTTGGAAAAGTCCATTTCTGCTCTTTGTGTTTTTCTCCAAATAGTAGGATTAGCACTTTACTGTCAGTGTTCCCCTGTGCAGGTCATCGTGATATCTGGCCTACAGGCTTTTTCAAAGGTACCCGGGGACCTTTTCACATTTGAGGGGAGAATAGGAAAAGGAAAGCAGTTTCTACGTTACCACTTATGCACTGTTTCTGTGAAGTTTTATGTCATATTAGCCATATAGTATCCAGTAGGAATCACTTGTTTCTTGAATGTTAATTACTGATTTAAGAGGAAATATTTTGGGATCTAATAAAGCTCAGTAATTTCAGGAAGAAGTAATTACTGTTAGTTTTCTATCTGCATCTTATGTGGGTAATCTAAAACTTACTGTATTTACAGATATTAGAATAAGGAAATATAAGACTTATAGAGAATAATTTTAATATTTTAATAAGGATACTGAGAATAAAAACCATTGTAATTAAGAATGTAAGCTCTGATAGAATCAACTTAATTTGGGATTTTGCTCATTCATTCAATAAACATTTATTTTATTCCAGTACCTTTGCTGTTCAAGATGTTGTGCTTGGTACTGTGAATTCAAAGATGACTGAAACCATAGTTCCTGCCTGTTTAGAGTTCATAGTCTAGTAGAGGAGACAAACCTGTAAATGATCACATCCAATACAATCATAAAAACAAGTATATACAGAGTAAGTTTGATCTGATCTCTAGTTTTTCCTTTTTGGTGTATTCCAGAATCTTGGTGAAAATACAAAATAGAACTATTCTAATATTTCTTTCTGTTTGAGTAATGCAGTTTCATAGGAGGACATTAGGTTTTATTCCACAGAAAGTCCAATGACTTTTCTCCGAATTGTCTTTATGAAGCAGTCTGGTTTGGGTGAGTAAGATGAGTTCTGTCAAGGATGCTGAGAACCTCTGTACAGGTCTTTCAGACCTAAATGTAGAGAGAAGGGGAAACTGTAGACTTATTTTACCAGATTTCAGTTGTACGTGGGATCACAGCCAGAGATCGCCATAGGAGATGGCTGTAGAAGGGACTTCATCTGCTATTGAGAAACTGATGTATTTGTTTTCATAGCCCAGAAGTAGCTGGAGCAGCATCCCCCCATCTCTGACTGGAATGATTCCCTTGATTAGGAGCCAGCTTCAGTGGTCCCTCACCTAGCATGAGCTGTAAGCTGAGGGTAACTCACCCCCAAATTCTTGGTCTCCATGGGCCGTGACACCTAATGTATTTTCTTAAGGAGCCCCATGGGATTGAGGTTTACCTTCTGCTTTCTCTCTAACTGGGCTTTTCCACAGCACATGTGTTGGCCAGCTTGCCCCTCAGTCTGCTTTTGCCTGTGTTTTATGTTCGAGAAATTGCTTATAGTTTTTATGCATGGATGATGTGCATCCCCATTTCCAGCGCTGATTAATTGTTTCCCTGTTTTTATTCCTTTGGTCATCTCAGTGGGAATTGGCGGGGGTGGAGATGTTAAATGAATTTGCTGAAATTGTTTGAACCAGAAGTTCATAACAATTTTTTAGACCATTACTTTTTTATCAAAGGATCAAAAACCCTGATCCCTAAAGCAACTGATATTGGCATCTGTGTGCTTGGCAAATGTAGATAGACTGGGGGCGGCCCGGTGGCGCAGCAGTTAAGTGCGCACGTTCCGCCTCAGCGGCCTGGGGTTCACCAGTTCGGATCCCCGGTGCAGACATGGCATTGCTTGGCAAGCCATGCTGTGGTAGGCGTCCCACATATAAAGTAGAGGAAGATGGGCACGAATGTTAGCTCAAGGCCAGTCTTCCTCAGCAAAAAGAGGAGGATTGGCAGCAGTTAGTTCAGGGCTAATCTTCCTCAAAAAAAAAAAAGTGTAGATAGACTCAAATGTGCAGTTCAAGATGCTTTTGTTTCTTTTGTCTTAAGTGAAAACGTTTTGAGTGCAGATTTATAGGCTTTATCAATTAGAGTTATGTAGATCATGAAATGGTTGCCAAGGAAGTAATGCCCTGACCTGAAATTGGTTAAGCAGAAGCTAGACAGTGGGGGATATATAGAGATCATTAACATTTTTATGTGGTTTTCCTTAGGTGAATCCTAAGGTTCTTTCCAACTCCAGTTTTATGATGTTGCTGTTTTATTTCATTCTTCATGTAGGTGCTTTGCTCTCGGTTTGTCTCAGACAGCTACGGCAGAGTCATGTGAGATCCTCGGGGCATCTTTTCCATTCACCCCCCCCCCCCACCCCTTTTTTCTTTCAGATCACTTTACTTTTTTTCTTTAATCTTTTGTGGCACACTCATTATGTTTCTGATGTCAATTTTATTTTTTATTACTTTTATTATCTCTAAGACAAGAGCAAAGATCTTTGAATGTTATTTTTTAATTTAACCAAAATACCTTTACTTCACATTTTATCTTCACAATTCCGTGAAGGAAGAGAACAGTACTATTATGAACATTTAAATTTTAAATGTGAGCAAATATATATGTAGAAAAATGAGATTTCTGGAAGTTATCATTTGGCCAGAGTCACGGTTATTGACAAAGGTAGATTAGAACCCAAGTCTGCTGACTCTGACCTGAACTCAAGGTCATTTCCGTAATTCTAGGAAATTTCTGGGTTGTTTGAGGAACTTAAGTATAGATGATTACCTCTTCTGCCTGTTTAATGCATGGACTTCAGTTTTTTTCTTCTTGTCAAATTAAAAAGTACACAAATACTAGATCTTATTTATAAGGGACTTTTCTTGTTTCATGAGCAATAAAAATTCCCAAAAGGAAAATATCAAGAAATGAAGAGGCAAAGATGGTATGGCTAGGAATAAGGATGAGGAGGAAGTAGAGAGAGAGAAAGGCTGTGGTAAGTGAGGTGTGAAGGAATGTGTTTCTGCGCCTGGGTGTGCAGGGTCATTGGGCGAGGTAGAAGAATATGGGATGCTGAGGAGGCTAGGGTTAACCACAGTAGGTGCACATGTAAATTGACATGTAAGAAGAAACTGCATGGACGTACGTTGGTTGTAGAACGTTGTAAAAGGGACCATAACATGGACATACTTCGGTGTGTAATGGGAGATTGTTGGCGGAAGAGGAAGGTATTCTGGGACTCTATGGGCGCTTTTCAACAATGACTTAGAAAGTTTCAGAATAATGTTGAGGGAGAGTTTTAGATGGAAGCTGATGGAAAAAATTTTTTGGTTCGTGGTCTCTGAAGATAGCTGGACTGGAACGTATGGAATAAATCTCCTGGAAAAGCTGTTTGTGAATTGCATCAATATTTAAGTGCATTTCGAGAGAGAGTAACTTAAAGGGAGCCCATGATGAGTCCTTTTGTCAAGTCAGGAATCGTCCCTAATTTGTCTGTCTTGTAGTTCCAGCAGGGTTTTTGGTTTTATTGTTTAATGTCATGTATTTGTTGATCTGCATAGGTGTGTGTCGAAAGCGCAATCCTCAGGTTCCATCATACCTAGTCAGATTCTCCCCAGCTTACAGGAAATCAAGTAACCTCTTTGACTTCTTTGCAGATGTTATCTGAAAATAGGCTTGTTTGCCAGGAAGCTGTGCATTCACCCTTTAAAACAGAACTTTTATTTGTGTGCCTACGTGTGCCCTCCATAGCGCCATGCCAGGCTCTTTCCTTACCTTTGTCAGCACCTTCTCACTAGTGGGCTCTGCAGGAGGGTGGTTAAAGGATGACCATGGTTCCCTGTCACACAACGCTACGTGGGAGGAAGGAAATGAGTGTGGTTAAAACATGGGAGGTATTGTGACTTCTTTTCTTTACTACTCACCAAGAGTGGTTTCCAAATCACATTTTGCCTTTCAGTTCTCAGTCTTTGAAGCAATAAGTGATAAATATGTGTTATGTACTTGCTGGCTGAAGACTAGACTACTAGAGTTGTTGGTAGAGGATAGATGTATAAACTGAATTTGAATGTACATTAAAAATCCTTTAGTCCTGTGTCCCACACAAATGATGCCGTTTAGAACATCCTGGCCATATGGACCCTTTCCAGAAAGGTCGCTCATTCCTTTGTAAGACCCTCTAGGGAAGAAGCCTTTTACTTTCCATCACTCTGTCTCGTCTCTTTGTATAATAGCAGAGAACATTTGCCACAGTCACTTTATAAGCACTGTCATGGTGCAAGCCACTGCACTCTGCCCCATACACTCCCTCTAGTAAGAGAGGCTCACTGTGGCAGAAGATGGGATTAGCATTGGGAGACGCATTAAGAAGCACTGGAGGGGCTGGCCTTGTGGCTGAGTTGTTAAGTTCGCGCGCTCTGCTTCAGCGGCCCAGGGTTTCGCTGGTTCGAATTCTCGACGCGGACATGGCACTGCCCATCAAGCCATGCTGTCCCACGTGCCACAGCTGGAGGGAGCCACAACTAAAAATGCACAGCTATGTACCAGGGGGCTTTGGGGAGAAAAAGGAAAAAATAAAATCCTTAAAAAGAAAAAGAATCACTGGAAAATAACTATGTGAGGTGATGGATGTGTTGATTAACTTGATTGTGGTAATCATTTCACAACCTACATGTATATTAAATCATCATGCCGTACACCCTCAATATATACAGTTTTTATTTGTCAGTTATATCTTTTTTTTTTGAGGAATATTAGCCCTGAGCTAACATCTACTGCCAATCCTCCTCTTTTTGCTGAGGAAGACTGACCCTGAGCTAACATCCGAGCCCATCTTCCTCTACTTTATATTTGGGACGCCTACCACAGCATGGCTTGACAAGCCGTGCCATGTCCGCACCCGGGATCCAAACCAGTGAACCCTGGGCCGCCGAAGCGGAACGTGCGCACTTAACTGCTGTGCCACCAGGCCGGCCTCTGTCAGTTATATCTCAATAAAGGTGGAGGGGAAAAGAAAAAGAATCACTGGGCTAACAAGCATGAGGATTTTAAAGCCCAAGAAAACCTAGGTTTGCGCCCTAGTTCTGCCATTTTACAATGAAAACAAATTAGTCTCAGAGAGGTTAAACAGTTTACTCAAGGTAATTTTGGGTGACCACCTACAAATTACTTAATTTCATTTTCTTCATTGTAATATAGGTCTAATTAATATCTAACTCATATGGTTATTTTGAAGGTTAGAGATCCAAATTGCTAACACTTATAAAGCAGTCAGTAAATTGCTGCTAAAGTGACTTTTATTATTATTATATATATTCATTCAACAAATACGTGTTGAACACCCACTGTATCCTCACGTGCCAGGCACTATTGTAGGTTATAAACTGGTGACTGAGACAAACAAGGTGCTTGCTCTCACAGAGCCTCTGTTTTAGTGGGTGCGACAGACAATCAGAAACAGGAATTTCAGATGATTCGTACAGTGAAGACCACAAAGTGAGGGGAATGTAATAGAGACCCGGGGGTGGGGGAGTGGCTAATTTAGAGATGTTGCCCAGGGAAACTGGAGACCTAGATGATGAGAAAGAGTGAGCCAGCCATGAAACAGTGGGGGCTTGCGGGGAAAATCCAGCAGAGGACTAGTAAATGGAAAGGCAGAAAATAGCTTAGTTTCCCAGGAAAGGGGACCAATGTGGCTGGAGCATGGTGAGCAAGGAGAATGGTAGGGGCCGAGGTCAGGCAGGTCCGTTCAGGTAGGGCCTTGTAGGCCGTGTGAGGAGTTTGGGTTTTATTCTGAGTACAGTGGGAGGTCTGTAGAGGGTTTTTTGTTTTTTTTTTTTTTAAAGATTTTATTTTTTTCCTTTTTCTCCCCAAAGCCCCCCAGTACATAGTTGTATATTCTTCGTTGTGGGTCCTTCTAGTTGTGGCACGTGGGACGCTGCCACAGTGTGGCTTGATGAGCAGTGCCATGTCCACACCCAGGATTCAAACCAACGAAACACTGGGCCGCCTGCAGCGGAGCGCGCGAACTTAACCACTCGGCCACGGGGCCAGCCCCTGTAGAGGGTTTTAACCAGAGGAGTGATGTGGATTAATTTATGTTTTAAAGAGACATCTGGGCTGCTGGTTGGAAGCAAGGAAACCAGTTCACAGGCTGTAGCAGTAGTTGAGTTGAGAGCTGGTAGTGGCCTGGATGAAGACCGTGGCGTTGAATGTGGTGAGACTTGGAAAAGCTTAACTGACAGGACTTGCAGATAAATTACATGTGGAGAATCAGCAAGTGAGAAGGAGGGATTCTGGGATGGCTGCTGAGTTTCTGTCCTGAGTAACTGGACAGGTCGGGTAGGCTGGAAACCTGTTTGTCTGCTCTGAGAGGGAGAAGACTGCGGGTCAAGTGGAGGAGTGGATTTTGTTTGGGGAGATTTGGGACATGTTGAGTTTGAGATGGCTGTGACACAGCCACATTTTAAAGCCAGAATTGGCTACAACCCTTGTGTTTTTCAGATTTATACCTGTTCCCTTCTCTCGTTATAGCAACTTTTTTCCCTCTTACCACACCTGAACTTTGAAAATCAGAATCATTGTATCTTAAAATTGCGATGTCAGTCTCTCCTGGCAGAGGAATGGTATATGGGAGCATGAAAATACAGTGTTGTGAATTTGCTGGCTTAAGTGAGAGTGCTCATCCCATTTTCTGACTTCCACGTGTACTTTCCTACCAACATGTGTTACAGAATTCAGAAAACTCTTACCTCATCCATCCTGTGCAGATTTGGAATCAACATAAAGAATTAATAAATATGAAAGCTCTCCCTGGACAAAAGTTTTAAGTTCTTTTTTAAGAGGCTCTACTTGATTTACTAAAGATTTTCTAGGGTTTCTCCAGACCCTGAAATGTAGTAGGTATGCAATAAATGTTTACTTATTTTGGATTTGGGGTTTATTTCGTGTCTTTTTGGTATGGATTTCACACACCTATTTTACCTTATAGACTATTTTTTTCCTAGACAGTTTAGTACCTTTGCTGTAATACGATTGCTGCTATTTAGACTAACTCCTCTTCAGTTGTAATCTTGTTTTGTTCCTTTGGATTGGTTGGTTATGGAGGAAAAAGATAGTTATGAGATCATATGCAGGATAGATGAGGAAAGAAAATAAAACTAGGTGTGGGGAATTAAGGTTTGTAAGTTTGAATGATCTTTTCTCCTTCCTTTCTAAAAGCCAACTAACCCAGTTTTTTGTATTACAGCCCTGGCAGATGTAAAATTTCCTAACTTTGGTTTCTTTTCTGTCAGTTATCAGTTGCTCCATAACAAATTACCCAAAAACCAGAAGCTTAGAACAACAACTGTTTATTATCTCACACAGTTCCTGAGGATAAGAATCCAGAAGTGGCTCAGCTGGGTGGTTCGGGCTCAGGTTTTGGCCCCTAATGAGGGGGCAGCCAGGCTGTTGACCAGGGCTGCAGCCGTCTGAAGACCCTCTTCTCAGGTGGCTCACTCACATGGCTGTAGGCAGGAGGCCCAAGTTTCTTTCCTGACCACTTGGGCCTCTCCGCAGGGCGTCCTGAGTGTCCGGTGACATGCAGCAGACTTCCCTTCCCCAGATGGAGTGACTGAGAGGCCGGAGGGAGGGTCGGGGAGGGTATTCCGTTATTGACTCCACGATTTTCTTTGAAGCTCCCGTCAAAAGTTTTCCAAGTTTTGATGCTGATAGTCATATGTGAGAAATGTTTGTAGTCACGTATATCAAATTTATATCCTGCTGTTCTGTTTCTGTGCTTTTGTGCTTAGAGAATAATTTTCATTTTAATGCTGAATCACAGCATTGAAATTCAGGTGTCTTTTGAAGACATTTTCGTTGGCATTTCAACTCAACACTTGTCTTACTAAGAGTGCAGCTAACTCAGTTGAAGTGCCACCCATGTGAGCATTGATGACCAAGTATTCCAAGAGCTGGCACTGAGAAACGATGTTATGACTGCTGCCTAGCAGACATCTGTTATAAGGGGCATCCTGATTTCAGAGGGGTTAGAGTGTGGAAAACATATTTCTGAGAATTGAAGAAATATGGCAAACAGTTTTCTCCCCCAATCGTGGGAAGTACAGTAGATCAAAGTCTTCCACAGGTGAGTGTCTTTCCTCCTCGTTTGACAAAGCCTGGAACTCTCAGACTCATAATCTGATGGGGGAAGCAGATGTGAATGGGTGGTTTATAACAAGGATCAACGTGCAGGTTATTTCCAAAATACTTCTTTTTTTGGTTTCAGAAATGTAAACAAGGAAAACCCCTCTTCGGTGACTTTAACTTTTTTTTTTTTTTTTAAGGAATAAAGATCACCGTAAACCCAGAATCAAAGGCAGTCTTGGCTGGACAGTTTGTGAAACTGTGTTGCCGGGCAACTGGACATCCTTTTGTACAGTATCAATGGTTCAAAATGAATAAAGAGGTAATATTTTTAAATGTCTTTTAATTCCTTTGTCATAAGAAGAGAGGATGATAGAAAATTAATTAGCATTATTATCCTCAATGTGCTTTTAGGAATTTTCATCTGATAGACATTGCTGTGTTATTATCGAAGTATCCAATAATTATTTTGGTAAGACAGTTTCAAAATCATATTACAAAAAAATTGTAAGCAATAATAAAATCAGTTCTCTACTCTAAAAATTGTGGAAAATAGCTTGGACCGACAGCGTTAACAAATAGGAAACATCACGAGTACATTTTAACATCTTTATACAAACTCCTTTGCAACAAATTATGTTCCAACTAAAATCTTTAATTACAAGATTTTCAAGGCTACTGCAGTATTATTTAA
Organism: Equus quagga; assembly: GCF_021613505.1. Lineage (NCBI taxonomy): Eukaryota > Metazoa > Chordata > Mammalia > Perissodactyla > Equidae > Equus > Equus quagga. Next base: position 18,227,927 of record NC_060275.1, on the reverse strand, counting down.
GCATTCCACATAACTGTATTAGATCAAAAGATTCCGGCTATTGTGGTAGATTCTAAAGTAAAATTCAGGTTGGTGGCAGGGGGCATTTATTCCTCTTGTGGAAGCACTGTATCCCTGCACTGCCAACAGATAATTTAAAATCGCATATTGGAATTCTCTTTCTCCAACGGTCTTTGAGGGGCCAGCCCGGTGGCGCAGCGGTCAAGTGAGCACGTTCTGCTTCGGTGGCCCGGGGCTTGCCAGTCCGGATCCCAAGTGTGGACGTGGCACCGCTTGGCAAGCCATGCTGTGGCAGGCATCCCACATATACAGTAGAGGGAGATGAGCATGGTTGTTAGCTCAGGGCCAGTCTTCCTCAGCAAAAAGAGGAGGATTGGTGGCATATGTTAGCTCAGGGCTAATCTTCCTCAAAAAAAAAAAAAGTTCTTTGAGTCCCTCTGTCACTGAGGATTTCTCACTGGTGTTGCTGGCCTGTGTCGTGTCCCACTTTGGTGGGCATCTCTCTTCTCCCTCATCCATCTCCCCTTGCCCCCTTCTCTCCTAGATCGCACCTTAAAACTCCATTTTGTTTTCAACCTGTTAGTCAGATAGCTAAGCTTTCTTCCCAACTCGATGCTAAAGCTACATTTGCAAACCTGAAACTAGGTAAAGAGCTGTTGTAAGATTACAATCTTTCCTTTAATGGGATCACTCTGTGCCTTAGAAGTGTGTGGTTTTATACAGTTTTTTGTCCACATCCCTCACACACAGGTAAAGTAGAGCAGCTGTGGACTGTACTAAAAAGAGCTCATTTAGGCTTTGGTGCCAGACAGCCCTGTGGAACCCTGACTGTCGTTATGAGCGATGTGAGTTCCTGTTGTCAGGGGTCGTGAGAATTTAGCAGACAGGTGTTTTCTGTGCCTAGGCTTCCACGAGATGGTGACTTAACGTTTTTTACCATATTTTCTCAAATGCAAAGTTGCTTTCATTTTTGTAAATGCCTTTTGAAGGAGAAGTAATGGAGAAAACTTACTATATTATCATTTGTGAAATATGTCCTGATTTGAGAATAGTAGAAATGTAAAGGATGGGGAGTACATCTTAGGTTTGGAGAGTCGTAATGGACTTCAAAGCTTCAGCAAGTTGAGTTTTATCAAACCACTTGTATGTTCATGGGTCTATTTTAAGAAATACTCGTTTAACGAGTACGCGATGAGCAGCTGTTTTGTGCCAGGCCACGTTCAAGGCCATGATGAAGGAGCACTGACTCACAAGGGGCCTGCCTCCTCCAGTGGGGAGAGAGAGACAACAAACAAATAAGATAATTCTTTGAGGGGCTGTCCCCATGGCATAGTGGTTAAGTTTGGTGTGTTCTGCTTCGGCGGTCTGGATTTGAGGGTTTGGATCCCAGGCACAGACCTACACCACTCATCAGCCACGCTGTGGTGGTGACCCATATATAGAGTAGAGGAAGATTGGCACAGATGTTGGCTCAGAGCTAATCTTCTTCAGAAAAAAAAAAAAAGATAATTGTTTGAGTTAAGTTCTGTGAGGAAAATAAACAAGGTGATGTAAAGTGAGAAGCCACTACAGGTCTTAAGCAGGAGAAGTAACAGGATAGCATTTATGTTTTTAAAACACACGTTTACTGCTCAAAGGGAAGCAAGAGAAAAACAAGAAGACCAAGTTATGTAAGCCTGTGCTACACTAGAAATAGTGGTCATGGTTGTGTGGACTAGAGTGTGGCACTGGAAATGGATCAAAGTGTGTAAGTCAGTTTATTTTAGAGGTAGAGTTAACCAAAGCTGATAGATTCGATGGGAAGCATGAGGAAAAAGGAAGAGACATCAAGGATGACCCTTAGATTTTTTACGTAAGCATCTGGGGATGTGTTACATACTGAGGTATTGAAGCTTGGGAGAGGAATCGAGTTAGGGAGAAAAATCAAGAGTTTAGTTTTAGATTTCTAAATGAATCAGCTAGTCGGTTTGGATATCCGGTGAGACAACATTGAAAGTTTCTGTCGTGGAGGAGGAACCAGTAGAAGAGAGACTAAGAAGAATCTGCAAGAGAGAGAGGAGAAGAACCAGGAGAGGATGGTGTGGAGCCTAAAAGGGAAAGGAGTTCAAGAAGAAAGGAGTGGTCATCGTTTTCATTGCTGCTCAGAAGTGGGTGTGGGTCAAGAGAGGTTTGTTTTTTTGTTTTTGTTTTTTTAAGATACAAGGCACTAGAGTATATTTTTGAGAGTGATACGACATAAGAGAGAAAAAGATGCTAAAGCAGAGAGAAAATTCCAGGAGCAAGGTCAGAGAGAATGGGATTGTCAGAGAAAAATGTTTTCCTCTACCCTCATGGTCAGTCCTTGGGGGTCTGTGAATTTACTGACAAAATAACAGATTAACAAGGAAAAATGTTTATTTATATGGAAACTTAGAAAAGAAGTAGCTCCATGAGTGATTAAAGTTAGAGGCTTATGTACCTAACTTAGTAGGGAAAAGGGATGAGGGAGAAGAGGCCTCTATGCGAAGAGCAAATGGTTTTCTTTAGGAAATACAAGGGTTTTCCAGAAGAATAAACAGGAGATAAGAAAGTCTGTGATAATCTTTGTTCATGCAGGTGTGAGTGGTCTCTGCATCTTCCTCACGGCCATAAAACTCCCCTGGGGAGGGGATTTATGGTCTGTTTACTCTTGGGCTCCTTCCTGGGAGTAAAAGCTGCACTGAAGAGGGAATTTATGGCAGCCTCATTTCCCAGAAGTTTCTGCATTTAGTCTGATAAGGGAAGCTCTGAGAAGGCTTCTTTCTACGTCTGTTGAATCCCAAATGTCTTCAGCTTGAACTAATCTTCATACCGACTCTGGGGTTCTCAATGGGTCCTCATAGATCCTGAACCCAAGTAACCTGTGTTAGGAAGATGCATTTTGCATTTTAACAGGAGGGAAGAGAGTGGTTATAAGTAGGTAGAGACACAGACAGTTTTGTGATTTGGTGGCAGGAAGAGGAGAGTTTCTATCTGAAGCCAATGGCTGAGAGAAGTAGAATTGCAGGAGGTTTGAGGAGAGAGAAAGGAGACATTAACAGTATGGTAGGAAAGCAAATTTAGTAGATTAACATGGTAGGATTGTCAGGCAGTGCTCAGTGCAGCCTCCCATCCCAGTTGTCACATCTTCAACAAAATGCTCTTGCTCTCCTGCAGGTTCTGAGAGGGGAGAGAGTTGAATTCAATTGGTTGGGGTTTGGACAGGGAGAGGGGTGAGCTTGTTAAAGTACTTTGCAAGGGAGCTCATATGAGGCACTTAACTAAGCCTCTTGGCAGAGTTGGGTGGTGCTGATGGGAGCAGCAAAGATGAAAGAAACCATAATGTGACCAAAGCTCGGGTTGGGGGCGGGGGGAAGCTCGGGAAACCCTCGGCCAGCCGGCCGCTCCCTCCATCACAGATACGCTTTCCATAGCGCTTCTCTGTCAGACCTGGAAAGAAGACTATCGGACAGACTATAAGGAGTCTGTCCTCTTAGAGAATTCTGCAGATGAGAAAAGAGAGTCTTGAGGTGGAGTAACTTGCTCACGTGCTCACAGCTAATTTGGTCAGGCCTCACTTTCTGTGCACTCCTCTCCACTTCATGGCCTTTGTTATGGCATGTGGCTACTTAACTCGTAAATGTTGCGCTTGTAGATTCTTTAAATACTAACGATTGAACAGTTTTAAATGACAACAGGTACTTTTCTATTAGTGAGTTTTTGGAAGCTATATGGGAGAGAGCTTAACTCTGGTTAATGGATTTCTGAAAGACTGGATTTCTAAGACTGCAGTCCTAAATTACTCGAAATGTTGTTTGTTTCAAGTAACAAATACTTTAGAACTTGGAAAAAAAGATATACTTTTCAAAGCTCCAAAGAAATCACACATTTTGCACAGCACGTTTTATAGGGCATGTTTTGATGAATCATTCACATGTTCTCTTATTGATTCTATCACAGATTCCAAACGGAAATGCATCAGAACTTATTTTTAACACAGTGCACGTAAAAGATGCAGGCTTTTACGTCTGTCGAGTTAATAATCACTTCACCTTTGAATTCAGCCAATGGTCACAGCTGGATGTTTGTGATGTCACAGAAGTCACAGAAAGCTTCCGGGGTAAGTGATGAATTAAGTTGAATGTTGGGATGGAAATTGCCTTATTTTGTTTTAGTTTAAATGTTTACTTTTACTTTCACAGTATTAAAAATAGCACCAAAAGCTCACCTATGTACTTCACCCAACATAAGGTCACCGATTGTTAAGCTTTTATCCCATGCACTGTCATTCTCTCTCTGTGGATGTCTGTGTATAAGTGCAGACGCCTTAGGATGGCACAGAACCCTTCTTGCTCTGGTCCTGCTGCTGACCTCTTCGCACTTGCCTTCTCTCGTGGATTTGAAGGTGGTGGTCTCTGGTTTTCGAGGAGAAAAAAATCTGATAGTCTTGCTCACTTTTCAGTTCCTTTCCACACTGTATATTTTTCTCCCAAACTATTGCATTATTCCTAAAACATTGTGTTGTGGAATAAAAGCTCTAGATTTGATGTTGACATGAAAGAGCATGTTGTGTATCATTCTCTGCAATAAAGCATTTCATCAAACTAATTTTCTGCTCTTTGTCATCCATCTTTTTAGTCCAATATCTAGTATTGATCAAGGGAAAAAAACAGTCTACTCTAAAGAGCAGCCATCAGATACTATTTTATTTATTCATACACATAGTCAAGAACCATATTCTTTGTCATTTTTGCCAGACAGAAAGAATAGGAGGGAAACAGACTTTCTGTTACCGGTCTGTCTGTCTTGCATTCTTCTCTCTCAATTTAGCTTTTCCTACACCTAAATAGTCTAAAAATAGTCATGATTAATTAAGAGAGTTATTTACATCTTTCTAGAATATTTCTGTGCATGTAATGAACTTTAGTATGTTTATAAATGGAATCTTGTTCATTCAACAGATATTATTGATCACCTGCAATGTGTTAGACCTTGAGTTTCGTGATGGGGACTTGGTGCGTATAGCGTAACATTGACAAACCCTCTGTCCTCAAGGAACTTAAAAAGTAACAATTGAGTGTTCAGTAAATGCTGCTTTCTGATATCTGCATTGGGAAGAAATACTAGTGATAACCTATCTGTATTTATTCAGTGCTAGTAACAAAATTCTTTATTTTAATGTCATGTTAAACAGCAGAATTTAGAGCTTTCTGTGTTTAACGTGAATATCTTTCAAGATGTTAATAAGTTGTTTCACCTTACCAAGAGGATTCTGCCACCAGGCACATTTGGAAACCACTGGAACTATTTTCTCCTCTTAAATACACAATGCATACTAACACTTTGAGAACTCTGAGAAGTCCTGCAATAAAAAAATCTGTGTAGGGCCTGGCCCGGTGGTGCAGCGGTTAAGTGCAAACGTTCTGCTTCGGCAGCCCGGGGTTCACCAGTTCGGATGCCGGGTGCGGACATGGCACCGCTTGGCACACCATGCTGTGGTAGGCATCCCACACATAAAGTAGAGGAAGATGGGCATGGATGTTAGCTCAAGGCCAGTCTTCCTCAGCAAAAAGAGGAGGATTGGCAGCAGATGTTAGCTCAGGGCTAATCTTCCTCAAAAAAAAAACAAAAACTGTTTAAATTTGTTTAACCCAGAATTTTCTAAACTTATTTGTCCACAGCATCCTTTTATCCACAGAACATCTCTTAATATTTTTAGAAGTGCTACAGTTCTATGAAACATAGTTCGGGAGATGCTATTAAAGATTGTAAAACAATGAAAGGTGAACTTGAAAACATTTATTTTTTAAATTATTAAAAAAATTTTAACGTAGAGATTTTATTTATGTTCAATGTTTTTCTTTTAAGGAAGCTTGGATGGCGTCTCTGAATCTAAGTTGCAAATCTGTGTTGAACCAAGGTCCCAAAAGCTGATGCCTGGTAGCACCTTGGTCTTACAGTGTGTCGCTGTTGGAAGCCCTATTCCTCAGTACCAGTGGTTCAAAAATGAATCACCGTTGACGCATGAGACGAAAAAGCTATATATGGTAGGAAGTTGGTTTTGGGCTATTTTTTGTGTTAGTAGGTGAAATAAATAATATAATTGAAAATTAAGGTGCACATTAAAATTCATATTCTTTGGGGTTTTTTAATGTGTTCAGTATTGTTGTTTCAAGTCCCTCCTTCCTTGATATTAAGTGATTCTTATATTTGCAAAAGTGCTAGAATATACTGCCAGCCCACATCTAAGGGCTTATACTAAGTATTGCAGCAAACTCACCGTTATTAGAATCATTGTATCATTTGCTTGCTACTATTTAACCTAATTGAATGGAAATGATCTAAGAATGTCTAAAGCCTTCTGAAATTTTGTTTTGTAGTTTTTTAAAATACAAAATAACTTTTTCTCCAAGCAAATTTAAATTAAAATTGAAGAGGAAATGTGTGTGTTTTGATGTTGATGTAGGTGCCTTATGTGGATTTGGAACATCAAGGAACCTATTGGTGTCATGTTTATAACGATCGAGACAGTCAACATAGCAAGAAGGTAGAAATCATCATAGGTAAGCAGTGTTACTCAGTGTTCTGACAAATGGAGTATAATACAAGCTATATGAAATGAGAAGTTTGAGCAATGGAAATTCTACTACTTGTTACCCCGTTCTATTTAATGATGTAAGTATCAGGAGTTATATTGTTTATCTAGAAATTTGAGAGAATGCATACAAAATTTATAATCTAGGTTGACATACAAAGAGCGGAAAGAATCAGGAAAAATTGTTTTATTTAGATCATTTTAGTTATTTTTGAATTTTATAGTTTATTTAAACATTTATGGCAAAAATGTATTTTTTAAAACTTTAGTTATAAAAAACTTGATATAGTGGGGAAAGATTTTTAGTAAAACATTTTTAAAAAACAAACATCACAGGGGCTGGCCCAGGGGTGTAGTGGTTAAGTTTGTGCACTCTGCTTCAGTGGCCCAGGGTTCGCCAGTTCAGGTCTTGGGCTCAGACCTACACACCGCTCGCTCATCAAGCCATGTTGTCGTGGTTTCCCACATACAAAATAGAGGAAAATTGGCACAGATGTTAGCTCAGGGCCAATCTTCCTCACTAAAAAAAAAGAAAAAGGAAAATCACAGACATATAAAGGAAAGAATGATTATTCACAACAATCCCCATTATGAAGTACATAATTTGGGAGTTTGTTCTATTTCAGCGTAATGCATTTATAGTTATGTTAATAGTAGGAGATGTTGATGCATATGTTGGTTTGCCAACATATTTCTATGATATTTATCTCTCTGTTTGCTTGATGGCTGCCCTTCCTAAGATCATGAATTACAATATATTCACATTTGTTTTCTCTGGAACAAGGAAGAACAGATGAGGCAGTGGAGTGCACTGAAGGTAGTGTAATCCTTTGGTTTGAAACCAAATATCCTGCATGCTGGTTCCTCTGGGATTGGTAGAGTGCAGTGATGGAAAAAATACTAGCTATTAGAAGTAATTTTCATCGAAAGATATTGTATCTTAGTCTTTGAGGACTTGTAAATTGCCACAGACCATTAAACTGACACACTATTAAAATAACTCATTTTCACTTGATATGCTATTGCATATAAGAATAAAATTCCTGCACAACATCGTCTCAACAGTGAATTTGCAATTGTTAATGTTAATTTTTATCTTCATAAAATTTATAAAAAAGATAGATGTCTGTACCATCGTGGATCGTTGTTTAGATTATTTTATCTATCCTTGAGCCATGATAATATGCCTCTCAAACACAAATGTAGTTTCTATAAAAGTTTCAGCACAGGAGATTTATTGTTTAACTTGTTTTATCAAGTATTAAATATTTTGTTTTAAAATAAAATTGATAAGATCCATTTTTTGAAGCTACAAGGCTGTAGATTAATCTACCATGTCACTTTTACGTAATGTATAAAGAGAACTGAAAATCTATTTCAGCATAAGCTACTAATTTGTTGTAATTAACCAAAGCATTGTACATGAGTTGTATTGAGTAAATTTTAAAACTTATTTTCCCTTAGTATGATATCACATTGTTTTACAAAATTAAGTTTGTGGATAGCAAAGTATTTTTTCAATTTCTGCCTCTTTAAACTATTATATAACCTTAGGCTCTACTTGGGTGAATTAAGAAAATAATGTTAAATCTTAGGTTTCCTGGTTTTCCTGTCTTTCGTATCATTATGGTGGCACTTTGAATACTATAATTACTGCTTTCATCCCAACACGTTATCCTGAACCGGAATTCTCTAGCATAAGAGGATTCCAGTCCCGTGATCTCTGGGCCCTACATGAGGGAAGCTATGGGAAGAAATCCTAACCAAACTCTTCTTCATTCTCTTACTTTTTTTTTGCCTAGTTGCATGATTTTTAAAACTTCCTAACTTTGGCAACTTCTAAGAATAAACATAAACTAGCATTGCTGTTTTCAGGGTGGTGCTTGTAAGTTACCACTGGCTGTGCTGACTCTTTGCCTGCAAGATTCTCCCTATAATTTCTGCAGTAGGGAACACACTACTAAATAATAATTTTCAAATAAATCTGTTCAGAACACTTAGAGATGAAAATCAAACTATCTACTCCAAAAATTTCAGAGGGAAAAATTAGATGCAACTTCTCTTTGTAAAAAAGTCTACAAAGTTGAGGCATTTTATAATTGGTGGATTGACACATACCGTAAACAGTGTCCTGCATCGTATTGTTTTTTACTTGTAGAACATGATGTTATCTATTTCATTTTACGTCTCTTATTAAAGATATTTCATCGGGACAGGGTGGGGATTGAATAGGTGAAGCTCAGGGGATTTTTTAGGGCAGTGAAACTATTCTCTGTGATCATTGTAATGATGAATACATGTGAGCAAGTTTAAAAAAATCGTTTAGTAGGAGGTCAGAGGAGGGGGGATCCCAGGATGGAATGCAAAATATGACCAAAAAACCTTAACGGATTACGAATGTCTAAAGCAACCTCTCTGAAGAGGGGGAGGAAGAACAACGTGCTGACCTAAGTAACTGGAAATGAGTGACGTCTGTACGACAGAAGGCTGAAGAAATCGTACATCGCCCTGTACTCCAGTTGATGCCTCTCCTGAGTTATCTTACATCACGTAGAAGAATAAGTTTCTGCGTAACATCTTAGGAATAGTATAACATTTGTAGTTTATTGTTACTGTTCACTTTTATCTTCGTAAGATTTGTAAAGGAAAGATAGATGACTATAATGTCGTGGATATTTGCTTAGATGATTTTATGTGTCCTTTAGCGAGAGGGTACAGGTTAACAATTCAGAAACCAGTTTACCTCCAAAAACACGTTACACCAGTCTAACTATGAGGAAAACATCAGCAAATCCCAATTGAGAGACATTCTACACAGTACCCCACCAGTACACCTCAAAACCGTCAAGGTCATCAAAAAGCAAGGAAAGTCTGAGAAACTGTCACAACGAAGAGGAGCCTAAGATGCCACGAGTAAATGTAATGTGGTGTCCTGAATGGGGTCTTGGAACAAAAAAGAACATTAATGGTTGTGACAATGTACTTTACTGACATGTTAAAAATAGGGAAACTGGGTATGGGTATATAGAGGAACTCTGCAATGTCGTCACATTAGTTCTGTAAATCTTAAACTGTTCTAAAGTTAAAAGTTTATTAAAAAAAGATCATTTGAGATTGTTAATTAGTTTCAAGAAGTTTATAGTTGAGGCCACAGACAGACCTCTCCCTTAACTGTTTTTGTCCCATAATTGACCAGAATATCTAAAACTTTGAACAAATTATGAGTCAGTGTATTTAGCTTTTTGCCATTTAATGAAGATAATAATAGCTAAGCAGTCCTAAATGATATCCACAACAGTGTGCTTTCCCATTCAGTATTTGCATGGCTTCTCCTTTAAGGCATTTGAAAAGTTCTAAACTGATGAAACATTATAACATTTAATAACTCGAAACCAAATACTCCTTTGATTAGTTTTACTGATTATTGTACAATTCACTATTACAGTTTACTTACTATTACTTACAATTTACTATAAATTGGCAGTTAGATTATTTAAAGCTAATCAATTTTCTCATTTCATTTTAGATGAGTTAAATCATCTTGGGCATCCCGGTGAGTAATATAAACGTAAAACATTAGTTTTAGACTTTTGAGTTATTGAATACAGTAAGTTAAAGATACTGTAGATATTCTTTTGCTATAGTAGTACTAGTTACTTTTTTCCTTTATTAAAATAATATCACAGGGGCCGGCCCCGTGGCCAAGTGGTTAAGTTTGCGTGCTCTGCTTTGGCAGCACAGGGTTTTGCCAGTTCAGATCCTGGGTGTGGACCTAGGACTGCTCATCAGGCCATGCTGAGGTGGCATCCCACATAGCACAGCAAGAAGGACCTACAGCTAGAATATACAACTATGTACTGGGGGGCTTTGGGGAGAAGAAGAGAAGAAAAAAAGAAGATTGGAAACAGATGTTAGCTGAGGTACCAATCTTTAAAAAACAAAAATAATAATATCATAATTTAGGCTTGAAATTAGTACTTACATGAAGTACAATTTCATGCAGGTGGAAATATTTAAGATATTCTAGATTGTAAGACTATAAGGATAGAAAAGTAAGTATACTGAGATAATGTAGAATATCAATTTTTTTTATCACTGTATATGATTCTATATCATAAAAGGCAGTTAATGGGGCAAGTGCCCATTTAATTTGAAATGATGAGAAACAAGTCTTTGAACAGTAACAGAGGTAACGTTTCTGAACTCGCCAGACCCCTGGGACCTTGTTCAGAGTCGCTCAATCATGGAACATATGAACTAGTTGAGTGGTGTCTTTATCTGAAGTAAAAGGTGTGTTAGTGGGAATAGTTGGCGCTATACAGATAAGTAGTTGGTCAGTGACCTTTAAGAGACTGACAGCCGGCAGAGGTATTCATCATTCTTTGGCCAGTTTTAATCAGAACAGATTTCTGAACAAGCTAAGCTAAAGGGAAAGCCTTAACTGAGATGAAAGAGGTGTTGATTGTGAGGATTCCATAAACACAGAGGAATCTGAAAGGCAGTGTTGGGATCTGTGAGTATATCTGAAAATAAGACCTTACAGGAGTAGATTCAGAAAGCAGTTATATCATTTCGTGTTTATAGAGAGCCCTCTTATTTCTCAACATGTTATTTCTCATTATTTTAGCACCCTAGCTGGTTTGCTTAGTTCCTTGCCCATGTTTTGTGAATAGAATCTATTGTGAGTGATGGTTGGGCTGTGCTGATGACATACAAGCAAATCAGGCAGACCAGAGGCCACTGTCACCACATTGGTTTTGCCGAACCAACCTCGAGCTCAGGGGAAGCCTTGGTGAGACGTGCTTCAAACTCCAGACCTACATGGTGCAGGAGAACCATCCTATCACGTAGCCGGTGATTTCTCTTGGCCTGGTTAGAATCCTCCTTTCCTAAACTGGTCTGTTATTTCTCGCCCTTCAGTGAACGTTGTGAAAAGTTATTTCAGGAAAACCTTTGAAAACAGCCACCACTACGCTCTAAAATTTTCTTGGCCCTCTCTTTCATTATATCCTTACTCCTCAAGATTCAGAAACACCAAAAAATTTGAGTTTTAAAAAAAAAGAATTTTAATAGACATCATTCAGTAGCATATGAATTATTAAAAATGCAAGCAAAGTTACCCTGTCTATGAGAGTAGACACATTACTGATTGAGCTCCCGCATTTCTTCCCTCGTGGTCCTCAGGGGTGGGAGGTGTTTCGTTTTATGTGTAGGCAATGACAAAAGCGTGGACTGTAGAATGAGATCTGCTAGCTTGATAGCTTTGGATAAGTGACTTAATCTCTCCCTGCCTCAGAGTCCTTCTCTGTGTAATGGAGGTAACAGTAGTACAAACTTCATAGAGTGAAGGGAGGTCTATGTCAATCAGATGTATTTAAATCACGTAGAACAGAGCCAGGCAGGCATTCAGTGAACGTTAACTACTCCTGCGATTTCTTATTACCACCACCCACTGCAGGCAGACTGTAATTTGCACCTAGCACATTAAAGATGGTTACCCCCAGCCGTGGCAATTAATTACTAAAGACGTTCCCCTGCTCTGATTCCAACTCTGTCTAGCCAGGTATATGTTTTTATCAAGAATCTGAAAATCTTAAAATCGTAAGTTAGCTGTTGGAAAACATATTCTATCTTGTTACTGTTCATTGCTTCCATACATCTCTAACCCTGAAGATATTTGAATCATGGATAATAACGTCTTAATTTTTCTGCATTTTTATCTTTTTATAGATAATAAAGAGCAAACAGCTGACCAGCCTTTGGGTGAGTAGAGCATTAAAATGCTTGATTAAAATATCATTATAGTATATAACTCTTTTATGGTGATCGTGAAGGGATTTAAGACATTTTAATTTGACAGCTTTTATAAATATTTGAATAACACTGAGACCAAATGGTTTATTTTGGATATTTGTAAAAGAAATTATAGGACAGGAGGCTTAAAGAGATTATGAATTCAGTTTCTGGGACCAAGTCAGCTTCTGTGGAGTGATTTCTTTGTTTTGGCAACATGCAAACAAACCTATAAACGGAAAGAAACATGTATGTTGCATAGAAGTGAGAAATACTATCTCCTGGTGGGGTTAGATTACGGAAAAGCAGGGAGATTGCCCACAGCAGCTCTATGTTTTGAAGGATGAATAGGAGAAGGGCCTTACAGGCAGAGAGAACATGAAATCCTAAGTACAGCGTTGTAGAGAATGAGACAGCCTGTTGAATTTGGGGAGCTGCAAGTAACACACAGTGCTCTGAAGCATAAAGAGAATGAGGCTAGAGAAGCAGAGTGAGACCAGATCTGGAGGAGCCCCATTTCCCAGGCAAGCCATTGGAAGGGAACTCTGATAGAGGGTGAATGAGATTTGTCTCTCTGAAAGACCAGTCTTGTGTCAGTGTAGAAAATAAACTGGAAGGAGAGGATGTTTTGGTTAGGCGAAAAATTAAGAGACTGTTGTAATAGTCTTGGTAAGAAATAATGGGAATCTAAACTAGAGTGGTACCAATGAGAATTCAGAAGATAAAGAACAAATTCAGGAAGTCTTTAGGTGATGGAATCAGTAAGCTGTTTTTGTCACCTTGCTGTAGGTTCTAAAAAATAGAGAGAGGGTCTGGCCAAGTGGTGCAGTGGTTGAGTTTGTGCACTCTGTATCAGCAGCCCAAGGTTCGCGGGTTTATCCCAGGCGTGGACCTACATACTGCTCATTAAACCATGCTGTGGCAGTGTCCCACATACAAAAATAGAGGAAGACTGGCATAGATGTTAGCTCAGTGATAGTCTTCCTCAAGCAAAAAGAGGAAGATTGGCAACAGATGTTAGCTCAGGGTCAATCTTCCTCACCAAAAAAAATAAATAAATAAAAGAAAAGAAAACGTTTTTAAAAAATAGAGAAGAATCACCATGTCTGCAAGGATTCTCACTTGGACTACTGGGCGGATGGTGATAGAGCCCATTGAGTTAGACAATACAGAATCAAATGCAAGATTCAGAGGATAGATGACCATCAGTTTGCTCTCTAACCAGTTTGAGGTATTTGTGTCACATCTAGGTGAAGATACATAGCAAGCAGTTGTGTACATGGATCTGGAACACTAAGGAGAGGCCAGGATTGGAGATACAGTTAATGAGCATCGTCAGCATAGACATGGAAGTTAAAACCAAAGGGTAGCGTACATGAGCTTGCTACAAGCCATAGAAAAAAGGGCACAAACTGGCTAACCTGGGGGGTGGGGGTCTAATTTTTAACAATTAGACTCAGTTGTCACTGATCAGATATCATATAAAGTTCAGATTTCTAGGTTCTTTTGAAAAGTAATAGTGGCTGTTCCTTTAAAAGGGGCATGTGCTCCCGTTTTCCTCTTGTGAACATTGGGTCTTTACTCTCCCTCCCTCTCCCCTCCCTTCCTTCCCCACATGGTCTTGCCATGTGGCTAAATTTCTTTATATGGTGGGTAGCTGGATCCCAAAACCGGAAGCTGTCAGTATTCTTGAGGTTTAGACCCAGAACTTGTAGAGTGTTTTGCCACATTATGTTGTTCAGAGAGAATCATAGCGCAGCCCAGATTTGGGAGTAGGGGCCGGGGGCTGGGGTGAGGATGACCACACTAGGTGAGGGCAAGGATGCAGTGGTTCACTGGGGGCTGTCCTCTACTGCAGCTGGAGAGGGATGCATGAACTGGAGTGGGAGTGGCTTTGTTTGCCGGACTGAGGAACTTGGACTTATTTTGTAGGCCACGAGATTTAAGAGTTTAGGTATGAGACCAACAGAGACACTATTTTCAACCAGATTTGATGCTAATATTCAATTTTGATAGACAGCCAAAGATTTTTTTATTTAACAAATACTTATATAGCACTTAATAGGTGCCAGGCCCTTTTTCAGGTACTTGTGAATATTAATTCATTTTGGGTGAGATAAGATGAGTAACACACTATTAGAGTGATTAGACATGGAATTAATGCTGTAACGCTGTACCGGTTTTTAAAGAATACGTGGCATTAAGCTTTGGAAGATGTCTAGGATCGTGTAGTTAAAATATCTTTCTGAAGTGCTTTTATTCTATTGCTTAATCAACTGGCGTTTGTGTTTCTTTTTTCCAATAAATGGTTTGTGTTCAAGAAATTGTGGGTGGCTCTTACAGTAAATGTTTTTCTACAGAAAATTTCTTCCATTTTATCACTTGAAAACCATCATAAATTGCTTATATAGTTGCTGTTTTGAAGTTTCCTTTGATTCTTCACTCTTATCTCCTCAACTTCAGATTTTGCAGTTTCTTTGTCTGTCGTCTCTCTAAAGTCTGACTTTTCCTTTCCCTTTCTTACAACTAACTCCTGGAATGAGTCTGTCATCTCTTATTTTGACCACTGCACTCTGCTTCTCTCTTCTCAATCCACCCCAGTTCGCCTGTCATTCAGAAACTGTTTTACAAGTAGATTGGGCAAGGTAAGATTTACTTACCCATTATCTTTATTACCATTAAACCTCAGAAAATACTCTAAGACATAGGAACTAGGTATTAAAAATTATTACTGAAGGGGCTGGCCCTGTAGCCAAGTTCCTGTGTTCTGCTTCAGCGGCCCAGGGTTTTGCCAGTTCGGATCCTGGGCGCGACATGGCACCGCTCATCAGGCCATGCTGAGGCGGCATCCCACATAGCACAACCAGAAGGATCTACAACTATCTACTACGAGGCTTTGGGGAGAAGAAGAAGGAACCAATTATCATTGGAGGAGCTGGCCCAGTGGTGTAGTGGTTAAGTTCGCGTGCTCCGCTTCAGTGGCCTGGGGTTCATGGGTTCAGATCCTGGACACAGACCTTGCAGTACTCATCAAAGCATGCTGAGGCGGCACCCCACATACAAAGTAGAGGAAGATTGCCACAGATGTTAGCCCAAGGCCAATCTTCCTCACCGAAAAATAAAATTTAAATTTAAAAAAATTATCATTGAGGAAAAATTTTTGAAGAGTTATGGTCAGTTGTTGACACATACATTTTAAGCCACACAGTTCTCAAGTTGTTGAACCCTTGCATTCTGTAAACTATACCAAGAGTTCTTTCCAAATAGATAAAAAATTGGCATTAGCAGAAACATGCTTAGTTTGACAACTAGCTTTTTTTCTGCAAAGACCCCAGTGATTTTTTTCTATCATATTCTTTATAATTGTTTTGTGCCAGTAAAACTTAGTCTAGGATATATATTAGAATTGAATTATGATAATATTCTACCAAAAAAACCCACTAGGATTTGCAAACACTTTACCACCTGATAACTGTGGGAAGCCCATGATTTGGTATAAGCCAGAGACACATTCTCTTACTTCCCCTCACTTAGAAGTAGATTCAACTGAGTCCATCACTATATTGCACTCGGGTCTGAATTCTGATGGGGTTGATGGGCCTGTGAAAATGTGCACTGAGAATTTTCCTTCCATGGGTTAGCCAGCTAACAGTCTTGCATATAGTGAGTACTTGGTATAAGACCACATATCTAGTTTATTTAAGAAGAAACTTCTAAAAAAAGGGAGACACAAGCAGTGTTAAATTTTATACTGCCTCCTTTCCTGAGTATTCTCAACTTTTACTGAACTGCAGCAAAAGTAAAGAATATAATATTGAACTCGACTTCTAGAGCAAATTTAACAAGGATGTTTAGAACTGGGTTCCTATTAAATTAGGTCCTGTTCTGTTGGCAAAAGAAGAAGCTAAATTCCATCCTGAATATTCTCAACTTTTTCATTGTTTTAGAACTAACGGTAGTTTAGCAGAAGCTTTCTGTCTGAATCCTTATATATGAAATAGTCTTGATAATTGGCCTTTTCTTTTGGGTAAAAGAAGAGATTATCATTTGTATAGGACTTGAAGTGACATTCATTGAATTAGAAATGTGGCATAAGTATCATTTGATTTTTTTCTAAAGTGTGTGTACACATAAGAATAGGCAATTTTCAAGAAATCTTTAAAAATATAGCTATAGAAGGGCCATCCCAGTGGCACAGCAGTTAAGTTTGCACGTTCCACTTCAGTGGCCCAAGGTTCACCGGTTCAGATCCCAGGTGTGGACCTATGCACTACTTATCCAGCCATGCTGTGGCAGGCATCCCACATATAAAGTAGAGGAAGATGGGCACAGGTGTTAGCTCAGATATTAGCAATCCTCAGCAAAAAGAGGAGGATTGACGGCAGATGTTAGCTCAGGGCTAATCTTCCTAAAAAAAAATAATAAGTATAGAATAAGGATACCATGACATAAAAGTATTGAGACTTTTCACAAAGTGTGGTTTTCTACCACTTTGAAAGAGTCACATTCTTTGAATTGGTGCCAGTTTTTCCCCACACCTGTTTGACGCTAGATGTAAGTGTTCTGTGGAAAGAGAAGAAATTTCACCAAAGAGATTTTTGGTGAAATTTAATCAGTTGAATGATTTGAAACATCTGAAGTTCTATTACATACTGCAGACAAGTCAGCATTGTGATTATTTGTGTTTGTTTCAGTTTCATAAGCATAGTATTCATAATAATTCATAAATAAACTGCTTAGCACTTTGTGACAGAGCTTGGTCACCTAGCCCTGGCCTGTATCGGAAGGTGGCCTGCAGTCCTCCCCAGTGTGGCTCTTCAGCCAGTTGGCTGGAACCGCCAGATGCTCTTGTTCCGCCTTCTCCTCTGCTCCCTGGTGTCTCCATCACGGATTTATACCGTAACATGTGCTGCACACGCCCCGCTGCCAGTCCTCAGGGGAAACATCACAACAGGTTCCTATTGTCATGGCACAGTCTCAAGTCCTTAACCTTTAACCACACCCCGGATTAGCGAAGGTGCAATTTTGAAAACCTCTTAAGCACTAAGCTGTGTCCAGCCTTCCCCAGCTGTTTTTGGACAACCTCTACAGCTGGTTAAACTAGCCAGTACTTTTTAAGGGATGCATGTGGATCTTTTTGCCTCTTAAAAACAGAACGTTCTTTGTATGAGAACGCATCTTTGAGCAAAGTCTCAGTGCACAAACGTCAGAAAATAAACTAAGATACTCATTCAAAAAGTCTTCACGGGGGCCCGCCCTGTGGCCGAGTGGTTAAGGTCGCGCGCTCCGCTGCGGCGGCCCAGGGTTTCGCTGGTTCAGATCCTGGGCATGGACATGGCACCGCTCGTCAGGCCACGGTGAGGCTGAGTCCTACATAGCACAACCAGAGGCACTCACAACTAGGATATACAACTATGTACTGGGGGGCTTTGGGGAGAAAAAGCAGAAAGAAGAGAGAAAAAAGAAGATTGACAACAGTTGTTAGCTCAGGTGCCAGTCTTTAAAAAAAAAGTCTTCACAGATGCCTAAGGTAGCTGCATCTCGCGCAAACAGAAGAAATTTTTTTTAAAGAACCTAAGAGGAGGCAGCACATCACCTGATCGCATCCAGATGCAGTTCTTTCCCAGTTCCTGCTTCTCTCTCTTTGGCATTCCCGTGACTTGGTCTGATGCGAATTCCTTCTGTCCTTCTTTTTGGTATTTCTTTTGTTTTTAGCCTCTTTCTTTGTCAGCAAAACAGAACCTAACTTAATGCGAACGCAGTTCCAAATATCCCTTGCTAAATTTGCTCTCCAAGTCTAGCTGAATATTATATTCTTTACTTTTGTTGTGGTTCGATAAAAGTAATTACTTTAATATTAGTTATGATTTTGCTTCATATACAGCTAATGAGTATCCTTTCCATGATTCTGAGAAGTGTCAATAAGTTTAATTTCAGTTGTTTGATTTATTAGCCTCTATACAGTAGAGACTATTGATCTGCTACATAAAGTGATAATTCAAAGGTGAAATTAAATAATAATGAAATGTTATTTGTAAAGCATACTTTTTATTATAATGATACTGTTTCCATAGGTTTTATTTTAATCTTCATATCCGCCTTTAAATCCCTCTCCCCCGTTTTTTTAACAGCAAAGGACAAGGTTGCTCTTTTGATAGGAAATATGAATTACTGGGAGCACCCCAAGCTTAAAGCTCCTTTGGTGGATGTGTATGAATTGACCAACTTGTTAAGACAGCTGGATTTCAAAGTTGTTTCATTGTTGGATCTTACCGAATACGAGATGCGTAATGCCGTGGATGAATTTTTACTACTTTTAGACAAAGGAGTATATGGTAAGATATTTATAACCTTTGTTTTTGTAATTATTCACTGTTCTTTTCATGGTACAAGTTAGATTAAGAGTTAAAAATCAGGAAGCTACAATAAACACGTTGTTGAAGAGTTTTATTCTTATAAAAAAAGATAGATTGGAATTTCATTCCATAGATCCATGTGAATAACTAATTAGCTTAATGTCTTTACTTTCATGTCTCTTATTTTGTCAAAACAATATTGTCCTTGTTAGAATCCTTAGCTATCTTACGTGATTTTGTTTTTTAGTGACAAGAGCTACAGTATAGTAAAGCTCGACCAAATAGCAAATTGTTTGCTCAAATATGTAAACTACTACTGTGTGTGTGTGTGTGTTTGGAGTATAAAAGGTTGTAACTGAATGTACATTCTGTATGTTTGTTTCCTTTTTCTAACTATTGCACTATTATATTTCCTCGTATTTTAGTGGGAACTAGAATTTAACAAGGTAATGTTGGTGAATGAGGCATATGAAAACAATTTGTGAACTAAAGTTCAATACAGGTAGAGCTAAAGATGGACCTCCATAAAAATTGTAACTGTAAATTTTTAATGCTTTTTCTCCTCCTTTCATCTAAATATGTTAAGAACACTACATTTAAGGTAAAGATTTTTTAAAGAGATTATGCTGTCAGTAATAGGTAATTTCTCTGGTAACTTATTTCTTTTAATGGGTATAACCACAAATGTGGGAAGGCCAGCTGTTGAGCTCATTTGAGCCGTATTTCACAGGGTTGTGCTTACCATGATATTGTGCAATAACATTTGACTGCCAGGAAAGTGACATTTTCAGGTCTATTGTTAGGCATGCCAGTGGTAAACAAAAAGTATCTATTTGGCTTCTATATCTTTGAAATTATTTTACTCCAATAACTTCTAAATTTAGTTGTTTATTTATAATTAGATTGATATGAGGAGGCAAGCTTGATGGAATTGCTAATGGGTCTTAAAGGAGTATTTTTACTGGAAGAAAACCAGTTTTTTTCAAGATTTAACACGTGACTGTGTATGGGATAGGAGAGAATCTCAAAATCTTATTTAAATGAGTTTCCTCTTAAATAATAAGGATTACTGTTGTCCCACAAATAAGTCAACAAAGTAAATACCTCAAATTTGGGATTTCAAATATTACGTTGATGTCATAATAACAGTCCTGCTTATGAGTGTATAGAGTGCTGACTCTGGGTGAGTCCATTCATTTTTTTGATGAAAACAGGAGAGACTACACAGATGTGCCCCCTTGGTAATTGGTTTGTAGTTTTAGTCTAGAATAAGGTGGTGGTTTCATTATTTTTATATTATGTAATTTATCTAGTTTTTAAAGTGCCTAGATGGCGTAAGCAGGAATAAGCTTCTAAAACTTCACTAAAAGTAATGAGGTAAAAGGAAAAAGTATTAACCAATTTAGGTTTTTGAATTGCTGAAGTATTTTAGGAGTGAGGGAATTTTATGAAGAATTATGTACTTGATTATTTATTCTCATTTCTTACTGACATTGTCACCTTGGCTTTACATCTTTTGTTTAGCTTTTTAAATCCGAACTTTTCATCGCCCCTGCAAAGTAGACAACCAGAAATATTAAAAAAGTTGTGACGAGAAGAGTTCAGCTTTATGCTGAAGTTTTGCCCCAGTATAAAAACATCATCTTGGAATATGGAATAAAGGGGCATATTAAAGCCAACTGGCAGCTTAAGAAAGCCGGAAGGTTTTTAAAATCCTGCTGATTCATGTCTTAACAGGGTGGCTGCATTATATTTTGAAGTATTGTGAATATCCCAAACATCAGACACATCTACATTACATGTAAGTGTGGTAGTGAAGGGAGTAGGGTGTTTCTCCTGGCCTGTGCCTTTACCTCAGCTGATAGCCCAGGTGACTAGTGGTACTTGGGGGCGGCAGGAAGGTGGAGGCAGAGCATAGCAATTTCAGCATGAACAACTTTAGATATGGAAAACTTAGGCACTCAAGTTTATGCCCTTTTATATTATATAGCCCGTGGGTTTATCAAAGAATCAAAAGTTGCAACGGAACAGAAAATAAGTAATACACTTTTAAACATATATACACATAAAAAAACACGATCTAAGAACAGAAATAACTGACTTATACTACATGTCCTTGAAGATAAATAGGGATAAAGATTTCCAGTTATCTTATACAGATGGCTACAATAGAGAGTAGCAATTTGGCCTCATATCCACCCCACCCAGTGCCTTTCTACATCCATTGCTGGCTGCAGCTTAGCTGTGCTTTTGTGGGGAAGAATGTTAGAGGAGTCTGGTCAGAGTATGGCAGAGCCGTCCACCCTCTCGAGTTGTCATCCCGTCCAGTGTAGCCTGGAGGTTAAGCAGTGGGCCTCGGAGTAGGCTAGCCTGCTTTCACGCTCTGGCATTTCTGCTCACTGACTGTGTGACCATGACCAAGTTATTTCACTTTTCTAAGCCAAAAAGGATTTATAAAATGGATAGACTAAATAAGGTAGTTACAGAATAAATAAGATAAAATAATTATCCTTGTGCCTGACACACTAAAAGTGCTCAAAATATTGTAGCTGTTATTATTGTAACTTCCTGAATTCAAGTTTTCCTTCATCTTTAAATGGGGAATTTGAACTAGGTAGCATTCTACTTCAGGCCTCAAAAACAGAAAGAAACCTAGCTTTCATAAGTTTTTGTATTTTAAAGTTCAGCCTAAGACTTCATTTGAAAAAAAGAATGGGTTTTTAAAGTGATAGTCTAGTGAAGCCATGAAAAACCAGTACACTTTTGTTTTTTATTTTCTGAGAGGAAAGTTAACTAGAAAGCCACAGCAGATTATAAAGAGACAATATAATATAACACAGTGGTTAATCTGGCCGGCATTCAAATTCTGGTTCTAGCACTTATTAGTCCGTGAATTTGGGTAAACTGTTAAACCTCTCAGTGTCTCAGTTTTTACCTCTGTGAAAGGGAGATGATAGTATTACCCACCCTGTTATGAGGTGTGTGTTAGGAGGGTTATATGAGCTAATGTATAATTAAAGCACTTTCTTCAAGCAGTGCCGGCACACAGTAAGAGTGGTGTAGGTCGATGGCAGTGATGGTGGTGGATGTTGTGATCAGTCACTGTTCTAGGTACACTGCAGCTTAGCTCAAGTGGGAGTCTTCCACTTAAACAGTTATTTTCTATGTAGACAAAAATAAATATCTGTGACAAACTATATTCTTGGAAATCATGTTCCCAAGAACTAAAATTCCCTAAAGATCTCATTCATAGGATGACATTTCTAACCACATTAAATCCTTCGTCATTTATAAAGATATCTGTTTTGTCTTTTTGTCCTTATTAAATTAATAAGCAGTACTAGAGATGGAATTTTTTTTTTTCTTTTTTGAGGAAGATTAGCCCTGAGCTAACTGCTGCCAATCCTCCTCTTTTCGGTGAGGAAGACTGGCCCTGAGCTATCATCCGTGCCCATCTTCCTCTACTTTATACGTGGGACGCCTACCACAGCATGGCATGCCAAGCAGTGCCATATCCACACCTGGGATCTGAACTGGCGAACCCCAGGCCGCTGAGAAGCGGAACGTGCACACTTAACCACTGCGCCACCAGGCCAGCCCCAAGATGGAATTTTTAAAATACTATTTGGTCTAGTTTATTTCACATCATATGTTTAATTTCTTAATTATATTGCATTTAGACTTTGATACAAAATGCTTATGCTTTTCATAAATCATTTTGAGGTGGAGAAAAGGCATTTGCTTATAAGTGCCTTAATTTCAGCAACTACAGTTGTGGACCACACTTAGCTTTCCCTGGATGAAGGAGGCTAAACCTTCCCTCGCAGTTGCTGCCTCTCCCAAGTTGTTCTGCCAGAGCCAGACGTGTTAAGTAATACACTGGAAGCAACACCCAAGCTTTCTGGTTGGCTGTCTCTAATATCACTTGTAGAAATGGTACCATTTCTACTGAAAATCACACCCTTCATGGAAAGATCTCCAGATCTACCTGTCTCCTGATCAGTTGGCATTGTTAATTTAATGCATTCAATAAGTATTTATTGAGTTCCTATTATATCTATATCCTAGATAAGGAGTATGCTAGGTGTTGAGAAACGTACAGAAAAACCATGATCCATATGCTTAAGAAAATTATAAGTCCCTTTATATAATGTGAAAAACAAATGCTATATATATGGAGTCCAAACGCCTATCAGCTATATGATTTTAAGCAAATCATTTAATCTTTTTATATTTAATTTTCTCATCTATAAAATAGGGATAGAAATCATTTAAAAATTGTTGTATGAATTAAAATCAGATCATGTATATGAAGGTGCTTTGAAAACCATGAAAGTATGATACAAATGTATAAGATTAATGTCTTTATTATGATCGCTTTTTATCAGAGAAATTAAATAGTCATAGAACTGTAAAGTGTCAATAAAAGCCAGTATGTGGTTAAGTGTTCAAGAGTGCTGCTGCTGGCTTTCACAGTCGGAGAGACTGAAGTGTGTTAGAAAGCTAGACACCGGGGACAGCTTGCGGAGAGTTCCGAACTTGAGATAACCCTTGAGGATTGGTTGTGATTTGCGTAGATGGAAAAGAGATAGAGTAACATGATCGGGGCCATGCAGGTTAAAAATAAGCGTATCTTGCTGTAGAAGCAGTAAAGAGACTGATGAGGAATAGAATCATATTTTGAATACTTGATAAAGGAGTATAAATTTTACTCTTTTAAAGTGTACAATTCAGTGGTTTTTAGAATATTCACAGAGTTGTGCATCAGTCACCTGATTCCAGAACATTTTCATCACCCCAAAAAGAATCCCCAAATCCATTATGCATTAGCAAACCCCATATCCATAATCACGTGTCCCTTAACCCCATATCTGTTCTCTTCACCCTAACCCCCTGGCAACAGCAAAATCTACTTTCCATCACTATGGATTTGCCTATTTGAGACATTGCATAGAAATGGAATCATTCTGGATGCCTCCTTTTCTGTCTGGCTTCCTTCACTTAGCATGTTTTCACGGTTCGTCCATGTTGTACAATTATTTTTATGGTTGGATAGTCTTCCGTTGTGTGGATATGCCACATTTTGTTTATTCATTCACCAGCAGATGGACGTTTAGGTTGTTTCCTTTTTTGGGGGTATTAGAAATAATGCTGCTGTCAACATTGGGCACACACTCTTGTCTGGACACGTTTTCAGCTCTCTTGGGTATATACCTGGGAGTAGAATTGCTGGGTCATATGATAATTCTAAGTTTAACTTTTGGAGGAACTGCCTAATACTTTCCCAAGTGCCTGCACTATTGTATATTCCTGCCAGAAGTAAGATAGTTCCAGTTTCTCTACATCCTTGCCAACACTTACTGCCTTTTTGATTGTAGCTGTCCTAGTAAGTGCAAAGTGATATCTCATTGTTTTGTTTTGCGTTTCCCTAATGGTTAATGATGTTGAGCATCTTTTTGTGTGCTTATTTGCCATTTGTATATCCTCTGAATGTTTATTCAGTTCTCATTTTCTAATTGAGTGATCTTTTTACTGTTGAGTTGAAGAGTTGTTCTTAATATTCTGGATACAAGTTGTGCTTAGAGGATTTGCAAATGTTTTCTTGTGGGTTGTCTTTCCACTTACGTGATCTTCATTGCTTAGTGAATTAATCCCACTCCCTGTGTCATGATTTTCAAAATGCTCCCTGTATGTGCGCTCTCACTTTCATTTACAAAGATAATTTAATTCCTTGCCAGGCTAGTCTCCTTTCTGTTAGCTTCAGGTCCAAGCCTTGTTTGTTTCTGTTCTGCCTGCCTATAACATACCTTACTCTCTCTGCCTTTCTGGATTGTACCCGTTCTCTCAAGACCATCCGTTAGTACTTTACCTCACACTCATACTCCTCTCTGCAGTTTATTCATTTCCTACAGGATTGCGCTAATCACATGATTTATGGTATTTAATCATATGCTGACTTTCTTTGTTGCTTAGCTAACAACATGAGCATGCCTGAATGAGTTGCAGCATCCTCAGGGCCAGAAACTTTGTCTTCCTTTTCTTTTTCGTTCCCTCCATAGCTACATGATAATACGTAGGGCACGAGGTATAGAATAAACCCACACTGAATTAATAGGTGTGTCCATTTTGTCATTTTTTTATCCGAAATGTTACGTATGAAAGAACCATTTTTCTTATTTTAATAGGAGTTCAAGAAAAGTGAGAAGACTTGGATCCTGCCCTCTAGGGCCAAATGAAGCACATTTTCTTTAGTATTCAAGGCCGCGTTGTCTGCTAGGAGTTGGGACCATAGCTACAAAGGATTAGGGCTTTTTGTTCCCTATCTAAATGCCTTTTACTGTTAACTGTAGCATAGCACATGACGATGTCATTACATCCAGAAGATTGAGAGAGCAAAATTAGTGCACTCTACAGATTGCATGCTTAAGGGAATGTGTCTTCACAAGTATTTCGATCAAAGATTTTTTTAAGGAAGCCCAAACTACTATTTTCATCATTATTTTTTACAGCCAAAACAAACTTCTTTCCACAAAAGTATTTAGAGTTGTTTGGTCCAGTTTTTATAATATCATTTTTCAATAAAGAAATAATGACTCATCTCTTTAATACTAAAACTAACCCGGGGCTGGCCCCGTGGCTGGCCCCGTGGCTGAGTGGTTAAGTTTGCGCACTCCGCTTCAGCGGCCCAGGGTTTCGCCAGTTCGAATCCTGGGCGAGGACATGGCATCATTCATCAGGCCATGCTGAGGGAGCATCCCACATGCCACAACTAGAAGGACCCACTACTAAAAATACACAACTATGTACCGGGGGGCTTTGGGGAGAAAAAGGAAAAATAAAAAATCTTTAAAACTAACCCAAATTTTAGATTATTAATTTAAGAGATGCTAAATGGAAAATTGATAATATTTATATCTCACAACAAAAAGAAGAAATAATCCATGAAATCAGATTTCCCCTCTCTGCTTAGAAAAAGCTACATTTATATTATATAACCATTGCTTTATATCGTATGGAAATGCCTATGGAATTTCTTAAACACTTGATACTGCAGTTACTTTTCATCGGAATTGTGTTTATTTGTTCACCTGTTGAATACTTAACTAAGCTCCTGCTCTGTGCCAGGAATCCACAGGTAATGTAAGGCTGCCCCTGTCCTGAAGGAGCTCCTGGTCTCGGGGAGGAGACAGATGAGTGTGCAAAGTCCTTAGCCCTTTTCTTTTTATACATGATGAAATAAAATTGCATTCCATGTTATATCATTGGTTACAAATGTATTACTTCTGTGAATTAAAATAGACTTCAGGACAGCATCTAGAGTTGGTTTAAAATACAATACTTAAATGAAGACTGTTGCCAAAATAATCTTCAATGCAAATATAGTTAACATTGACCGTACTTATAATTGGGTATCTCTTAAATAAGCTCACATTAACTTGAAGGAAATAAAAGTCATGATTGGGGCTGGCCCAGTGGCGCAGCGGTTAAGTGCTCACGTTCTGCTTCGGCGGCCCAGGGTTCCCTGGTTCGGATCCCGGGTGCGGACATGGCACTGCTGTGGCAGGTGTCCCATGTATAAAGTAGAGAAAGATGGGCATGGATGTTAGCTCAGGGCCAGTCTTCCTTGGCAAGAAGAGGAGGATTGGCAGCAGATGTTAGCTCAGGGCTAATCTTCCTCAAAAGAAAAAAAAAAGTCATGGTTTTTTTTTTAAAAGAGTTGCTACATACGTGTTCAGAGTGCAATTTAGAATTAACTTTTACCTCTTGTTTTCCTTTTCAGGATTATTATATTATGCAGGGCATGGTTATGAAAACTTTGGGAACAGCTTTATGGTTCCTGTTGATGCTCCAAATCCATATAGGTCTGAAAACTGCCTCTGTGTACAGAATATACTGAAATTAATGCAAGAAAAAGAAACTGGACTCAATGTGTTCTTGTTGGATATGTGTAGGAAAAGGTAAACTGTCTAATCTTTATTAAACAAAGCTGCTTGGAGTTAAATACCAACCTTGAAATATTAAATCTAAGGCAAACCTGTGAATGCTAAGACCACTTCAGTTTGTAAATTTTAGATTATAGATTGAAACTGATTAAGAGGAAACTAGAGGAAAATATATTTTCTCTATGCATATTTCATTATTTTAACTTTTTTCCTATCTGCTGTAGAACAAAAGCGAGGAACTAGGGGGCGTGGGTATTTGCTCAGACTACAAAAGACACAGCTCCTCAGATGCCTCTAACATTCGCTGCAGTTGTCCCCCAGGAAGTGACAGAAACAACACCCGTAGAGTTGGGGCTGTGGTCCCTCTGGTCAGTCCTGGTCTGGCAGACATAGAAAGTTTAGCTGAGCCAGACTTTTGAAGGTTTGGATCTTGTCTGTCTGCCAATGTGTTACTAAGGAATAGAACCAATGATGATTCCTCTCACATATACAGTTTTTTTCTTGCTGAGCATTTACCAACCAAAATCCAATGCCAGAGTTCGAACATAACTCCAGCTTTAAAGCCGACAAGAGAAAAGAGGTGACTGTCTGCTGTCGCAGCAGTGTAGGAGCCCTGGATTATTTTTGATAAATATGTAACTGACTAGATAAAGGAATTTTGAATCTGTAATTTTAAATTATGTATAATAGAATAGTGTCATATTTTTCATTATGTATTATATTCATATTTATGTCTGTCCTTCTCCCCTCCTACCTTTTAAATAGAAATGACTACGATGACACCATTCCGATCTTGGACGCACTGAAAGTCACTGCCAATATTGTGTTTGGATATGCCACGTAAGAAAATCTTATGTTTGTGTTGATGATTCCTTCATTTTTCCATGACTTCTCTTTGATTGTAGATTAGAGGCCTAGAAATATTCATAGACATCCAGGCATAAATTTGCCTCCTTGATATTCTTGATAAAAAATTTTAAATAACTGACTTTACATCTTGGCATCCTTTTTTTTTTTTTACTAAGGGCCAAAGTGTTTGGTTCTTGCTTAAAGATTAACTCTTTAATTAGGATGTCATGTGAGAGACAGGGGAGTGAATGAAGCTCATTAGTATTTTTAGAAGCCTCATGTGGCAAGTGTTTGCTTTTTAAAAATTTCTTTCTTTTTCTGTTTTTAAGGTGTCAAGGAGCAGAAGCTTTTGAAATCCAGCATTCTGGATTGGCAAATGGAATCTTCATGAAATTTTTAAAAGATAGATTATTAGAAGACAAGAAAATTACTGTGTTACTGGATGAAGTTGCAGAAGGTAAAATAAAGAAGAGAAAGGTTCTCAGGGTTCTCTGTTTGGTAATTATTCCTACTGTTATTGCACAGGTTTGAAATTAGTATTTATTTCATTAAACTGTTTTTTCATATAGTGTTCAGCAACATTCCTGTTTAATTCCCTCCTTCCCTGTTGACTTCGCTGCATGTCATCTGTGCAGCATTGCTTGAATTACAAGGCTGACCAGATACGAATGTGAAATAAATGAGGTTTATCCTCAGAGCTCTTTACCTTGTTTCTGTGCCTGTTGCTGCCCAGTCTACTTATTTGCAAAAACAACTGTTCGATGAGCATCCTTTCCCAGGATCAGGTAGATGAAACAGAAATTTTGAGACGCTGGTGGAAAAAGCTAGGTTCATTTTTTTTCTTGATGAACTTAGTCAGTGGTTTTAAAATGCCACTTTAAGGACATGACCCTAGAGGTCTGACACCATGTCTTCCATTTCTTTCCGTTCCTTTCCTTGCCTGCCCAGTATAATGCTGTGCTTGCGTCAGGTGTGATAAGTACATATTACATCAATCGATTCACGTGTGTTTTTTGAAATACATTTTATAAGCCATATCAGAAAGAAGCTACTGCCTTTGCAAGCCAGCTCACTAGAAAATGGAGTTTCATGAATGTTCCAACGATGGCACCTTGAGTACAAAGTATCTGAGTTTTTCATTAACAGCTGCTAGTCATAGTTGCTTATTTTCCTGTTTTTATCAGTGCAGATCTTTTAGCTGGATCACTTGACTTCACCACTTTCCCATTTAACATAGACGCCAGGGCTTTTGACCTGCTTCTTCAACCAGAGAAGTTCCGCTTTTA
This sequence comes from Equus quagga, assembly GCF_021613505.1. Taxonomy (NCBI): domain Eukaryota; kingdom Metazoa; phylum Chordata; class Mammalia; order Perissodactyla; family Equidae; genus Equus; species Equus quagga. Next base: position 18,199,108 of record NC_060275.1, on the reverse strand, counting down.
TCTGTTTTACGTATTGGGCTTCTGTTTAAGCTCTCATTTGAAGAAAAGATTCTTCTGCTTAAAAAAATAAAGCCTTTGGAATATGTCAGTTATTTTCAAACTGAGATCTATGAAGGGCTTCAGAAACTCTAAAATGTTTTATTGTAATTTTTTTTAATATAATGTAACTATTTTAAAACTTAATAAAAATCACCAGTTTCCCTATATATGATGTATACCAGCTTGTGTCAGTGATAGCATCCCAGTGTGAGCTTTGAGTTTATATTTGAACTTCTGGATTATTTTTTATTTTATCTATATTTTATTATATATTGATATGTTAATATATTTTTATTTTATGTATTTTATGATATATTCATATCTTATGGAATACTTAATTAAAAAGTCCTCAAGGAAAAAAAGGTATTCAGAGATCATAAGCCAAGGAGTTGAGGGGGAAAAAACCACCTTTCCAGGTTCAATTGTATCCAAGTGAAACTAAGTATGAAATAAATTCGTTGCTGCTGTGAGACTGCAGCTGTCTGTCTATAACCCTAGATTGTGGTTTTTGTATTACTCTGGACAGCCTTATTATTAAGTTGATTGAAATTGCAAAATAAATGCTTACCTATCTAATTCTTAGAGTATGGCATTTAAGATACCCAAAAACCATCTTGCTGTATAAACTCCAAGACCTACTAGAAAAAAACATTTATTCAATTAGTGAGGTTAGTTATTTTTCATGAAATTACCTTTGAACATAACGTTGACAGTTTTTGTTGTGAGTGGATGTTTGATGTGAATCTAAGATGTTAACAGTAAGCTAATCTAAGGATATGTTCCCTCTACCTCTTTCCCTGCCTCCCCTCATGTGGTAACCATCATTCTAAATCTTGTTTGTCATTCCCTTGATTTGCTTCTTACATAGTTTTATTGAGTTTATATATATATCTGCAAAGAATATGTATATTTTTATTTTAGTTGTTCTTAACTTTATAAAAAGTTATGCTCTGTGTAGTCTTTTGGGACTTGAATTTTTTTAATTATATTATATTACTAAGCTTGATCCATATTGTTGTGTGGCTGTAGTTCACTCATTTCGACTGCTATGTGATATTCTACTTTGCAAAGGTGCTACAGGCTTTTCAACTGCTCTCCTGTTGGCGGGCATTTGAGTTACAGCTGCTTTTTTGCTATTGTAAACAATGCTATCGTAACGTTCTCTTATATGTCTCCTGGAGTATCTATGCAAGAGTTTTTTGGGGGGCTGGGCTGGTGGCACAGCAGTTAAGTGTGCACGTTCCGCTTTAGCAGCCCGGGGTTCCCTGGTTCGGATCCCAGGCGTGGACCTGCACACCACTTGTCAAGCCATGCTGTGGTAGGCGTCCCACATATAAAGTAGAGGAAGATGGGCACAGATGTGAGCTCAGGGCCAGTCTTCCTCAGCAAAAAGAGGAGGATTGGCAGCAGATGTTAGCTCAGGGCTAATCTTCCTCAAAAAAAAGAGTTTCTTTGCTATATAAATCTAATATTTGTAGTATCTGGGTGTTCAATTTTAAGAGATAATGCCAAACTGTTTTGCAAAGTGGTTGCACCAATCTATACTTACCCCCTCCCCCATAATGTACAAGAGATGATGTAAATCTGCACTCTCTCCATCACTTCTTATGTCAGACATTTTCATTTTTGCCAATTGATGTTAAATAGTATTTCACTGTGGTTTTGATTTGGCTTTTCCTGACTATTAGTGATTTGAACATCTGTTCATGTTTTTAATGGTAATATCTATATCTTCTTATGTGAAAATCTGTTTATGTCTTTTGTCCATTTTTGTATGGTCGTGTTTTTGCTTTGCTTATTGATTTAGAGGAATTCTATGTTCTTAATGTCATACTAGCTAGGACCTCTGGGACATTATTAAAAAGAAGTATTAGTGTAGACATCCTTGCCTTATTTCTGATTTTAAAGGGAATGCTTCTAATGTTTTCACGTTTAGAATAACTGGATTTTTTAAATCCAATCTGATAATCTTTGTATTTCAACTAGAAAATTTAGTTCAATTACATTTATTGTGGGCTTTTTGTACCTGTTTTAATTGATTTTTTGTGATTGACTCATCTTCCTTTTTCATCTTTTTTCATCGATTTCTGTGTCTCCTCTCTCGTGACTATAGTTATTTTAGCACACGCTCACCACCCTTAGCCTCCCTCCTCAACCTCCAACATGCTGATGCGACTTAGACTCAACTCTCGATTGCTGCATTCCTCGCTCCCTCTCTCTTTCTCTCTCTCTGTATTTCTATCTCTGTCTCTCTCTAATCTCACTAATGTTGAAAGATGGCAAACACATTTGGAATCTTTTTTCTGAATAAAACGGATACTCTTAATTTTATCTTTTTTCCCAATAAATAACTACTTTCCCTAAACCAGATATTATTGTTTAACTTATTATTTATTAATAATGTGTACAGAAATAAGATCATAAACTGTAATTTATTCATACAGTGTTTTTATAAATTTAAATTGAGATTTATCAATATTCCAAAGTCTGTCTCTAAGCCGTGTTGATTGAAAATAGCACATCCCAGAAGCATGTGTATAACATAGCATTTTTAAGTTCAAAACCTAAAACATTGACACATACTATTTACTATTACCTACACATGGGCAAAAATTAAAATATGTATGGGAATATACACAGTACGTTGGGTAATGATTACTTCAAGCTAGGGGAGGGCAGTGGTGATGCTTTAACTGTCTTGGTGGTTTTAACACATTATTTCCTTTTTTAAAACTAAATCTGAGGTGGGGCCAGCTTGGTGGCATAGTGGTTAAGTTCACGCACTCTGCTTTGGCATCCTAGGGTTTGGGGGGTCAGATCCCAGGTGCGGACCTATGGACCGCTTATCAAGCCATTCTGTGGCAGCATCCCACATATAAAATAGAGGAAGATGGGCACAGATGTTAGCTCTGGGCCAATCTTCCTCAGCAAAAAGAGGAGGATTGGCAGTGGATGTTAGCTCAGGGCTAATCTTCCTCAAAACAAAAAAAAAAATCAAATAAATCTGAGGTAAAGACAGCATGCTATTTTAACTTTCTCATAGATGTGTAGTCATTTGTTTACTCTGAACATATTTCTCAACAGAGTATAGATGTAAAATTATCATGGCTGCGTTTTCAGTAAAGAAATATACTTTCAGCTCTTTGTGAACTTCAAGGCTTAGAATATTAGGGATTCATTAAGAGAATTATAGAAGATAAAAGCTAGAAAGGGACCTTAGGAAATGAACGGGTCCAATATTTTTGTCTCTTTGCTCACTGCCATATTCCAACCACTTTGAACCATGCCCAGCACATAGTAGGTGCTTAGTAAATATTTGTTGGGTGAATAAGTGATATTGAGACTATAAACTGGTTGGTAGGGGAGTTCTTGGCCTAATATTTGAAACCTAATGAAAAGATTTTCGTCTTAAAAATAACATTCACTTCTTATCTTTTAGATATGGGTAAATGTCACCTTACCAAAGGCAAACAGGCTCTAGAGATTCGAAGTAGCCTATCTGAAAAGAGAGCACTGACGGATCCAATACAGGGAACAGCATATTCTGCAGAGTCTCTGGTGCGGAACCTACAGTGGGCCAAGGCACATGGTACAGTACAGCCTATTTTTTGTGAAGTCTTTCTATAATAAACTTTTATTAAATCATGAATTTTTTTTCCTCCTGAATATACAACCTTCCTCCCAATTTTGTAGTGAAAATATTTTAGCCTGGGCAAATCCAAGACTAAAAAATGTTTCCATTATAGATATTACACTGATTTATTTGATATTGGACATATTATTTAACCCGTTATTTTTACCATTGGTAAAGTTAAAATATAATCATTTCTAAATTATTCTATTTTTAAAATAATTTTTAATTTGTCTCATGTAGTCCCTTAGACCTTCCTGTCTGAGAGCTGTTGCAGTGTGCTGTTTCCAAAATGAGACAGGCCTGAGTTCTGATCCTGTCTCTCCCAACCACTCGATAAGCCTGTTACCTATAAAATGGGGACAGGAAATAGTACTTTACTTAATAGGGTTGTTGCTACTGAATAAGATCACACATGTAAAGAGACAGCTTGGTGGTCAGCAAATACTGTTTGCTTATGAATACTACTTAGCATTCCCTCGGAAATTCCTAAGCATTCTGACGCTTGAAGCAGTGAGTTAGTGATCAAGAGAAAAGAAGGTGAGGTAGAAATCATATCTGTAGCTTAATTGCCTTTGGTAATTCTATGTGATTTAGTGAAAAAGTAACTTTGATTTATTAACTGAAATAAAGATTTTTCAGTTTTCTATGAGTCCCAAATATTTATGCTGGCAATCCCCTATTATAGATAATTGAAAATTAATTGTATTTGTTGAACTTCTATATAGTATCGTTTTTCTCATGACAGTCTGTTCTCTGAGATATATTTTTGGTAAATTAACATGTAAATTAAAATGTAAAATGCCATAAATATATTATCTTGACATTTCAAATAATCGAATAAGTAATTGAAATTGATTTTTTTCCTTTAAAAATGCTCTAAACAACAACAGTAACAAAATCACAGTGGTAAAGATCAACGGTAAACAAAAGCTTTTTCAAAATGAAACTAAAAGGTCAGATAGAAAGTATTTGTAACAAATTTGCTAAGTAGACAATTTTTTATAATGAAGAGCTTATGCAAAATCATAAGACAAAAACACGAAGATCCTCTCAATTAAAAAGAAAATTAAAACTATGATGGTATAATTCTTTCCTTTTTTAATCCTGTCAAATAGGCAAACATTTTAAAAATTTAAGTTACCTTGTTTTGGAAATGTTATGTAAAACTAGTATATTTATATTCTGTATAAATGGAAAACTGTCGCATGTGAGGAACTATCAAATAGCTGTATCCAACAGTCCTAAAGCATTAGGTATGTGTAAGAAGTAAAGACTATGACAGAAAAACAAAGTAAAACCCAGAAATATTATAGATATTCCAGAGTATCAGAACTGTTAATGGTAATAAACTATTCAGTGACATTATGCTATATTAAAAACTATTTTCATGAAGATTGAGGCAATAGTGAAAATACATCTACAATTGTATGTATACTTTTGATTACCACTGTACAAATTATATATGCAGAGGGACAAGAACTGGAAGAAAACAGTAAATGAAAGATTTTTGCTTGACCAGCAGAATATTGAGCTTTCCTTCTATGTGTATGTGTGTGTGTCTTTAAGTAATATGTTAGTTATATAACATTTTTAAGCAAAAGAAAAAGGTCTAGCTGTATTTTGCCCCATAAAGAATATTTGGGGGCCGGCCCCGTGGCCGAGTGGTTAAGTTCACATGCTGCAGTTTGGTGGCCCAGGGTTTCACCGTTCAGATCCTGGGCGCGGACCTAGCACCACTCATCAAGCCATGCTGAGGCGGCGTCCCACACAGCACAACCAGAAGGACCTAAAACTAGAATATACAACTGTGTACTGGGAGGCTTTGGGGAGAAGAAGGAGGAGGAAAAAAAAGAAAATAGATTGGCAACAGATGTTAGCTCAGGTGCCAATCTTTAAAAAAAAAAGAATATTTGTTTGCTCCTTATCAGAAAACTTACCAAGCACCTTTTAAATAGTTATTTATAAGTTGTTCTTATTGTTCTTTTTCAGAACTTCCAGAAAGTATGTGTCTTAAATTTCAATGTGGCGTTCAGATTCAGTTAGGATTTGCAGCTGAGTTTTCCAATGTCATGATAATCTATACAAGTATAGTCCACAAACCACCTGATATAATGATGTGCGACGCCTATGTTACTGATTTTCCACTTGTAAGTCTCTCCTTTTCTCTTTCATTGTAAATGTAAGGATATATCCTCACTTATTAAAGACTTAATTTTTGGGGGCTGGCCCAGTGGCGCAGCGGTTAAGTTTGCACGTTCTGCTTCTTGGCAACCCAGGGTTCACCAGTTCAGATCCCAGGTGCAGACACGGCACCGCTTGGCAAAAGCCATGCTGTGGTAGGCGTCCCACATATAAAGTAGAGGAAGATGGACACGGATGTTAGCTCAGGGCCAGCCTTCCTCAGCAAAAAGAGGAGGATTGGCAGTAGTTAGCTCAGGGCTAATCTTCCTCAAAAAAAAAAAGACTAAATTTTTGAAAACTTACTGTTGATGGTAAATAGAAAAGGAAATATGTATACATATATATATTACATATATAGAAATACTTATTTGTATTTCGGTAGCATAATATTTAAATTAAATCATATTTAATATTATCATAATATTTAAAAACTTAACTGCCAAAATACCTTAAATTTGTCAAATTTAGAAATGTCTAAAGTTCACCCAGGAAAGAAGCCTTTAATTTCCCTTACCCTAAATAGGGTATCAAAAGTGAAGGAATAAAATGTGCTCTACGTATGTCAAGAATAATTTTCTTTTAGAAACTATTGTTTCCAATATAAGTTATTACAATAGTGTAAGTCTTGTCTAGTTGTGGTAGTATATTGGAAGAATAGAAATCTAGTTCTGTTCTTTCCAAACACTTAGGATATGTACTTTGTGTTGGCCTAAAAAAGTCAATAAACACTGCCCCTGTTTCCTACCTAGGTGTGTAAATTGAGAAGGAAGCAAGGAGTAGGACAAATCCAAAACTTGACCTTTGCTGCTGATAGAGGCTTCATGGAGGACATTGCTTAGTGTGAGAGCGAATGGTCCAGCACTGCACCCCAGAATTAGAGAAGTCTGTCCACCAGTCATGGCAGCGCTGGACCAGGATGGGCCTCCCTGGGCACTGGGCAGGGCAGAGCCTGAAGGCTTCTCTCTCGAGCTGCAGAACAGACCTCCTGCTCTTGGCCGGTTGGCTCTAAAAGAGGAAAAAGTTAAGGGCTGCCTTTGACATGTCCATTTATTCTTCCTAAATATACGAATCATATAAATCCTCCTGCAGCTTCCCAAAAGTGATGAATGAGGAGAGAGAGAATCCAGGAATCAAAACACTAATGAGGCTGGAACTTAAAAGGAAACTCGAGTAGGTTAAGAAGTGTTTCTAGGCATAGTTTGAAAGTCACTATCCTTTGAGAGCTAACTTTTTAAGTGTATCAGTACAGAATTTAGAATTCCTATTATTACTCTAGAATGTTGTTTTCATTGTTTTTTTAGTCCTAGATAAGAGATTACCTACTTAGGCCAGAATTCATGAGGGAGCAATACATGCTAAGGTGTTTTATTGTCATAGACAATGTTGTGACTTTCACTGATTTCATTAATAACGTTTACTGATTTTCACAGGACTTAGATATTGATCCAAAAGATGCAAATAAAGGGACACCTGAAGAAACTGGCAGCTATTTAGTATCAAAGGATCTTCCCAAGCATTGCCTCTATACTAGACTCAGTTCACTGCAAAAGTTAAAGGTGATTCCTTTCCCTGTTCATAACTACTAATGGAAAACTTCATGAAAGTGGAAATTCATTTTGGCACATGAACCTTGTATTAGTCCCTAGATGTGCTGCTTCACTGAGTATTGGATTAGCACAGAGATAACTGATGTACAGTGAGTCTTACCAGTGACGCTTTTCATATCGTCTTCTGTCCCTGATCCTGGGCTGAGGATTTTTGCGAGAGAATGTATGTGATTACTCTCCATGTTGCGAAGTTTGAGAGAGAGAGCATTGTCTACTTTTAGATATCTTAGCATTTTCAAATAATCATTACCTACTTCTGACTTTCTACAAAACTTAGCAAATTAGAATTGGAATTTATTTTGATCTTTTTTCATTTCTCATTGACTTACAAATCAGAAACTACTTCTATATGGTTGAGCTTTCTAATAAAGGTATATCCTTGTCAAAGTTGAGTTTTTAATTTATTTATAGCTGCATGACGTTAGAATGTATCAGCCAAAACTTGGGGAATGAAGTGGGCACTGTTGACAATTACACGAGGACAACAGACGTAAACCTGTTGTCACCCTGTTCATAGCAGTCTACTGGCAGTCTATTTCTATCTTTGAAATTCAGTCCATTATCTTATTTCGATTATACTTCTCCACCTATGATTGTGGATTATTGTTTCATGGTATTTTAAAAACAGCTGAACTTTGACCTAAATGTAAAGCCAGATTCTTGTTTCGTTAAAGAATCATTCTTCATCTCCAGTAATAGGGAAGGTGAGTTCCCCACGCCCCACTGCTTGGAAAATACCTTTCTACCGTTTACCAGGAATACAATACAAGATCTCCATGATTTTGACTACTTTCAGTAGTAAGAACTGGAATGCTACTAATTCAAAGTATTGAATAGGGGAAAAGGAAGGCCTTTCTTAGTGTAGGGAAGGTGTGTAAAGGATGCCTTGAAGTTTGGAACCTGGAGAAGGGGAGCAAGAGTGGAGTTTTGTTGTTATTTGGTTTTGTCTGTATTTTTGTGTATGAATAATATTTTAAGATTGATGTACTTTCACAGTTGATAAAAATAACAAACTTATTTCTTTACCTTTTCAGGAGCATCTCATCTTCACAGTATGTTTATCATATCAGTACTCAGGATTGGAAGATACTGTAGAGGAAAAGCAAGAAGTGAATGTCGGGAAACCTCTCATTGCTAAACTAGACATTCATCGAGGTTTAGGAAGGAAGACTTGCTTTCAAACTTGTATCATGTGTAACGGCCCTTACCAGAGCTCTACGGCCACCTCAGCAGAAGCTGGACGTTATCATTCATCTCAAGACTCATTCCATGGTGTTTACCATTCACATCTTGGTAACTCAAGTAATATTCTGCCATCAGACAGTTGTCGTTGCAGCCGGACTGCAGATGTATTTCTTTCAAGTCATCATACCCATCAGTATTCATGTCAGTTTGGTAGAAGTAATATGCCAGTAGAGACGACTGATGAAATACCATTCAGTTTCTCTGATGGGCTCAGAATTTCTGAAAAGTGACCTGCTTGTTTTTGAAAGTCATGGTAATTACGATGCCTCCTATGCAACAGTACTTATATAAAGTGAGGTATTGTGAAAAAGCAAATATGTATATATAGAGAGAATGAATAACAGCTGTTTCATGGCAAACTCAGGACTTTGAGATGTTGGAATTATATTATTTAACCACAGACGACTTCCTCCTCTTCTTTCTCTTTTAAAATTTTGTGAATTAGTTGATTTATTCTCTAAGAATGGAGGTGTATTCTCTAAGTATGGATGTGTATATGTTTATGTGTATATAACAAAAATGCTTTCATTTTGACCACTCTGAAGTAATTAAAATGGGAATGGCATTATTGTAGAATAAGTCATTGTATTTCTAGAACCAGAGAAAGAACCTTGGTGATCATCAGGCTTAACCTAATTTTATCAGTGGGAGAAACAGATTGAGGCATCTTCTTTAAGTTAGAGCTGGCAACAGAACTGAGACCTCCAGATTTCTATTCCGGTGTTTATTCCACTACTCACTGCCTTCCCAACAGGTTCTGAAACAAGTACTATTTTTGTAGATAGATTTAAAGATAGATATGTAAATATGCATATCTGTGTATAGTCTAGAAACGTACAAACTTTACTTTGTGATTATAGGACTTTACTGCAAATGTCAGTTAGGAGGTTTGTATATAAATCTTAGGTTGAACAGGCCGGAATTTCTTGTTCATAAGGTCATTAAAGTACATAACAGGTGATGAAATGTTTGTCTATGTTAAAGCTAGACAGCAGGATAATTTTGCTACTGGATAATCTTGGTAGCTGCTTATCTGAATCTTACAAATGTTGGACACATCTTCCTTAATAATGTGTATTTTATTATTGAATTTTACTAGCCTTAGGAGATAATGTTATCACCTTTGGTTCTATCTAAAAGCAAGTTAAAAAGGCAACTGGCAATAACAAAGAAAAAGATTGAATTAATAATTTTAAAACAGCCCACAAAGAAAATCCCAGGCCCAGATGGCTTCACTGCTGTATTCTACAAACATTTAAAGAATTAATACCAGTCCTTTGCAAACTCTCCCCAAGAATAGAATAGGAGAGAACACTTCCCAACTCTTCTTACGAGGCCAATGTTACCCTGATAGAAAACCAGACAAAGACGACACAAGAAAACTACAGACCAATATCTGTTATGAATACAGACACAAAAATCATCAACAAAATGCTAGCAAACTGAATCCAGCAACATATAAAAAGGATTGTACACCATGACCAAGTGAGATTTATCCTAGGAATGCAAGGTTGGTTTAACATCCAAAAATCAGTGTAATATGCAAATAATTCTCATTATTCACAGTAGTTATGTTCTGTAGTATCACAATGAATACTGAATTAGTGAATACAGAGCCATTGCTTCTAGGGGAAATGTGAGTGTGTGTGTATTTATACATATACACAACTCAAGTAGATTATAATCTTAAATCCTAAAAACAACTTATCCTGGTAGATTGTTTTCTTTATCTTAAAAAAGAGAAAATGAGGTTCAGAAGTATTAAGTGACTTGCCTGAAGCCACCCCACTAACAGGTGACAGAGTTGGGATTCCATCCCATCCAACTGGCCCCAGAGCTGCTTGTACTACACTGCCCTGCCCCCTGCCTTCTCCGTCCTCCGGTTGTCTCTGTGGGAGAGCTGAAACAAAAAGGCAAAGCGTTGCCTTGTTTGACCTCGGCTGAGAACACGCACGTCAGAGATCGCAAAATTTTCACCAGTCTGCTCATGTCCGTGAATGATCGTAAAAGTGCTGCAAGTATTGATTTTGGGATTACGAATAAATGTTACAAATTGGCAAATTCACAAATACAGAATCGTGAATAACGAGGATCAACTGTACTATGTTCATAAGGGAGAAATTTACCATAATTACCACATTGTCTTAATAGATGCAGAAAAAGCATTTGATAAAATTCAGCACCCTTTCGTGGTAAAAATACGCAAAAAACTAGGAGTAAAAGGGAACTTCCTCAAGATGATAAAAGACCTCTACAAAAAGCCCACACCTAACATCCTACTTAATGGCGGCACACTGAATGCTGAAGACTTTCCTCCTAAGATCAGGAATAAGACAAGGATGCTCACTCTCACCAGTTCTACTCAACATTGTCCTTAGAGTTCCAGCTTAGGCAAGAAAAGGAAGTAAAGGGCAACCAGACTGGAAAAGAAGAAGGAAGACTGTGTGTATCCACAGATGACATGATCTTGTCATGTAGAAAATTCTAAGGAATTCATTTAAAGACAAATAAATGAGTTCCACAGTTGCAGGATAGATACAAGATCAGTATACAAAAATCAGTTTCATTTCTATACTAGCAATAAACATTCTGAAATTGAGATTTTTGAAAAGATCTATTTACAGTAGCATCAAGATGAACAAAATAAAACTATAAAACATTGTTGAAAGGAATTGAAGGAGACCTAAATAAATGGAAAGACATCTCCGTTCGTGGATTGGAAGACTTAACATTCTAAAGATGGCGTGCTTCCCAAACTGTTCTACAGATTCAATGCAATTCCCATCAAAATCCAAGCTGGCTTTTTTGGGGCAGAAATTGACAAAATGATAAAATTCATACAGAAATGCAAAGGACCCCCAGCCAAAACAATCTTGAAAAAGGACAAAGTTGGAAGTCTCACATTTAGTAGATTTCAAAGCTTATTACAAAGCTACACTAATCAAGATAGTCTGGTACTGGCATAAGGATAGACAGAATATAAAAATACCATTGAGAGTCCAGAAATCCATACATTTATGATCAATTGATTTTTGACGAGGATGCCAGTACCATTCAGTGAGAAAGAGTAGTCTTTTCAACAGATAGTCCTAGGACAACTGGATAGCCACATGCTAAAGGACCTGTATCTTAGACCAATGCAAATTTTAACTCAAAATGAGTCATATACCTGAATATAAGAGCTAAAATTATAAAACGCTTACAAGAAAACAGAAGTAAATCCTTGTGACTTTGGACTTAGCAATGATTTCTTAGATGAAACACCAAAAGCGCAAGCAGCAACAAGGGGGAAAAAATTGGAGTTAATCAAAATGAAGTTTTGTGCTTTAAAGGACACCATCAAGAAAGTGAAAAGACAACCCACAGAATGGGAGAAAATCTTTGAAAATTATGTCTGAAAAGGGACTCATAGCCAGAATATATGAAGAACTCATAATAACAAGGCTATGCTAGTTCTTAATTATGGTCACTCCTCTGCAGTAACCAATCGACTGTGCAAAGAACTTTCTGATGATGGAAATTTTCTCTGTCTGCACTGTCCAGTATGGTAGCCTGTATCCCCATGTGGTCATTGAGCAATGGAAATACAGCTAGTGAGAGCAACTGGATTTTTTTTTTTAATTTTGTTTTTAGTTTAAACAGTTATATATAGCTCGTGGCTTCCATATTCGACTGTGCAGCTGTAGAGGATGGGGCTAGAAGTTAGGTAGGGTAAAGGGACTTTGCCCTTTCACTTTATATTCTTCTGTATATTTGAATTTTTTTTAACTAAGCATGTATTATATTTATAATTTGTTAAAGTTTTTTAAAATAACTAAGAGAATGGTGCAGTTTTTGTCTTTTCTATCAGCCATGCTTTTGTTTTGCTTGACTCTCTTACACCAATTGCTTTGTAATATTAGCATAGGATTTATATACATCGGTGGAATTTCAGAAAGGTAACCTGTCGACGCCAATTACAATGTGAAGAAGAGATTAGGATAGTAAAGACTCACCTAAATCCAGAGCCAAATATTTGATTCTGAGGAAGGGGGTGTTTTTCTGGAAAGTAACTTAAAAAATTATAAAGTAGCAATTATGAGTTACGTGTTTTCTAATAAAAGAATAATCAAATCTTGAGACATGAGATCATTTGAATATAAAACATTAAAATGTCCATCCGGAGGGGAACAGGTCCAATAAATAGAGGGCCACAGCCAAGGAAAGAAAGTCTTTAAAGAATGCTGACTCTGAAACGGTGCATTTGACCTCTCCTTTTTCCTCCATCTCCAATATTTATGGCTTTCCACACCTCTGACTTGCACATGAAGTGACAATGAGGTGGTCTCTTCAGTAATCACAATCTTTTTGACTTGTCAGACTCAGGAAATTCAGTGATATAGCCACAGCTCAGATAATTGATAAATTGACACATAGATTGGCACAAATTTAAAATCAAGAGGATGTCTGGATTTTTTTTACATAAAATTTTTTTAACAAAAGCCCTAATAAATTGTAAGTTTTTGCTGTTGTTTGGACATTCCTATGGTATTTACATACTAACATTGCTTTTAACTGTTAAGTGATGCCAAATACTCAGAATTTACACATTATTTTTGTGCATTTCAACCTGTTTTTCTCATTTGGCATTGCAAATTCTATCCAGGCCTAACTAAAATATATTTTTAATACTTTCCTGTGCATTATATAACTTTCTTATATTGATAAAATATTAGTAAAGAAAAATATACCCAGAATATGTGAATATTTGTACAAACGTATGTAATTTTTTCCCAATTTGACAGCATTAAAAATATTTCAGCATCAGACTCAAAGTTTGACTTTCCTGAGGTGGAGGAGTCTGAGTCAACTCCAGCTTTCACCACTAAATAGTGTGCCTTGAAGTGTGTTATTTCACTTGTCTGTGCTTCTATTTCTTTATCTGTAAAATGGGGATGATGATACAACATCAGAAGCTTATAATACTTTACAGGGCTGGCAGGACGAGGAAGATAATTCCTGTAAAGTGCCGGCTTTTTGAAAAGGATTGTCGTTCTTCAAATGTGGCTTTCACAAAACCATACCGGTCCATCCACCATACAGGGTGTATTATTTGTTATTAAGGTACTTCCTACAAAGTACTTTAATAGCATTAGCAATGTAGCATCGGCTTATAAAGTAAATTGCAATTCAATTTTGTTCATTCCAAAATCACTTTTCAAAAAGCATGGAAATTTAATGTCACCACTTGTTAGTGTTATGTATAACGTGCATTATATCAACACACAAAAACAATTGATTAGCAGGGTTTCTCTCTGATTGGTGGGATTATTTGTCTTTGCTTACCTGTATGTTCCTGTTTTTATAAACTGAACAACTATTATATAATTTTCAATATATAGATATACACATTGTATAATGCAAATATGCTAAGCTTCAATAAATTTGCTTTTAGAATACATTAATTTTTCGTAAATGAAATCAAGTTTAAAAATGCACAGGACTTCATGTTTTTTTTTAATGTCACGAGTAACACACAGAGGAAATGTTCTTTTTTTTTCTTTTTTCTACTTTTTTTTCCCCCCCCCCCCCCCCCCCCCCGGTACATAGTTGTATATCTTAGTTGCAGGTCCTTCTAGTTGTGACATAGGTGCTTTTTATTCTGCCTGTTACAAAATAAGTAAATCTGAAGTAATTCCTAAAAATCTAAAGTAATTCCCACTTTTTTGCATCATGTTTGAGTTTAGTTGACCAGTATTTAAGTAGTAGAAATGGTTGGCTGAGTATTCCAACATTAATCAATTGCTAGCACCAGACTTTGAATATTTTTAAATTTTGAAACATTTCCAAAGTTACAGAAAAGTTGCAAAACTAGTACAAAGAAGTCCCATATTCCTTCACCCTGATCCCGTAAATGTTAACATTTTTCCATGTTTTATCATTTTGTCTCATAAATGTATGTGTGTTTTTAGGTGTATCTGCATACATATATATGACATTTTTTTCCTGAACTGTTCGAAAGTAGGTTACCCTTTTGCCCTTAAATACTTGTGTATATTACCTGAAAACAGGAACATTCTCCTACATAACCACAGTACAACTATCAAGATGATACTTGGGAATCCAGAACCTTCCCCTACTGTATCCTGCACACCAGCAGCCAGGGTGCTAACCTTATGTGTTCCCTTCCCTCAGGGATGGCTGTCCAGTGCTCCTTGTCCAATATCTAAAAACTATTGTTTCAGATATTTTGGTGACTTTCTGGTGGTTTGAGGTTGGAGAGTAATTCCGGTCCTATCGTTACATCATGACTAGAAGTGTACAATTGCAAGTAATGTTTTAAACTAATCACGTATTCAAAAATAATTTTGGATTAATTTGTGTATATTGCAAGAAACTGACACCTTTCTGGGCAAACTATTTCCCTTCCTATTCACTGTTCCACCCCAAACCTGACTTTTTAAAATGGAGCTTGCTTCTACTCTTTTAGTGGAATAAGTGCTTCATCACTATTACCGCATAAATACATGGGAACTTAAGATGTTGTAAACGTTTATGCAAAGGAAGGAAAGCAAATAAGCCTTTGGGGTGGGGCATGTCACTCTCTGTGGTAGGTACACGCGTCGCGCACACAATCTCATTGAACTTAGCCTCGCAATTTACAGATGAAGGAACAAATTGTTAAGCTAACCCAAGATATTAATTTACCCTGGATAACCCAACTGGCAGGTGGCAGAGGCACGATGATTCGAACCCAGAACAGAGCCCATTATTTTTTCCACAGTGCTACTGATTATTAGCCAATAATGAAGACACGCAATCATTGTTGAATAATGAATCAATGCAAAAATGATATGACATTAAATGCTCATATTTGGTGGAGTATTAAATAAAGATCATATCTAAGAGATACAAGTCATTGAAGTTTGCAAGAAACCATCCTACTGTGAAAACAGAAGGAATGGCATCTTTAATTTGATAACTTGCTCTCGGTGTTTTTCCAACACAGCAGAAAAAGAGCCAACAGTGATTTCTGATGACTTAAAGTGTGTTAATAATGTGGCTTAACATTTCATTCTTCTAAAAAGAATTTTAAAATATTAAAACATTATTCTTAAAGGAGAAAGTAATTTATCTTTAAGTGTGAAAGTCACAGATCACGCTCCAAAAATTTCCAAAGGAGTCGACCTAAAGTTAATAATGTTGCTATATTATGCTTAGTAGAGTTCTGACATGGAAAGGTGCTAAAAAAATATATTTTTACAATACAGTAGTCCCCCACCTTATCTGCAGTTTCGCTTTCTTAGGTTTTGATTACCTGTGATCAACGAGATCCAAAAATATTAAATGGAAAATTCCAGAAGTAAATCATAAGTTTTAAATTGCAAGCCATTCTGAGTAGTGTGGTGAAATCTCGCTCGTCCCGCTTCATCCCTCCTGGGACATGAATCTTCCCTTTGTCCAGGGTCTCCACACTCTACCCACTATCTGCCTATTAGTCACTTAGTACCCCTCTTGGTTATCAGATGGTGGTATTGCAGTGCGTGTGTTCAAGTAACCCTTATTTTACCTCATAATGGCCCTCATAATGGCCCCAAACCCCAAGAGTAGTGATGCTGGCAATTCAGATGTGCCAAAGAGAAGCCATAATGTGTTTCCTTTAAGTGAAAAAGTGAAAGTTCTCGACTTAACAAAGGAAGAAAAAAAATTGTATGCTGAGGCTGCTAAGATCTATGGTAACTTTTATTACAGTATATTGTTATAATTGTTCTATTTTATTATTAGTTATTGCTGTTAATCTCTTACTGTGCCTAATTCACAAATCAAACTTTATCATAGGTATGTGTGTATAGAAAAAACAGTATATATAGGGTGGGGTACCATCTGAGGTTTCCTTATCCACTGGGGGTCTTGGAATGTATCCCCCACGGATAAGGGGGACCACTTTATTTTTGTAAGTTTTACTACTTCCAACTTTGTGTAGAATGGTCATTACCACATTACAAAGATTTAGTGTCTTCCCTAAACCCTGATAATTTTTTAAATATATATCTTGTATGTACATCTATCCTCCTGGCCGCCAGACTTGGGTTCTGACATTGTCATCTGGCTTTGGTGTCCTCTGTCCTGTGCCCCAGCTTGGGTAAGTGGCTTTGTTTCCCTCCCGAATTTCCTGTTCTAACAGTTGGCCTCACACCAGAATCCAGTGGTTTTCAAACTGTTCAGAGTAGCTGCTCGCTTGAAGGATGGGACTGGGGCTCCCCACCTCTGTTTCATCGAGAGCAACTCTGCTTTTATCTGTTTTACGTACTGCCTTTCCAAGTGCTTCGGTTTGCGTAAAAAAATCCTAAGCCAAAAACAACAGTTCGGCTCCTCTCTCACTAGATCCCACCATTGCTTGGGGATCCTGCCCTCACACACACAGCCATTCCTCATACCAGCCGGGTGACCTTGGGAAGACTATGGTGCTGTGAGGGCGTCTCGCCTCCCCGTTAAAGGGGGCAGTTCAGGAGGCCAGTCAGTCTGAGCTGCTGATGACAAGTAAAGGCCATATGAGCGGGTACTGACCAGCAGTTTTGGCAAAGAGCACAGAACTTGGCCCTTAAATCAACTGTCATTCAAGATGTGACTTGCTGGTAGGAGTTATTAACAAGGCAAGACACCATCTGATATCTTCCCATTTGAATCAGTTATTGCTAACAAGGTATTAAGTTTCTTAAAACCTGATTTTACATTTTGGTGTCACCTGACCTAGTTGTGGTCCCGAGAGGCACACGGTTTTGAGCCACACAGTGACAGGCCCCCCAGCAAGGCAAAGTGTGCTTGTTGGAGAAGGTCAGGGGTGTGGTACACTGGGTCAGCACATGCGTGCATGCCCTCCCTGGAAGCACACCTGTGTGGAAGGCCAGTTCACAGTCAAAGGCGTTTTTGTAAGTGTGATGGGAACAAGGGGGGGCACTCGGATGAATGTAGTGGTCAAGGACGCCAGGCTAAGATGACGCAAATATCCATCTCATCGGCCAGCCTTGCCAATGAGCCTGGAACGCTTCCAAGGCCAGAGTCGCTCTGTCCTGGACAGCACCCAGAGGGCACTGCCGACATCGGCTGCCAACGCCCGTTCTGGCAGAGGTTTTTCTTCCCCAGTAGTATACATTTGACCAGCTTGCAGACTTGCCTTGCTGGTCTGGGAGCCATTTTAACCACATCAGCTGACTTAACACATCTCAGGTCTGACCCACGCTGTGTCCAGGTCACGGTGTGACTCTTGGGCTACCATTTCCCTCATTTCCAAGTCCTGACTCTTGTTGACAGCATGTGACCAACAAGGGTAACCAAGGCTCAAGCTGAGGCTAGCCAGCAGAGAGAGTGGAGGGCTGCAGAAATCGCACAGTTATTAGATAGCATTGATTTTGTCCATAGACTGAAAAGAAAGTCAACAGATAACGTAGTGAGGAAGGGTAAGGAAGACTGTTCACAAGGTCCTGCTCAGCTGAGCTGCACGGCCGGCCCCCTGCTGGCGAGAGGTGGGAGGGAGGCATGTCTGTTTTCCGGTGGGCAACATGGGCAGCTGGCTTTCAAAAGGCCTCTGTGAAGGGAGGCTACTGAGGTTGGCCCACACTGAGCGGGAGCTCACTGACCAGATGTCAGAGGGTCTGGGGTCACCAGGCAGCCTGGAGCCGAAGCTCCCTGGGCCTATCTCCAAAAATGCAATCTGAGTGGGGACAGAAGGGCTGTGAGAGATGAAAGGGCAGTTGCAGGACCCGTTCCTCCAAGTTTCACATCTGGTCCAGAGCATGCAAAATGTTCCCCCAGTCAATGCTGCTGTCTGAGTCTGAGGAAGCTCTGATCCCACCCTCAGATGCTTGGGACTCTTAAGTGGGAAGACTTGGGAGTCTGCAGAGTCCCCTGCAGGAATTGGTGACACAGCCCCTGAAAGGAGAGGATTTCAGAGAACCTCTATTCTTGAAGGCGGAGGCACCAGCAGACCTGTCACCCAGCTCCTCTGACAAGCCCTCCGAGTCCTCAGCATCTGAGTGCAGGGCCACCTCAGGCAGCTCCTTGCTGGTAGATGACGAGCAGGGGGCTCGAGTAGAAGCAGCAGGACTCCTGTCGCTGCAACACTGCCTTGACCTCCACCGGCTTCTCAAGCACGGGGCCCAGGAGCTCACGGCGCAGGTGCGCCCATTGTGGAAGAACTGGAACAGCGCCTCCTTGAAGCCCTCCACTGACAGCCTCCATCCTTGGTACTTGTTCACAAACGTGAGCTGCTCACTGCCTGCCTGGTACACCGGCATGACACACAGGTGCACACCAGTGACCACAATGTGCTCTGCTGGCATTGGTGCATCCAGCTGGTGCCTTCTCCTCGGATGCATGGTCACCATGCTGGCGTGTACCCATCTAGAGGTCCAGGGCACAAGGCACCCCGTGGCGGGAAGTCAGGTTCTCCAGTGAGAGAAATTCGTACTGGTTCTGATGTTTCATTCTCCTTCACCCTCTGTAACTGTTGCTGGGGACACTTCATGCTCCAAGGGTCAGAGTGTTTAAGCTGGGAACTGACATTCGGCGTTTTCTCTACACTGTAGCACAAGATTTCAGATTTCTTTAGCCCCTCAAATTCTTCTTCTAACTATCTTCTTCGAACTGCGCGAACCTTCTCGGGAGAAATGTGATCCTACCAAGAAGAGGCAGCATGGGATGAAGAGGGCAGCTGCCTGGGGTTCAAAGCCCGCTCTGCAGCTTGCTCACCTCTGAATGTCTCGGTTTCCTCATGGGTCAACAGTACTGTCTGCCCCACAGAGGTATTGTGAGCATTAAATAAGGTAACACATAAAGACCTTGGCACGGGCAGGCTATAGTCAAAACTAAGTAACTGTACTGACATTTTCACCAAAATAAAATGAGGACCACCCACTGAGTTATTAAACTAGAGAGAAAAGAAAGGTGTAGTGGGTTGAATGGTGGCCCCCCAAAATATATCTCTCTCTCCTAACCCCAGGAACCTGTGACTGTGACCTTATCTGGAAATAGGGTCTTAGCAGATGTAATTAAGTTAAGGATTTGGACTTAAAATCATCCCGGATTAGGTGGGCCCTGAATCCAGTGGCAATGGCCTTTATAAGAGACGGAAGAGGAGAAGACGTGGACACAGAGAAGGACATGTGAAGATGGAGGCAAGGGTGGGAGCGATGCAGCCACGTGCCAAGGAATACCCGGAGCCACCACATGCTGAAGGGGCAAGAAAGAGTTCTCCTAGTCTAGAACCTTCCAAGGGAGCATGGCCCTG
This sequence comes from Equus quagga, assembly GCF_021613505.1. Lineage (NCBI taxonomy): Eukaryota > Metazoa > Chordata > Mammalia > Perissodactyla > Equidae > Equus > Equus quagga. The sequence goes on along the minus strand of NC_060275.1, from coordinate 18,179,136 downwards.
CCAAGACCTTAATTTCTGCCTAGTAATACTAATTTTGGATTTCTGGCCTCCAGAACTGTGAGACAATAAATTTGTGTTATTTTAAGCCACCAAGCTAGTGGCAGTTGGTTACGACAGCCCTAAGAAACTAATACAGAAGGGCGGCGCACAGGTGAACCAACCCTCAGACAGGCTCCCACCCGGCCTGCCTTCGGAAGGACGTTATGGGAGAGGAGGCAGAGCGGATCCTGAGCCCAATCCACTTTGTTTCCCAGAAGCCTGCCTTTAGCTCCAACACTTCTGTCGCAGTCTCTTGCGCCCCCTCCTGGCCCAAAGAAAGAAGTGTGCCCCCTCCAGCCCCAGAGCTATTTGATATTTCAGCAAAAATGGGTGAATGGAGGGAATCTCAAAACTTAAGAAGAAATACGTTTGAAGAAGAAAAAAATTTAATAGTGCGTTCTTTCCCCAGTCTCAGAAAACAGAGTGAAGAGTTTACCACTGGTCTAGAAGTCTCAGGCTCCACCCTGTGTCCTCTCATCTTTCTTGGTAAATTCAACTTTGTGTTGATGACCGACCAGCAACTTTTCTCTCCTTTGCTTGACTTCCTCATCAACAGGGACCATTTCGTGTAACTTAACCACACATCCCCCTGGAGCCACCCTGGCCCTTGTCACCACAGAAGTTAAACCTTGCCCTCTCTGATCGCAAACGCCTATGCTTTTGCTCACTTCCCCAAGTGTTCCTTCCACAGTAACCATTCAACCTGATCAAGGCTGCTAACTCACTGACCCCTCTCAGAGAGGCTCATTCACAGCCTCTCTTGACAGCTTGTTTTCTTGTCTCACCCGGAGTCTTTGGTTCATCTTTCTACCACTCTCACCAATAACTCCCTTGATCCACCCTCCCTCCATTTTCTTTTAACTGGCAAGACTCCAACCCCAACCATCTTCCACACACGTTTTCTTTCTTCCAAGACCCTCATTCCTCCTCCTTGTCCCCTCTGTGTTTTGACTGGAAACCTTGCCCCAGCCATCACTGAGAAGATGGAGCCGTCACAGCTGTGTTACCGAATCAGCTGCATCCATACCATACATTTGTCTTTCTTCCTGTTACTGTGGAGGACGTAACCTCCTCCTGTCTAATCCCTCCCCAGATACTCTGGGTCCTGTCTCCTTATTTTCCTCCCCAAATTTTACGTCTTTCATTATCCTCCTCTTTCTTACATAATCAATATCTGTCTTTCTAACGACTTATTCACATTGGCATACAAACCCACTGTCAGGGCCAGCTTCATGGGCATGTGACCTTTCAGTTGCACAGGTCCCAGTGCTTGCTTTAATGCTCTACTCTCACCATCTTCAAATTCTTTTTTTTTTTTTTTTTTAACATCTGCTGCCAATCCTCCTCTTTTTGCTGAGGAAGACTGGCCCTGAGCTGACATCTGTGCCCATCTTCCTCCACTTTATATGTGAGATGCCTGCGACAGCGTGGCTTGCCAAGCGGTGCCATGTCCGCACCCAGGATCCGAACCAGTGAACCCAAGGCCACCGAGAACATGCGAACTTAACTGCTTAACTGCTTAACTGCTGCGCCACCAGGTCGGCCCCACCATCTTCAAATTCTTCATAATTTTTGAAGGAGGTGCCAGTCCTACCTGCTGTAGTATCTCCGATTTTCTCTGCTTCCCCCGCTAAGTCACCAGAGGAATATCCCGTGTGAACCACCTCTACAGCTTCACTTTCATTAACTCTTTTTTTCTTTTTTTAAAGACTTTATTTTTTGCTTTTTCTCCCCAAAGCCCCCAGTACCTAGTTGTATATTCTTAGTTGTGGGTCCTTCTAGTTGTGGCATGTGGGACGCCACCTCAGTGTGGCTTGATGAGCAGTGCCATGTCCGCGCCCAGGATTCGAACCAACGAAACACTGGGCCGCCTGCAGCAGAGCGTGCGAACTTAACCACTCGGCCACGAGGCCAGCCCCTTATTAACTCTTAAAATGTTCAAATCCCAGCACTTTTCTCCTGAAACCGTCCTTGTCAAAGTTACCAGTGGCCTCCATTTGGTCAAATTCAATGACTACTTTTCTGTTGTCATCCCTGAAGACCCCCTCTAAACAAGGCCTCCTCTTTATTCTCCATCCTAGCTCTGTTCTCAGTTTGCAAGTGTAGGATTGCTAATGTATTTTTGCCTCTTCCCACTAGACCCTAAGCTTTGAGGCCAGGGATCGCGTGTGCCCACTGCCTGAGGCGGTGCCTGACCCACAGAGGGCACTCCCGGGTGTTTGCTGAGTGAATGAATGAATGTACAAGAGAGTTAAAGATCTTAGTAAGAGTTCAAATGATCAATAATGTATAAACTCAGCAGACAAATTTCTAAACGCTAGAAACATCTGATGGGCTGAGGGAAAAAGAGGAACCAAAAACCTGGATAACTTGGGAAGAAAACAAGCGGATGTAGAAGCAGTGCGCGCTGAGAGAGCTGGAAGGAGGCGTGGCTGCCGTCAGAAGGCAAGGTCCTAAAGTCGAAGGCTTCGGAGACAGTTGTGAAGAGTTGTAAGTCCCGACTACTTCCGGGCTGTCACGAGTGTGGGTGGCTTAGGTGAACTGGAAGTGAAAGTCACTGGAGTGCAGGAGATCAGGAGATCAAGGAACTGATCTGAGGTTGCCGGCTAAGTTGCTCATCTGAATATTCAGGTGATCAGATTGACAATAGAAGATGGAGTCAAGGGGAAGGCTTCGCCAACATTTTCAACAAAGAATGACTGACATTTACAACGTGCCTACTATGTGCCAGATTCTGTTCTAAGTGCTTTATGTATATTATGTTGTTTACAAACACATCTTGGAGATATTGCGAGTTCAGCTTCAGACCACCGCAATAAAGAGAATATTGCGATAAAGTGAGTCACACAAATTTTTTGGTTTCTTAGTGCACAGAAAAGTTGTGGTTTACACTATACTGTAGTTTACTAAGTGTGCCATAGCATCATGCCTAAAAAAATGGACATACCTTAATTAAAAAATACTTTATTACAGTGCAGTCACTATGGAAAACAGCATGGAGATTTCTCAAAAATTTAAAAATAGAAATACCATATGACCCAGCTAGCCCACTACTGGATATTTATCCAAAGAACATGAAGTCAACAATTCAAAGAGATTTATGCACCCCTAAATTCATTGCAGCATTATTCACAATAGCCAAGACCTGGAAGCAACCCAAGTGCCCATCAATGAATGGATAAAGAAGATGCAGTATATATATATAATGCAATATTATTCAGCCATAAAAAAGACAAAATCATGCCATTTGAGACAACATGGATGGACCTTGAGGTATTATGCTAAGCAAAATAAGTTGGACAGAGAAAGACAAACACTGTATGATTTCACTCATATGTGGAAGACAAACAGATGAGGAGAACAGATCACTGGTTACAGAGGGGAAGGGGGTTGGGGATAGGCAAAAAGGATAAAGGGGCACATATGTATGGTGACAGATAAAAACTAGACTTTTGGTGGGGAACACAATGCAGTCTATATAGAAACTGAAACATAATAACGTACACCTGAAATTACACAATTATATAAGCCAATATGACCTCAATAAAATTTTTTTAAAAAATAAATGAAAATTTAAAAATACACGTAACATTAAAAAATACTATATTGCTGAAAAATGCTAACCGTCATCTGAGCCTTCAGTGAGTCGTAATCTTTTTGCTGGTGGAGGGTCTTGTAAAAAATGCAATTTCTGTGAAGCACAATAAAGCAGAGCCCAATAAAACGAGATAGACCTGTATATGTTACCAACAACTCTATGAAGCGCTTTCTATTATCATCCCCATTTTATAGATGAGGAAATTGAGGTGCGAGAGGTAACCACAAGGTCAAACAGCTAGCCAATAGTAAAGCTGGTATAGGAATTCCAGTCGTGTGGCCACAGAGACCATGCTGGTCTTGTTTGAGTGACAAGAAGATGGCAGACGCAAGAGGAGGTAGTGTTGACGTCAAACAGAGAGGAAGGCAGGAACCAGACGGCGAAGGGCTTTGTATTTCACGCTAAGTTTCGTAATCATCGTCTTGGCAGTTGGCAGACTTTGAAGGAGGTCAGACAGGGGCGGAGCAGCATCATGTTAACGTTCTGGACATTCAGTCTGGCTGCCGGGTCAGGTGGGAACGGCCTGGGGGCAGGCGAGCTCTTCAGAGACTCGTGCCACGAGGCGGCACTGAGAGTGGACAGGGCACCTACAACTCCATTTTGGAAAAGAAATGGGGCATGTGGCAATGGTGGAAAGACAAGCCGATGACAGGGCACACCCTGGAGGGACAAGCAGGGTGAGGCCGCACCCCCGGAGAGGCTAGAAGCCAGAGTCGCACCCCCCTCCACCCCTGCTCCGGGGGGAGTTGAAGCTCACCTAGCCTGAAGGGGAGCTAGCTCATCCAGGTCCCCTGGAAAGGGCTTGCTATGGATGCTGCCAGCCCGCACCAGCACAGGGTGGGTCAGACCCCAGTGAGCAGCCCTGGGACCCGAGCAGGAGAAGCAGTTGGGCAGCTGCAGGGGGCCCTGTGGGCATTCAAGGCCCGGCTTTCAGGACGGCCGGCTCTGCAGAGTGCTCCCGGGTCTGCCCCTACTCGCTGGGCAGGGCGTTGGCTTGGCTTTCCATCTGGTCCAGAAGTTCTGAGGAGCCTTGAGCTGGACTTCCCAGCAGAGGGCAGTGCAGGCTTGAGTTTGCCCTTGGCCCTCCCGCGTGGGGAGGCAATTGGCACCTTCCCCATCTGCCATGGGAAGAACACACTGAGGGGGCAATTCTGCATTTACCACCCGGAGCTTCCACACACACTCAGGGCCACCCCATCCAGCCCACGGCTTACTTCAGTGATGGGAAGAAGATAGGGGTGGCCATAGGGAAGGTAGGGACAGCCGAGGGAACGTGGAAGGAAAGGCTGCTAGCATAGCAGGAGTGGCGTGGGGGCAGCCAGGCTCAGCCAAGCCTTGAGCAAGCCATTACAAGTGGTCATTGCTCTCTCCTCTCCTGTCCTCTCACTCCCACGACCATGGTGCCAAAAAGCACAGAATCTGATCCAAAGAGCTTGAAGTCAGCAATTCCAAAAGTCCCATGCACCCCAATGTTCACTGCAGCATTATTTACAACAGCCAAGACGTGGAAGCAACCTAAGTGCCCAGCAACTGATGATTGGATAAAGAAGATATGGTGTATATATATACAATGGAATACTACTCAGCCGTAAAAAGAATAAAATCGTCCCATTCGTAATGGCATGGATGGACCTTGAGGGAATTATGTTAAGTGAAATAAGCCAGATAGAGAAGGACAATCTCTGTATGACTCCACTCATATGAGGAATTTAAACATGTGGACAAAGAGAACAGATTAGTGGCTACCAGGGGAAAGGGGGGGTGGGGGTGGGCACAAAGGGTGAAGGGGTGCACCTACAACATCACTGACAAACAATAATGTACAATTGAAATTTCACAAGATTGTAAACTATCATTAACTCAATAAAAATTTAACAAAAAAAAAAGGCACAGAATCCGTAAGAAGTGCCACTCCCGGGCATGGGCATGGCCACGTGCCACTGGACCCTCTGAGGAAGGCTCCTGCTTTGAGGAACTGTCAACAGTGCCCCCCCCCCCCCCAGGGCCCCTCCTGGGAAGGGTCAGGACACAGGAGCAAAGGAACTCACAAGTGCGGCTGAGCTCCTAAACCCACCCACACAGCAGGAGGACACGCACGGGAGGAGTATAGAAGGCTCCCCAGAAGACGTGACTCCAGACTGAGCCTCTTGGAATTGGGTGCCAATCGTGAATGAAAGTCTTAGGTCCCTCCTTTCTTTTTAATAATTATATTTTTTTAATTATTTGAATGGCAGTAAAATATACATAACATAAAATTGACCACCTTCAGCATTTTAACTGTCCAGTTCAGTGGTATTAAGTGCGCTCACACTGTTCCCACTCTAGATTTTTGTTGTGATTTCTCATGTACAGAATCTGAGGCACAGAGAGATACCCTGAACCTCCAAGAAAAGGCAGAGTCCTGGGGATGATTTCGCTGAGAAGAATGCGGAAGGAATCCCAAGGTGGGCATGAGAGGTTCTTCAGGCCGTCGTGTGCCACGAACTTTCCCGGACCCTTCTGCCCTGGGGCATGGGGAGGGTGGGGAGGTGTTATATCCTGCACATCTGGGGCCTATCTTCGCCCACGCCTTCCCCATGCACCGGCCACACAGCACCTGCAGCTCATCTGTATTGTATTGAGAACCCCAAAGGGAGCCCTGCCCACGTTCAGAAACAGGACGGAAGGCTATTCAAAGTCCTCTGAAATATCACTTTGAAAACAATCTGTACAGTATGTAAAAGAAAAACAATGAGTAATTATGACAAAAAAATTTTAACCGGTAAAATGCATTAGATATTTGGGCTTCAATGAGCTAGAAGGCTGAGCAAGACAGAACTTGAACCCCTATGCTAAGAACAGCTCATAGCCAGACAGCACCTGCTATGAGCCTGACGCTGTGCTTACTGCTTCTCTCACTCAGGCCTGTTTGGTGGAGGCGCTCTTATTATGCCCATTTTACAGGGGAAGAAACTAAAGCCCCGAGGCCTGGCTGACTTGCTCAAGGTCACAGAGGAAGTAAATGGTGGAGCCTGGATTCGGACCCCACAGACTGGCTTCCGTGACGTGGCTTAACAGCCACAGCTTTACCCACCTCTGTGCTGGGTGCTGGGGTGCAGCGATGAGATCGACTGGAGGAGTTCCTGTCCCGGGGGCTCAGAAGCAGGTGGAAGGGTGAGTTCCCCGTCTTTGAACAATGTCAGAGTCACCAGTCCTGATGAGCTAGAATTGCCCTAAATCTGTCCACTTTGATTGGTAAATGTCCACCGAAAACCTTTAACAAGAGTTATCAGTGCAACCACAGGGGCATTCACATGTGCTCACCAACCATCCACCTCTTTCCACTGCATGCCCTCTGTTTTGGCCTTTGTGCAAAAAAAGAAAAAAAATGTCACCAAAGGACCTAAGACAGTCCGGAATGTTTTAACACTCTGACACGTCTTGGGATGTGCTGCTTGTGGATGACCTTCCTCAGCCTGTCCCTTCTTCTCCTTCGTTCTTTGCTGCCCAGCTCTTTAAGGAACTTGAACCTGAGAGCACCTGGCCAGGGAGGTCATGTTATCCCCGGATCCGAAAGCACAGAGAGAAAGGTAGAACAAGAACTGAGGAATGATTTTCTATTTTCCTGTACCTGGTTTTTTACAACGCACATTGGCTCTTATACTTCAAGCCAGTGGTAGGTGGAAAAGAAAGAGGTTTGAAAACAACATGATTTCAGGTACACCAGGCAGCTGAGCACAATGTGCTTTTAATCAACCTCTCCTTTCTCCGGCTCCCTATCTGACCTTCCCCCTTAACTTGTGCCCACTGCATTGTCACTGGGGAGGGACCAGCAGCTGCTCCAATTGGTGACAGCCCACATCTATTTATTCCTCATCACCTAGCTAAACTTATAGAACAAAAAATACAGCTTTCATGCCCAGGGCCTGATTGATTTGCAGCTGAGGCATTTATGCACACACTCTTCCTTTTTTCCCTTTGTTATCTGCTCATTATTTTTCGTACTGGAGGCCTGCTTTCATTTGTACGTACACGTGGGTGACATTTGAATGTACTTTGAGCTATAAGTGTTTCAACAGATATTAGGTACTAAAAAAATAAATCCATAACAGCAAAAGGGACTGAGAGGATGGAGACGGGCCTGCCTGCTGTCTCCCTCCGGTGGGGCGTGTCTGCGTCTGGTCCTTTCAATATTTGTTTCGTATTGTTTTCCAGCATATCTTCAGTGCTCATGTTGCTAAATGCAGCTGCATTTGGTGGCTTCTAGAATTTTTGCAGCCCCTTTTCCCAATTAGTAGTGCACGCATCTGTTAACCCTCTGCCGTGCTTCTGAGCCATCTCTAAAATGAAGTGTGCACCCTCTCTCCTGCACCACGCCCCCTCTGAGTCTCTTGCCAGGAAGTGCCTCCAGTGTGTAACTCATCCCAGAATTATCAGTTAAAAGGAACTGTTTCTGGCTTGATCAGCAGAGAGAATAGGATACAAATTCTATTGTGGGAAGATGTCATTCTCTTGGGATTTTCTCTCCCATCTCATTGGACCAACTTAAATGCCCATTTTATTTTCTGTAAACCGGGGTTTCTCAATCTCGTCATTATTGAAATGTGAGGCCAGATAATTCTTTGTTGTTGGGAGCGGTCCTGTGAATTGTGGGCTATTTTAGCAGCATTCCTCACCTCCGCTCACTAGATTCCAGTAGTACCACCCTATTCTTCCCCAACTTGTGACAACCAAAAATGTCTCCAGATATTGCCAAATGTCCTCTGGGGACAAAATTGCCCCCGCTTGAAAATCACTGATTTCGTGGTTAGAAGCCAAAGATGCCACAAAACATCCTACAATACACAAGAGAGCCCCTACAACAGAATTATCTGGCCCAAAATGTCCATAGTGCCAAGGTTGAGAAACCTGGCCCGACCGTTTAACCCAGTATTAGTCAAGTCTTCTGTGTTTTGCAGCCTAACAGATTCCTATCCGATACACCCCACATTAAGATTTTTCTCCCTGATACAATCAAAGGATTGGAAGAGCTCTGTAAAATTAAGAACTTTGAAGAGGGGCAGTGTGCTTATCCTTGGGGCTTGGAGCTATCCAGAACTTGGTACATGGAGCTAAACTCTTCAAAGGGAAAGGATAGTGGGAAATCGGGGCTCCTGCGGAACTGAGCAGCAGGGCTGAGGGAGGGATGGTCATCATAACCTCAATGCCGACCCAAGGGACCGTGTTTTGTGCAGTCTCCCATTGGGGGCTTTGAAGCCACAATACTGGAAGAGAAGGGCAGCAATAAATGTGCTGTGCTGGGGGCCTGTGTGGGCAGCAGTTTATGCTGTGGTACAGGGAGAGTCAAAGGCGCCCATGTGCTCAAGGCTCAGACCAGGTTCTAGAATCTACCGCAAGATCTGACAACAGGGCAGAAGATTTATGACCAGGACCATCTTGGAGGTTCTGGGACGTGTGGATGCCACCTCATTGTCTTGACTCTGGGGGAGGTGAGGCTGCACTCCTTTTGAATGGTGCTGAATGGGGGACTCTGTAAGCTTGATGGCATTCTGAGCAGCTTTCTCTGCTGAGAACTCTGACCCTGAACCTGGTTGTCTTGAAAAGCAGAAGGAAATGCTTATATGTGGTGTATGTGGCTCCCATCAGGATTCTTCTTACTAAGTGAAAGCCAGAAACGGTCTCATTGGAGACAGTCAAAAAGAACTCGCTGTGCTTTGCTTGTTATAAAATCCATTTTCCATTCTCCGTGACTGCCGTGGCCAAGGGCCTCTCCCTGTCAACCCGTGTGGCCTGCCTGGTTGGTAGCTGGACTTTCAAGGACTTTCTCTACTTTCTGGGGGAGGAAATTTATCCTGCTCCAGGATCTCACCACCCCTAGCTCAGAAGAGTCACAGCAATGACCTCCCTTCCCCTCAAGGTGGGGAATATATCAAGAAACACAGCTCCTGTTCGCACATTTCAGAACTCCAATGGGCAACTCATTGCTGAAATATTCCACAGTCCTCGGACTTAGAGAAACTGACATTATGGAAAGATTTTATTACAGAAGTTTCTCCTCACAGTGTCATTCAGTCTCCCTGCCCATGTCCCAGCCTGGGAGGCCGAACAATGGCCCCCAAAGATGTCCACGTCCTAATGCCCAGAACGTGGGAATGTTACACGGCAAAAGGAGTTTTGCTGATGCGATGAAGACTCTTGAGATGGGGAGATTATCCTGTCTTATCTGGTGGGCGAATGTCATCACAAAGATCCTTGTAACAGGAATGTAGGGAGAGATGAAAGGAGAAGGCGATGTGACGACAGAAGCAGAGATGGGAGGGATGCTCTTTGAAGATGGAAGAAGGGGCAACAAGCCAAGGAACACAGGTGGCCAACAGAAGCCGAAAAGGGCAGGGAGACGGATCCTTCCCACAAAGCCCCGCGCCTGCAGGCTCTCTTGATGCTCATCTTAGCCTGATCTCACCTGTGTGCAAATGTTGGCGAGCAGAAGGGAAAATGTGAGCCCTCTCACTCTCATCCTAGTTGTCCTGCTCACAGATGAACCCAGAATCATTTTTCAAAACTTTATTCCTTCCCCGCCTTGGGGCAAATAAGGAGTCTACCTGGAACTCACAGACAAAACCAGGTTGTTTACAAGAGAGTTTTACTGCTGCAGACTTTGGGGCAGCGGTGGGGGGGCTGGTTTGAAGAACTGCTTGTTCCTTGTCCTGACTCTACTGCCACATTACTCAGATTAATGGTTCACCCGCGTTCCCTTTTCTGGCCAGTCACTTCTAAGGGATTTTGCGAGGATTCACAACTTAGCATTTGGGAAGAACTCCTTGAAGTCCTACATAAATAAAAAAGCTCACAGCTGGAAGTCCTGATGCCTTGTAATGAGTCCTTATAAATCCCAAAGCACTAACATTTCGTGCTGCTTCCTAGGCAAAGCTACTAGTTGTATACGTATATATGGTTCCATGCGTGTTAGGTGCGTTCACAGCTGCTGTTACAGAACACTTATGATATACCAGGCAGTGAGTTACGCTCCTGACGTACATGATCTCATCGATTTCGGGAGATAAAGATCACCTGTGACCTGGGCGGCCTCAGTTCGTGGGAGCAAAGCCCCAGGTCCGCACCTACCCTGATGTTACCAGCAGTGGGAAGGACCCCCCCATGTGCAGGGCCTGGCACAGGGAGGGAATCAGGGATGCAAATGGGTGGCATGTCTCTTCCTTATAGCAAAGTGAGATGAGCCATTACTGGAGAGACCACGCTTGGCTCAGAGAAGCAGAAATGGATGCTATTGATGAGTGTTCTCTGCTCTTCTGGTAATTGAGAGAGAAAAAATTGCACCGTGTGGGACAGCAGCTGGAATCAATTCCTGAAACCAAGACTTTTCTTCACCGTCCTCTGCTCCTCAGTCCTGCTGCTTCTTCCCCAAATAAGCTCAATCCAGGGTATTAAGACCCTGAGGATTTGGACTTCCATTCGGAGGCTGTTATCTGAGTATTGTTTCTCCCACCCCGAGTACCACCGGGAATGCTGTAAAGCACTTCTCAGAAGCACAGTTAGGGTTTGGCTCATTTTCTGGGAAAAAGACAAGAGGGAGAAAAGGGACTTTCAGCTGTGGGAAACCAAAGTAAATAAGTACAGTACAGAATAACATAACGTGTTATTTATTCTTCAAAGTTTAGAGGGGTCTTTGCCTGTAAATAGCCACCAGGTGGCACTGTTATTCTCTAAAAACGCAGCAGGGGTGGGCGGGTTGGGGGGTGGTGGCATGTGGCATATGTGTGCACACACGTGTGCTGAGGGTGAGAGACAACTTCTGTCTTATCCACCCACCCCCACTCAGCTAGGCAGCCAACTCCTGTTGTCCCTTAACCTCCATCATTCACCACATCCTCTCCTTCTCAGTCATCCCCCTACTTGGTCAAAAATTAGCAGAAAGGAACAAGAAAACCCAACAGAGATCATAAAACAAAGATCAAATCAAGGGTATTTCCCAAGATGCCTTGGGAAGACCTGTGAGGTCCTGGCGCCTCTCTCGTTACCCCATTCTCTCCCTTGCTTGTTCTTTCTAACACACCCCTCCATTGCCCCCCAACCCCAGAGAGACGGTGCTTTATTGCTTTCCGGGAAGATGGCCCCATCGTTCTGGTGATTTCCTTCTGGTGGGCATATTCATTTGAAAAGAAGACTCTAGAGAGTAAAGGCCTCAGAAGAATGATTCCTTGATGCTGGCTCTTCGGGCACATGTCGTATCAGACCGTCTGGATCTAGAGGATCGGTGCCCGGCCGGAGGGAACGTTTCTGCTTCCCCTGAAATCACACCAGCGTGGGGAAACCCGCCTCCCCGGAGGCCTCGACACTCCAGCCTCGGCCCAGAACCCGGGCAGTACAGTGAGGACTGCAAGCCCTCAGCGGGAGCTGCAAAAACATCGCACTCATTGATCTGGTCCTTTCTCCACCTGCTTCATAGGCATTCCGAGCCATCCACCAAAGGACCGCCTCCAGCAGTTTTCAGATGCACTGACATAATGGGCTTTTCTCCATAGAACAAACCTCCAGGGACTCAGGTCAGGCAAGCCATTTATACTCCTGCCACGATGCAGGAGAGGCGGGCGATGCTTTGGAAAGGGCTTCTGTGTTGCTGAGTGCTTTGAGTTCAAATCCTGACTACGCCATCTAACTGGCTGGGTGACCCTGGGCAAGTTATTGCCCCTGCCTGAGCTTCCATCTCTACGTGGGTAAATTGAGGTTAACAGTCCTTGTGCACTAGCTTATTGTGCGCCGTGGAGATGATGGAGGCACATTCCCAAGGCAAAAAGGTCAGACAATATTACTATTGCTTCCTGGGCCCTGGGCATGTGTTAAATGTTCCACGTCCGTGAATTGTCTTAACCCTCACAACAACCCTGTTTTGCAGAAGTCTAAAGTGAAGCCTAAGAAAGTTAAGTGCTTTGTGGGTGATCTGAATTGTCTAAGGGAAGCTGTGCTGGTAGTTGCAAGAAAGATGCTGGTCCAGGGATCCCCATCCTCCCCGTGAGAAATGAACTGGGATCTTTTTATTTGTGCGGGGGTGAGGCGAGTAGGTCTTAGGAGGGGTCAGATTTGGGTTTACGTGTTCTGTTCCACTGGACCCTGGGTATTGTTCCTCTGTGTTGGTGATGCATTCAACAATAAAAAGAAACCTCATCAAATGGGTGACCGACTCTCTTCAGTGTGACACTTAATATCATGACATTTTCCAGGTGGAAACAACGGTCCCTAAGGAAACAGCGTTATGGGAGTCACTAAAAACAGCAAGATATCCCTCCAGAAGATATTTATTTTATTTTCAAGGGGCTTAATTAAATCACGTTTGTAAAGTACACCAATTTTACTCCTTGGGTATGGTCAGAAGTGGTCGCTTCAAAGTGGCTGTGTTTTTAGAAATGGAGGCTCACATCTTTAAGAACCGAGGCATCTAAAAATTTCTAGTGACAGAACCTTTCTAAAGTGTCACAAATCTGGTTCACAAAGTTCGCTAATGTCTTTAAGACTGGATGGTTTTATTGACCTGCTCAAGGCCATCAGAACTTTTATTATTCTGACAGAAAACCAAGACTGGGAAGAGGATGGGAGATTTTCCTTTGTTTTTGCAATGGATGTGTGTGTGGAAGAAATAAAAGTTTGGGGCCAGCCCGGTGGCGCAGCGGTTAAGTGCGCACATTCTGCTTCAGCAGCCCAGGGGTTCACCGTTTCGGATCCCAGGTGGGGACATGGCACCACTTGGCAAGCCATGCTGTGGTAGGCGTCCCACATATAAAGTGGAGGAAGATGGACATGGATGTGAGATCAGGGCCAGTCTTCCTCAGCAAAAAGAGGAGGATTGGCAGCAGATTTTAGCTCAGGGCTAATCTTCCTCAAAAAAAAAAAAGAAAGAAAGAAAAGGTAAATGGGAAGAAGGCAGGCAGGGAGAGATGGACCTGAAGAAGGAGAGATGAAAGAGGTGGAGGGGAGAGGGAGAGAGGACCACAGCAAATTAGAGACGTAAGATGGAGCAGTCGGAGATCCCTGCCCCAGAGGGGACTTTAGAGGGAGAAGCCTTTAAGAGCTCTGAGAAGAGAAATGCTAAGCAAATACTTAGTCGTTTTGACAGGGCTTGTCAGAAAATGCCAAGTGTGAGGACTCAGGGCTGAAGGCCAGAACCAGCCGCCAAGCAGGACTGTCTGGGATTGGCCTCCTCCTCTCCATCAAAGGGAGAGATAGCCCTGGTCCTCTTTCTAACACCTCCTCCCCCAAGTCTGGCGGCATCCTCAATTTCAGCAGTAAACAATGAGCTCTTCTATGCCCACAGGCTCCTCCTCTGGCCTTCTCCTCCCAGCGAGGGTCTGAGGACCCTAAATGCTTCTCCTCCCTTTCTGGAACCCAGGGCTCTTGGGTGGCTCCAGCTCCCACCACCTCTGAAAGGCTGGCTCCTCCCTTCCTTCCCCCACTGCTTTTCCCAGCTGGGGCCCTCCTCACAATGGAGCCGGGCCAGGCCCTGTTGCTGAGGGAACAAGAGCCAGCCCAGCCCCCTTCCCCACAGAAATAGCCAGAGGAGAGGAGCAAAGGATTAAATTGCCCTAATCTCCAGGCTTCAGAGGAGGCTGGGAGCCTGGCCAGCATGAGGTGGCAGCTCCCCATTGGCCCGGAGAAAGCAGGCGGCCACAGGCCGAGTCCTACCTCTCCCTTCTGCCCCACCTCCACTTCCCTCTCCTCAACCACAAACCCCCCAAAAAGGGAGACCACCAGTTTTGCTTCCCTAACACGGGAAGGGAGGACCAAAGCCAGCCGCTAGCGGGCTTTATCATTCTGATCTCTCCGGCCCTTGGAATCAAGGAGGAACTGGCCGCGCTAGCAAGAGATGCGATTTTGTTTGGTTCTGACTCATTGTCTGAAAACGTTGGTGGATATGAATCAGATCACCTTCTACCTGCAGCTGGGGCGCTGCAAATAAACACATAGAGGTGTGCTCCGACATAGCAGCACCTGGTTCCCTCTCTCTCTGGGCTCCGGAGATGACAGCGGCTCCACTGGGATGAGGTCTTCAACATGGCATTCAAGGCCTTCCTCAGAGCCGTTGGCTCAGGGGTGCTCATCCCTAAACTGCACATTAGGGTACGTGGGTCACTTCTTAAAATACCCATGCCCAGGCACCATCCAGCCCTACGAAGTCAGATTCCATTAGTCTGGGGTGTGACTTAGGGAAAGGTATGTTCAGTGCCCAGGTGATTTTATGCATCCCTGGGCTGAGAACTCCTGTTTCAGAGGTGAGCGAACTGCAGCCCAGTGGCGTTGAGTGGCTTTTCCAAGTCGACACTGTCAGCAGGAGACCTGAGACAACAACACCGTTTTCGTGACTTGAGCAAAGTCTTCTTTCTGCCATATTTTTCTGCTTAAAAAAATTTGTTTGCAAGTAATACTCATACTATTTAGGAAATGTATAAAATATAGAAAGGTATAAAGAAGGAAATTAGATCACCCATAAACCCCAACACCCAGAGTAGGCACTGTTACCATTTGGGGTATCTTTTCATCTATTTTCACATACTAATTTGCAAAAAGAACAGAGTATAGAGCTTTATGTCCTCTTCTCATCCTGTTTTACCCAGTGGGAAAGGCCCCTTAGGCTGCTGGACGAAGTGTGAATTAGCAATTTTTTCAGCAGGCTGTTTGGCAATGAGTATCAAGAATATTTTTAAATTGTCACCCTTCAGCGCAGTAAGTCCCTTTCTAGGAATCTATCTTCAAAGAAAGATCAGATGCACCCAAAAATTTCCTTATAGAGACTTTCATTTTAGTGTTATTTATAATAGCCAAAATTATCAACCTCATAAATGTACAAAACTTACTGGGATAGAGTATAATCCACTGTGGTTATTCATGAGATGCAATACTCCATGGTCACTAAAAATCACATTTTCAAAGAATGTGTGCTGGCGATGATAATCTTTCTTTCTCATAGTCCCTCCATCCCCCGGGACATTTGTCTTCAAGTGTCTGTTACAGGAACATCCTCCTCTGGTTTTACTGTAACCCCTTCAGATGATCCGAGGCCACTGATCTTTCCTTTCCAGATCACTCATAGTGTTTATTCTCAGTACCAAACCATTTTGGCAGTTTATTCTTTTTATTACCATTTATTATGCACTACTTTTACTGGCTCTCTGGTGTGTGTATGTATGTTTGAATGTCTATTATGGGTGCATGTGCGTGTGTATGTGTGATTGTTATGTATATACGCAAGAGAGAGAGAGAGAACTCAGGATCATAAACCGTTGGAGGGCACGGGCCATGATTTCCACATCTTCATTCTTTGTCAGTTTCAGCATATCTAAAACTAATCTTCCTCAATTATACTCCAGTTCTACAAACAACTTTCAAAGTATTTAAGATGTACTTCTCTCCCCATATGGGCTCTCTTTCTTGCATTACCAATTTCTTTAGCAGTATCACCTAAACCATTCTTCTCTGGGACATCCAGATTCAAATTTTTGGAACCACTGGCCACTGAATCCTAACATTGGGTTTTTCTAAGGTCTTGGCATGTGTCTCTTTCTGTTTCCGTTACTGGCACCCCAGGCAGCAAACCCCCATCGCTTCCCTCCTGAACAGCTCTCTCTTGGCTAGACCATCTGCTTACTGCCTCTTGTCCCTTCAAACTATCCTATGTTCAACCACCTGTTTATTTTTTCCTGTCACTTCTGCTCAAAAGCCTTTAAGTAGCCATTATTAAATGAAGTGCTAACTTCTTATCCTGGCACATGGGTCTCTCCTTATTTCAATCCCAACCAATCCACCTTCCTGTTTTATATCACACAACTTCCAGATTAATATCCCTGACTCCTGACAAATCGGTGTATGCACTAACCTCAGGACACATCCTGTTCTCCTGACTTCTTCACTTACTAGCTGTGGGATCTTGGATAATTCTCTCAACCTCTTCAATCTCAGCCCCTTGTCTACAAAGCAGGATAGTACTAATAATATCTTCTCGATAGGATCGTTGTGAGAACAAAGAAGATGCATGAATGCAACAGCTATCCTTGATTTGCTCTCAGTTTTGCAGCTGGGGCAGAGCTTGGCCGAGCAGCTCTTATCTGCTCCAAGTAGTGTTCAGCTGAGGTGGATCAATGGGGCTGGAGGACCTGTTGCCAAGATAGCTCACTCACATGGCTGGCAAGTTGGTGCTATTGGCAGGAGCTCAGCTGGCACTATGGTCCTGGAGCCTGAACTGCCCTCCATTTGGACTTTCCATGTGGCTTCTTGGACTTCCTCACAGCATGTCAGCTGGGTTCTAAGAGAGAGGAAGCAGGAACTACCAGTCTTCTTAAAGGCTAGGCCTGGAACTAAGCAGCACAGCCTCACTTTCACCATATTCTATAGGTCAAAGCAGTCATAGGCCAGCCCAGATTCAAGGAGGAAAAGACATAGACTCCACCTCACCCAGAGGGAGGGGAACATACATAGGAGGAAGGAAAGAAGTGATGGCAGCCATCTTTGAGATAAGTTAACACTATAAGGTTTTTGCGATCCCCTGTCTTGTCTAGCAGAGGAGATGCTCAACAAATATTTCACATCTACTGAACATTTGAGGCCTATAATTTTTACTTGTCAGATGATTGCCTGGATTGCTGTCTTGAATTGTGAGTTGACTTTTTCCTGCGCTGTGATTAGTTATGACATTCCAAATGACGGTAAGCCTTTTGAGGGCAAGGCTCCAATGTACGTTTTTGTATTTCCTCCACAGAGATTTACACATCATCAGCTTCATAAATATGCAGCTCTTGGTTTCTTTTCTTCTGACGGCCCTAGCACAAGGAAGGGAGTTGCTTTTATTGAATTTTTGTAGAAAATGAAGCTCGCTGGACTCCAGGGAAAATGCAGAGAAACAGCCCCTTTGTTCTCCAGCTCTGCTCAGAGCTGGGCCCAGAGCCTTCCAGAAGGGGAAGCTCAGTGCGGAGGCTGCAGACTGGAGGGCGAGGGAGGAAATTCCATTCTATACCTGCATTTCCGGAACTACTCTGCGATTAGCCCAGCTTTGTGCTGGCCCCAATCCAGAGGCAGAGGGGCCAGCCCTTAGGTCATAAATGCCCCAGAAAAATACAAATGCAGGCCCCCTTTACAGCCCCGGACAGGAGGTTAAAGGATTTGCTTTGTTGTTTATCTCTCAGCCTGAAGGCAATTATCCCAATTACTTAAAAAAAAAAAGTTTACTAAAGATTGTATTTTAAGTTCATTTCTTCTCAAAAAAAAAAACGGGCCTTCTATGACACATTTTTTTCTTTGGTTCCAAGGACTCAAGTTTAGTCTCTGTGGCAGGGAGGGCAGTCCTGGGGTCACATGTCAGAGGTCAGGGGCCCCCTGATTGTTCCCAAATGCTCTTCCAAGTAACCATAGATTTGAACTTTGCATTGTTGCTGGGACCTGGGGCCTGCACGGGAGCAGAGAGCCTGGGGGAGGCCCTCTCTGCAGTTCAGAGGCGGCCGCTGTGGTTTCACTTGGCTAGGTTTCAATGCGTGAGTCAGTCCTGAACCCAATCCCCGTGGGGCTTCCGTGGGTGGGAGGCGGGGGTGAGACTTGGGATGGACACTCACTGTAACCCAAAGCTGCAAGCCTTGCAGATTCACAGTGGCTTTGGAGCTGGAAACCCTCGGGATTAGCGTCAGAGGCTGAAAATTCCCCTGATTGCTTTCAGAAGCCCCAGAGCAATTGCCCAGAATGCCAGTAAAGGATGCTCCTTGCCCAGAATCAGGCAAGAGCTCCTCACTTCCCAGCCCAGGCAGGACTCCATAAAGTGTAGCTGAATGCAAGACAGTGGGGTTCAGAAATGAACCCCAAGTTCTAGCTCTACCCAAGGGTAGTAGGTGTTTGGTAGATAATACAAGTTGAAAAGGAGGTAAAAGGCCCCAGACCATCCCCCCAAAACGAGGGTCTCCACTAATACCTGAAAATCTACCAGAAATATGATATAAATTTATTGACATGGAAAGGTGTGTTAAGGTATGTTGTTAAACGCAAAAAGCAAGCTACAGAGTAATGTATGGCGTACGGCCCCATCTCTATCTGGCATGCCACACACATACATACACACGGGAAAAATGTGGAAGATGATACATCAAAATGTTGATAAAGTATCCCCGACTGGTAGGATTTCAAGTGATTTTTTCCTTTTATTTTTCTGCATTTTTAGAATTTATTTACGCTACACAAATAGTCCTTACGTAATCTTTTTCAAAGAGAAATCCTAAGCTTTGTGAGTCATTTCTTTAGTTCAGGGTTTTTCAAAATGCGATCTATAAACACCAATATCAGACTCCGAAAGCTTGCTGAAAAGGAAGATCCCTAGGTGTAGCTCAGAGCCATTGACTCAGAATCTGGGAGGCAGCCTGAGAAACTGCATTTTAAACACCCTCTCTGGGTGATTCTAAGGAATGTAATCACCTGTGTGAATATTTGCCTTCTTCCAAGGTTCTGGCTCCACTGTGGGGCATTTTAGGTGTGACCACTCAGCCCCTCAGCCCTGGGCCTGCTTTCCTGGCTGATGCTTCTGGCCTCCCTACCTCCTTTATGTCCTCAGGAACGGGAAATAGCCTCTCGGCCTGATGGAGCAGCCAGCGAGGCTCTGGCCCCTCCTCTTGCCCTTAACAAACAGTCCTCAGGCAGAGCTTCCCGGACAGACGCCGCCCTCTCCCTTCCCCTTGCTTTCAGCCTCTCTTTTGCTTCTCTGCACTTTTGTGGCTTGAAAGACTGACTGCATGGGTTGATTTGCAGAACTATATAAGTCAAGCAAGACTAAAACCGTAAACCAAATTAAGTATGGCATTAGGCAGCAGGTGATTCTGATCCTGCGCCTTGATAGATGTGTGACCCTAGGTTAGTTCTTTAACCTCTCCAAGCCTCAGTTTCCTCAGCTGTAGAATGGGGACGGTCATACCTACCTCACAGAGTTGTTACAAGGTTTAACAATAAGATCACGTACATCTGAAAAGCATCTGTTTCGTGGTAGGTGCCCAACAACAGTAGCTATTACCAACCTGAACCAAAGAACTCACGAGAAGTCTGAGACAGTGGTTCTCAAACTCCCCAGAGAGTTCAGGAATAACGCATATTATTGAGTCTTCCCGCCAGATATTCCAAATTAGACCCTTGAAGGTGAGGCCCCAGAAAACTGATACTTACAAGTACCCCAGATGGTTCTGACCACCCTTTGCAGGTGATTCCTGAGCACACTTTGAGGACACTAGTCTCAGACTTTCATTAGCAGAACAGAAATAAGTGTTATTACCAAATTTCCCCGCTCAGGCAGTTCACGCTTAAGTAGTCAACCATCCACGTTGCACAACATAGGAGGTTGGCTGAGGTTTGGCTGATCCAGTTGCAAGCTGTGGTCTGGGTCCAGGTCTGCTCTATATGTCTTTCAACCTCTTTGGACCGACAGGTAACAAGGCTTGTTCTTCTGATGTCACATTTGCTAACATTCCACCAGCCAAGCAAGCTCATGGCCATGACCAACATCAATGGGGGAGGCGTGGACATTATAGTCTGCTTCAGAGACTTGAGTGAAAAATAAATGCTTGTTTCTATAAACCAGCAATCAGCAAACTACAGCCTGCAGGTCAATTTGGCCACAAGCTAAGAACGGTTTTTACATCTTTCAGGAGTCACAAAGAAAAACAAAGTGAATCAGAACAGAAACAATATGTGGCCCACAAAGCCTAAAATATTTACTACCTGGACCTTGAAGGAAAAAGTTTGTTGATACCTGCTATAAGCCATCAAAATGTCAAGGATTTTTGTTACACAACATTATTGCACAAATAGAGGTGAGTAATGTCATATTTTTGTATGTTTGTTTTTAAGTTGAGAGATTTAAAGATGTTTCTAAGCCACAGAGCAGGAGCCATGGAGAAGGAGGGGGGGATACTTGAAAAAACCAGAAGAGAGGGAAGTTAAGGAGAGGTCTTGGAGGAGAAGGGTGCTTGAGACGAAGGGACAGCGTTTTCTCTAAGGCTGGTGAAAATGGGTTGGGATGTGGCCCAGCGGAGAAGAGGGTAGAGTGGGAGGGGTGGGATCGAGGTGTAATGTGATTGTCAAGGACAAGGCAGGACTTCCCAGGGGCAGGAATGTCCAGCTGTTGGGTATCAGGGAAAATTGTCAGAAGAGAATCCTCGTGGCCCTGCAGTAGAGTGCTGGGGGTTTCTAGTGGACTTTACAGGAATTAGCTGGCTCTGTGGAGGTCTGCATCTTGGAGTATTTTTGACAGACTAAGCTATTTAATAACTCTGTAGAGACAGAAGGTAAGTTGTAGAAGTCTGACCACACAAACTTTCCCCGTCTATAGGAACGCACTGATTCCTGTTCATGGCAATGCAAAGCAATTGTGTCCTGTGGGGAATAAAAAATCTTTGTAAGTCAAATTTGAACCAGTTTTAACCTTTTGCTGGTCCCTGCATTAAGCAACAAGTTAAATAAAATCTTTGACACACATCTATTTCATAGTTGTGTGAAAGTCATAATTCGACCATTTAAAAAAGTGATCTTCTAGCAGTATCTAAGGTATCTCATTTGACAGTCACTGCAGCCTTGTGAGGCCATTACAGCTGTCATCGTCATGCCCCCGTTTTGAGGATGACTTCATTGAGGAACGAAGAGCTTAAGGTCACACTGGCAGAGTCGCAGACTCAAGGCTGGGACTTTGGGAGTCTTCTGATTCCAAATCTCCTATTCTTTTCACTGTTAAGTTAAAAAAATTGTTTATTTGTACACCATGCGTTTGCCCGTCACTGACGAGCATAGGCACTGTGACTTAGTAAACAAGTGGACCCAACATTCTGGGGTACATGATGGCTCTGTGCAGATGCTGGGAAGGGAGGGACAAGGATGTAACTGCTTGTTCTGCCGAAAGTAGACTGCATTTGAAATCACAAAGAGAACGGATAAGTACCGGTGCCAACTGGAAACTGGTATCTACTTATTTTTTCTTCTCTAATAGATCATCAAACCAAAACTCTCAAAAGCGGAATGTCTCACCAGGACTTTCCAAGGTCTTATTGTTTTGCCTTCACCACAAAGAAATCCTCTCCAAGGTATGTTAGCATTTTAGGTGATTCCACTCTGAAAGATTCTGCGTTTTTCTCAGCTTCATCCCTCCTTTTCCACAAGAAGCCCAACATGCAATGAACACCTGTGGTGGCTGAGCTAGACATTGTGCAGGACACCTTACAGATGTCACCTACACACAATCCATAATCTCTATAGTTATTCAATATTTATTTATTTTTTATATTTATTTATTTATAGTCATTAAATATTTATTGCGGAAGAATAATGTCAGTGATACAAATATGAAAACAAACAAAACAAAACAGGCACTGTGCCTCAAGTAGTTGAGTCTAATGGAGAACCTTTCAGGCAAACGGTGACAATACAACGTACTGATCAAAGGTTGGTGGCAGCATGGAGAAACCAGTCCCCAGGTGTTTGAGAGAATCATGGGAAGCTCAATAGAGCTGGAGTTTGCATTGAGACTTGAAGAATGAGTAGGAGTTTCCTGAGAGAAGAGGAGGTGTCCAGAAGCTTCTAGACAGAGAGAAGTGTTGTAACAAAAGAGAAGAGAGAGCATAGGGTATCTAGGAGGCAGAAAGCTGCCCAGAGTGACTGCAGCTATCAGTATGTAGGGAAGAATTCCAAATATGAAACCGGATAGGTAATCAGGAACAAGTCATGGCAGGCCATGATGTGGAAACTTCTCAGCAGGCAACCACTGAGAGAGCCATTGCAGCAAGGCTGTATATACATCCTACACAGAAGTACCCACAGGATATCTTCAAGGGAAGGCAAGGGCCCCTTCAAGGAGATAGTCATACCCCAATTATTGAATCAATGTCAGGTCCACCCTCAATTTCCTCGCTATGTCCAAACCCAAAAATAGGTCCTGTGGTACTTGTCTTAGTCAGTTCAGGCTGCTATAGCAAAATACTACAAACTGGGTGGCTTATAAACAACAGAAATTTGTCTCTCACAGTTCTGGAGTCTAGAAAGTCCAAGATCAAGGTACGGGCAAATTCAGTATCTGGCGAGGGCCTGCTTCCTCATAGACAGCTATCTTTTCACTGTGTCCTCACGTGGCAGAAGCGCCTAGGGAGCTCTTTTGGGCCACCTTTAGAAGGACACTAATCCCATTCATGAGGGCTCCGCCCTCATGATCTAGTCACCTCCCAAAGGCCCCACCTCCTAATACAATCACCTTGGGGGTTAGGATTTCAACATATGAATTTTGGGAGGACACAAACATTTAGACCATACTCAAGATACCCAAGATACTTGGTACTCAAGAGAAATACTCAAGTGAATGGAAGCTAAGAAATTGATTTGTGCAGTTGTAAATATTTTCTGACACTGGATTATTTTTTCATGTTCTGAGGGCTCCAATCCTTTACTACGGTACTTCAGGTTGGGCAGGAAGAGGGCAAAGGTTCGAAGAATCTGAAGGAGATACATGCTGTCATGGCAAAGCAAACTGTTAATGTGGCAACACCAAATGGCAAAAGCCAACGGATGTTTTTACCATCCATTTATCAAGGTCTTTGGAAATACTAATTGGCAGGATGCAAATAACCCCCTTGGAGGGTGGTGTTTCTGGGGACCTTTCAGGACACCCATAAATAAGCATTCTTTCCCTCCCTCTCCCCATCTCCCACTGCCCAACCTACCCATCCCCACCCTCCCCACTTCTCACCCTTCAGAGAAGGGAGACGTCTGCAGTAGGTGTATTTCCCATTTATTAACTCACTGACATCCTCATCCACTGGGGTCCTGGGGAAGAGTCTGCAGAGATAAAAAGAGAAGGAATTAATCTGTTCCCAAGAGAGGGCCTGCCTCAGCTGGCTGACAGCTTAATCTCCCCTGGGTTCCTAAACATTCCTTTTATATTAATATGCTGCCTTTTTCTAAAGTACTGTTGAAAAGAAACAGAATTTTGGATAATTGGGCAGTAGCAGCATCTTTTACAACAAAATAGACACAGTCTATTAATAGTATCTGTGATAAACACCATAGGGGACAGCCCATTCATTTCTAGCAAGCAGAGCCATTTCAGCCCCACATCCTCTCCTTAACTAAATTCTCACTTCTTGATTCTTTTTCCATTGATTTTGATGTCAAAAAGAGAGGGAGAATTGCTCCCATGTGCATACCCATCGCTCAATAGAGCATCTTTAGGGCCCCAGGACCACCTAAATATTGTAATTGGAGTCACCCAGCTCCTCCCTGACAAGGCGCCTCATCGCTGCAGCCCAGAGTACCCTCTCTCTCCTCAGAACATCTCGGTAGTGATTTTTCAGTGATTTTCCCTGCCCCACTCATTTGGGCGTTAATCCTGCATTTCTCTGCACCAGCCTGCATCCGTTGTCCCCACAAGACGAAAGATTTTCAAGGCAGCAATTATGTCTCCATAGTATCCAGCCCAGAGTCTGACACTCAGAAGGTTGTACTAGTTTCTATTGCTGTGTAACAAAGGCCACAGATTTAACCACTTAGAACAGCACCCATTTATTAACTCACAATTCTGCAGGTTAGGCTCAACTGGGTTCTCTTCTCTGGGTATCACAAGACTGAAAACAAGATATCAGCTGGGCTGCACTCTGAGGAAGAAGCCGTTTCCAAGTTCATTCAGGTTGTTGCAAAATTCAGCTCCAGGCAGCCGCAAGACTACAGTCCTCATCACCTTATTGGCTGTCAGCTGGAGTCACTCTTAGCTCCTAGTGGCTGCTCCTTGGTCCATGCATGGGACCTGCTCCATCTTCATGCCTGCAAGAGTGCATCAAATCCTTCTTAGGCTTTCAGTCTCTCTAACTGTCCCTTTGCTCTCAGCTGGATAAAACTCTCTGCTTTTAATGGGTTCATGTGTTTCCATTAGGCCCACTCAGATAACCTCCCTTTTGATTAACTCTAAGTCAACTGATGAGTCACCTTAATAACATTTGCAAAATCCCTTTTTGCCATGTAATATGACACAATCAAGGCATGGTATCTCATCATTTTCCCAGGCCCTGGGATTAGGACAGGAAATCTTGGGGAGGGGGAGGATTTTAGAATTCTTTCTACCACAAGAATCTCAGAATATATACAAGAACAAGAACTTTTGGGGTAGGAGGATGTCCACTCATGCAGTGTCTGTCCTCCCTCCTTGACCTGACAGATGCTAACCTGGCCTCCTGATCTGCTGACAACTCTATAGACCTAACTGGGCACCATGATCCCAATTTGGGCACCTCACATGGTAGAGGGAGCTGAATGTCCCCAACACCCATGGCTGATCATTCTAGCAAGTCCAGGGCTTACCTAATGTGGGGGAGTGGAATTGGCCACCCCAAGATATGTCTCTTTGGCATGAGGATTATTTGGGGCTGGTTACTTTTAACAAACTGCAGACAGGAAGGCAACTCTGAAAAGCAGAGTTTACCTACCCTTTAAGAGACATTTACATTGTAAAGGAAATCTCCATCTGTAAAGGTGTCTCCCTCTCTGTACCAGGAAGAAGGGGGGATTACCTTATCTCTAGAAACTCTTAATCGATGCCAAAGGCAAGGACTTAAATCTGCATCTTTTTTACTGTACTTGTCTGATAACCTCCTGTAACTAACTCCCCCTACCACCATCCTCCTTTGTCTTTAGCTGAAGATGATATTTAAGGTGGTGACTTCAGCCATTTTGGTGAGTTCCTCAGTTTGCCTGAGCCTATCCCATGTATACATGTTATAAAGCTGTGTTTAATTTTCTCCTGTTATTCTGTCTCATGTGAATATAATTTGTTCTCTGGCCAGAAGAACCCAGAGAGGGTAGAGGAAATGTCTTCCTCCCCTACACTAACCAATAAGCCCATTAGCCACACTCGGAGACTTTGCTCTCCTTAATTGGGCCAGAGATGGTTCATGGTCTTACAGCTTTAAAAGAGGCCCATTTCTCCTCCGCCAACCTCATCCCCTAGAGCCTAGACCTGGGCTGGATTGGGCTCTTTGCTTGACAGTAAAACTTCTCCATTCAATTCTCAACCCTTAGTTTCTCAGTCTTTTCTTTTCTTTTCTTCTTCTTTTTGACCAGAAGTCTTTCTGCTGGCTGATCTGATATCCTTGTACCCATTGTTGCATTCTCTATCCTGTGCCCATGGCTCCATCCCTCCTCCTCTCTTCTGCAGCTCCTGAAAGTCTTTTTCTCCTTCATCTGCAGATGGGAGAGTCTCCCACTCCTCACCCCAGATGCCACTATTTCTATTTCTCACCATAGATTTTGCTAACTCTGTATCTCAGATGCAATCAGTATATATCTGTTAATTGAATGAATGAGTGAGTGAATGAATTGGTGAATTTAAAACATCTATGCTTTTCTAATCTCCTATTGTCCTTTAGGATCAGAACCACGGGCTGCCTTTCTGCTTATGGGATCATTAATTTACTCATTCAGTTATCCCTGGGAATACAAAGATAAATATGAATAGGATAAACACTTTCTCCTAGGCTGTTGAACTTGTGCTCAGTAGAGGATCTGGGGCATTTCCCCTTTGGGATAAGCTCTGCCAGCCCAAAGGTGTCTATAAAATTCACCGTCTAGGAATACAAGCTACTGTCAAAGTTAATCATTAGACTCCAGGTCTGCCAATCCGGGAGGGATAGGATCGCTTTCTTTTGTGAAATACAGCATTCTCATTGTTTTTCACTAAAAGAGACACTTAAATTTGCTTCCCACCAGGTTTGAAGCTGGTGCCTAATGTGGCTGAAAATGTTACTGAGCCCAGCCAGGAAATCCAATGCCTCGAGGCGGCCTGGCTGAATGGCGGCCTTGTTTCCAAGGGCATTCTCCTTTGTCTGCCCGGGCTCTCAAATGACATGTTTGGACACAAAGCCTCTTAGGTAGAAATTACTACATTTGCAGGCGTTCCTAATTTGGAGCAAGGTTTATTATTTCAAAGTCTTTTTTTCAAGATTAGACTTCAGTGAGGTATTATAGCTGAGTTGCAATCCTCATTTGAAAATGTTTTATGAAGATGTTTATTAGTAGTATTCGTGTTCTTTTTTTGTTTGTTTGTTTCCTCTTTGTGAGCGAGCCATCCTGCGTTGAAATTTTCCACTGAGGATTTCACTTTCTTCCCACTGAGGTCATTTTCTTAACCTCTTGGAGATATTTATCTTTAGGAGCTTAAAACCTTTCTGTGTAAAGAGAGCGTAGAGAAGACAGCTGATAGGGCCTAGGAAAGTCAGAATACTTGGGGAATTCAGGCAAAGAGGCCGTTCTCCTAACGACTATGATTCTCAGGCTGGTAGATAAAGTGGTTCCTTAGCTGTAGGGGCAGTTTTGGGCCAAGGATCCTGGGAGTGTAGGAATCACAACATTTGTATCTGAAAGCCAGTCTGCACTCCCCATTCACCAACTGTATTACACTGTATTCTCTAATTTTCTGTGTTCTTTTTTTTTTTTTAAGATTTTATTTTTCCTTTTTCTCCCAAAACCCCCCAGTATATCATTGTGAATTTTTAGTTGTGGTCCCTCTAGTTGTGGCATGTGGGATGCCACCTCAGCCTGGCCTGATGAGCGGTGCCATGTCCGCACCCAGGATTTGAACTGGTGAAACCCTGGGCTGCCAAAGCAGAGCACGTGAACTTAACCACTCAGCCACGGGGCTGGCCCCTGATTTTCTGTATTCTTGATGCTCTGGCATCTGGGGCCTGGCTGACTGAGGAGAGACTGCCCCTCCCAGGGCTAGTCAATTTCTAGAGAGAGCAAATTGCACACCTAAGAGTGTTCCTTTCATATGCAAACTAACCCACCCAGAGCCTATACTCCAAAGCATCTCCTCTCTATGGCTCTTCCACCCAGGAGGCAATATTCCTCTGCCCTAATCATCCCAGAGTCAGACAACTGGAGACAGTCACCATGCTCCAGAGCCCACAGATATTGGTCAAATTAGACAATATAAACCTGCCTACCCTGCGAACCCCGCCTTGACCATTCCTCTCCTGGAAACCCACAATAAAGGCTCTGGCCTGGGCCGTCCTGATGGCACAGTGGTTAAGTGCTCACGTTCTGCTTCTTGGCAGCCCAGGGTTCGCTGGTTCGGATCCCGGGTGTGGACATGGCACCACTTGGCAAAAGCCATGCTGTGGTAGGCGTCCCACATGTAAAGTAGAGGAAGATGGGTATGGATGTTAGCTCAGGGCCAGTCTTCCTCAGCAAAAAGAGGAGGATTGGCAGTAATTAGCTCAGGGCTGATCTTCCTTAAAAAAAAAAAAAGAGACTCTGGTCCATGCTTTCCTCTCACCCTTTCTGCTTCCTGACCAACCCTGGTGCTTCCCCATGTGGCCCTGCACGGTGTGGTGTGCCTCCTGCTTCTAGGGAACTTCGAGTAACAATCTCTTCAGTCACATCCTCATCTTTTGGCCTCATCAGCCCTGAATAATAACAAATTTTGTGTTTTAAAGACACCAACTCTGCTCTCAGACACACTTCCAGGAAGTAAGAAAAAAAGAGAAGGAAGACAAACCTGTGACTACCAATTCCAGATGGAGGACTGGGAGATAGAGGATAAGCTGTGAAGCGGAAGGGTAGGCGGCCAACAGTTCCTGGCATTATCCACGTCAGCTTCATCGAGAGCCTGTAAAGTGAAAGAATGTCATCTTCATTTTGCTGATGGGCACCTAAGAGAAGTTAAATAATTTGTCCAAGGCCGCAAACCCACGCTAGTAGGCAATAAGACCAAGATTAAAACTCAGTTATGTTTCTCATTGTTACTCAATGCCAATGCCAACTCAACCCCAATTATTTTGTCTCAGCTCCTACCATTTCCACCTCCCACCTCGCATGGGAGTTTCTCCTGGGTTCTATTCCAAAACAGCTTTGATGTTCACCAGATCTCCTAAAATATGAGAGATGAAGATTGATGGCATTGTGCCTCTTTCTGATTGTACTTTAAACAAACAAGCAGTGGTTTTCCGTGAATCTGCCATATCCTCTCCTCTGGGCTACATGCAATGGGGAATGAGGACAGTGCTGAGCATGATGTTCTCCACTACTGGAGAATTTATGATCTAATCTGGGATATACAACTGACACAGGGGAGCAAGACCACGTGTTACATACGGGGAGTATTTAGTCAACTGTCAAATTGCATGGTACAAAACGTACAGGTAGAAAGAGTGGAGGAAACCAGCGAGGGCTTCCTGGAATAGGGAGAACTTGGTTAGGACCTTGAAGGATGGGGAGCAGTTGGGTAAAGAAAAAAATAAAAACATTATTTTTAAACAGTATGGTATGGGGCCATCCCCGTGGCCAAGTGGTTGGGTTCACGTGCTCCGCTTCAGCAGCCCAGGGTTTTGCCGGTTCAAATCCTGGGCTCAGACATGGCACCGCTCGTCAAGCCGTGCTGAAGCGACATCCCAAATGCCACAACTAGAAGGACCCACAACTAAAAATATGCAACTATGTACCGGGGAGGCTTTGGGAGAAAAAGGAAAAAATAAAATCTTTAAACAGTATGGTAGTTCCTCAAAAAATTAAAAATAGAATCATTATATATCCAGCAATCCCACTTCTGGGTCTATACCCAAAAGAATTGCAAACAGGGACTCAAATAGATATTTGGACACCTGTGTTCTTAGCAGCATTATTCACAACAGCCAAAAGGTAGAAGCAATCCAAGTGTCCATTGATGGATGAATGGATAAATGTGGTATATATATAATGGATTAGTATTCAGCCTTAAAAAGGAAAGAAATTCTGACACATGCTACAACACGAATGAAACTTGAGGATGTTATGTAACTGAAATAAGCCAGTTGCAAAAAGACAGACAGTATATGATTCCACTTATGTGAGGTACCTAGCGTAGTCAAATTCACAGAAACAGAAAGTGGAATGGTGGTTGCCAGGAGCTGGAGAGGGAGAAAAATGGAAAGTTATTGTTTAATAGGTACAAAGTTTTTGTTCGAGGTGATGAAAAAGTTCTGGAAATAGATAGTGGTGATAGTTACACAACAATGTGAATGTACTTAAGGCCACAGAATTGTACACTTAAAATGGTAAAAGTGGTGTATTTTATGTTACGTATATTTTACCACAATAACAAAATTAATTTAAAAAATTTTTTGCTCTATCCCTTTCAGTGCCAAACCTTAAAAATATTTGTTTTTAACAGAAATTTTTTCAAACATATGGCACATGCCCCTGCTTTCTTAAATAGAGCACGCCAATCACAACCTAAACGTCTCCTGAGGGTCAGCATCATCAGCTAGGCTGAAATGCAGCCAGACCTCTGAGGTCACTGCTCACATGTTGTTCGATAATTTACCAAACGGACTCACACTGCTCAGCTGGCTGTTACTTTGTCTTTTTCCAGTTTCCTCTGTCTCCTCCCTAGTTTCCCACATTTAGCGGGTCAGCATTTCCTTTCAAATTTGCTGTTTTATTTCTTAAACCTACTGTGAGCTGAGAAAGCAAAGAAGCAGATGCATTAAAATGGGATGCAACATAAGAATTAACGGGCTCCTCACAAAGGGGTGGGGGTCTTCCCTGCGGGTTCTATACCAGCCATTGTGTCTTGCAAGGGTGATGGCCACAAACCCGTAGTCCCTCTGCCCACCTCCTTGCCTTCGCTTTCTATCCCAAACTAGTTTCCTCACTCTCTAGGGAGCATCTTGGAATGATGTTCCGTAATATCCTTTTTTTCTTAATATATTATTGTGAAATACAACACATATGAAGAAAAGACCATCAAACAAATGCATCATTCAATGACTAACTATAAAAGAAACACTCATATAACTATCACCCAGGGCAGGAAATAGATTGTCCCTGCACACCAGGACCCCCCTTCAACACACACACACACACCCCCCTGTGTATTACAATCCACTTTCTCCCCTGACACAACTCATCACTGTCTTGAACTTCATGGTAAGCACTTCCTTTGCCCTCTGAAGCATGCATCCTAAATAATACAGTTTAGCTTGCTTGTTTAGGGACTTTATATAGGTGGAATCACACTGCGTCAAGCTTCTTTTGCTCAACATTGTGTTTCTGAGATTCATCCTCATTATTGATACAGCAGTAGTTCCTTCTGTTTCATTGCTGGGTAGTTTCTCCGTTGTATGAACATGTGACAATCTTCTCATCCGCTCTGCCCTTTATGGACTCTGGTAACACCACCAGGAGTCATGGCTGCTTCTTGCTAGGTAAGGTATACATAATATATATTCCCTATATTAAATTCCTCTGTTTGAAACAACTAAAGTGGGTACTGCTTTCTGACTGGGCTCTTACTAATGCATTTCCTAATCGGCATTTCCCAAATGTTCTGATGATGATAATCACTTGCTAATCACCAAGGAGAACTTACTAAAATTACACATTCCAGGGACCCTAAACCCACACCTCATGCATCAGGCTTTCCTGGGAAGATGCATGAGAATCCATGTTTTTAACAAGTGCTCTAGGTAATTCCCATAACCCAGGAAGTTTGGAAACACCATCTTTCCCATAATCCTGATCTCATCCACCTCTATCTTTTCTAAGTCTTTATTTTCATTTATTAACTCACTTCCAACCACATGCTCACCACTGGTGCCTACTCTTTCGGGAGACATACTCACGTGTCCCTCAGTCCTACCTTCTCCCAAACCCACCCTCATCTGCTTTCTTTTCACCAACAAAATTTTCTTTAAAATATCCGCATCTACTGCCTCCATTTTCCTACCTTCCACTGAATGATCCACTCAACCATGGTCTGGCTTCACCCTCACCAATCTACTAAGCTTCTAGAAGCTTCCTGTGACAACTAATTGCCATCCTGGTCTCTCTTGGGCCTTCATCCTCCTTGGCGTTTCTGCATGTGACTGTTGTCTCCTCTCCTGGCTTTCGTGTTACCACCCTTTCCAGGTCCTCCACACTCTCCCATGGACCCTCTTAATTTTGTTTACTAAGTCCTCTTTTGCCTCCACATAAACATGATTGTCCCCTAGGGTCCCTCCTTGGTTTGTTCTTTTCTAATCAGCCTATACTGCTGGTTTTTGAACATACACCCTGAAGAGGCAGGCCTCCATCACCATTATTTCAGACACATTTCAAATTATGTTGCCCATTGATGATGCTAATTTCTTCCTCACAATGACTCATAGTTAGTCATCATTTCTGATAGAAATGGGTACTTTCCCTCAATTACACTGAGACTGAGAAACAAGTTTTAAACTGCCATTTCTCATTCTCTTCCAGGGTGATTCTCATGCTCCCCAGGGGACTAATATCACTAGTTCACCAAGAATGTATAAATCATTGTTTCCAGTTCTCTCTCTGATGTCCATACGGATATATGTAACTTCTTACTGTCCTCTCCTTCTGGGTGATTCACAAACATTTCAGACTCAACATGATCAAAACCAAAATAATTACTTTCCCCTCTTGCTTGCTTCTTCTCCAGTGTTCCCCAGCTCTGCCGTCCTTGTGGTCATCGCAACTCCACACACTGACGTGAACACCTCTCCCTCACAGCTCTACCATGTCCAGTTAATTTTCTTGATGTCTTCCCATTTCTGAAACTCTGGTTCAGGCCCTCATCACTGCTTTTCGAAACTCTTGCAATAGCTCAACTTGTTATCCAGCCTTTCATCTTGCCTCCTTGCACTTCACAGCTACAAACTATAATCCTTCCTTGTTACTGATGCTAGACTTTTCTTTCTAAAACATATCTGTAATGTCAGTCTCATGCCTACAAAGCATTGACGATTCCCCATTGCAATGGAATTAAGTCCAAATTCACCTGGCAATCTGACCCCAACCTATTTTTCCAGCTTACCTCATCTGCAACCCCCTACCTCCAAACCCTTTTGTGAAATTCATAGTCATTCTCATGACTCCAATATTCCGTGGACTGGTATACCTTTAAATTCTCACAGATTTCTCTCATTCTTTGTAACATGTCTTTATGAAATTGCACACTCCTCAAGGCCAAATTCTAATATCACCTTGCTTGATCCCGTGCTAACCTCCACCCCAAACATTCTCCCTACCCTAAATTAAGCACTCCCTCCTCGGGACATCCAACATGTTTGTTCTTACCTCAGATGACCTTTGCTTTAGGAACCGGCTGCTTGCTCAGAGAGAGACTGTGGGCAGAACGGCACTTGGAGTGTCAGACTCAGCACACTGAATTCTGGTTAACTGCTGACTCTCTTTCCTGCTACAAAGCGATGTCCTATTTTGTTTTGTATCCCAGTGCCTAGCACAGTGCCTTGAATAGGGAGATGCTCGGTTACTGTTTGCTAAATTGAAATAAATGATTGAGACTGCATTACAGATTAAGCATATGAATTTGGGATTACCAGAAAAAAAAAGTTAAATAAGAGGAATTGTATTGGCGCCAATGATAAACTTAATCTAATTCATAGTTATGAACATAGACATCCTGTCAGCATGCGAAAGTCTAATTGATGAGCTGGGGAGGTATTTTCAGGCAGAAGTAACACCCATGCCCTTTGCCTGTTGTTGGCCTGTCCCTTCCCACAGGTACAACCCTCTTTGTACCTGTCCCAGATCAGAAAACACATGGTGTCAGTAAACTTGAAGTTCCCTATCCATCAGTTTTTCCACTTTTACATCTTCATAAGGTGCAGGGAATCCCAAGTATTTAAGAAAGCCAAATATTCTGTGTACATCTCTATTGTAGTCCTCATCGCTTTGGATTTTTATTATTATTGGTTAAAATTTCCTTCTCCCCAGCTTGACTGAGCTCTTCAAGAGCAGGAGCACTGGGTCTGCCACCTACTAAGTGCTCAACTTATGTTTTATTGAAGTATTGCACGGATGGGTGCATGGATGGATGGATAGATGAGTGGTAGGACAGATGGATGGACAAGTAGTTTACTTTCAACAATTGATATGAACTATTGCCTTTCCTACCTCCCCACAGTCAGAATGACATAGCTCCATTTGTAGGCTAAACAGAAAGAAAGAGCCTGCCTGAAAACTGATACTTTGATTTTTTTTCACATTTGCCTCCCTCATGCATCTTTCTCTTGAACTACATTAGCCTTTGAGGGTGGAAGAAAAAGGAGAGATCATTTTCTCAATAGTTTTCACCTGTTCTTTCCAAAGTAGCATTTCTGAAGAGTATTGCTAAAATTTGATTTCATTTATATATTTTTGAATAGGTAATATGCTCACTGGATATAAAATTGAATCACTGAAAGGTATACAAATGGAAAGTTACATCCAGTTCCTGTCCTTGGTGAAGCCACTGACATTACCTTCTGGGTGTACTTCCAGAGACAGTCCGAGCTTATAAAAGCAAATTCATATTTTTTTTCTTCTTTAAGCAAATGTAAGCATACCACATACCAGCTTTTCTCAACCTCAGCTGCACATTAGAATCATTTGGGGGAGCATTCCAGAAACTTTAAATCAGAATCTCTGGGGGAGGAACCTAGTCATCAGTATTTTAAAAAACTCCCCAGGTGATTCTAATGCTCAAAGTCAAGAACCACTACACATACATTGTTCTGAAGCCTGCTGGGGTTTTTTCCCTAAAAATATGTCTTCAAGATCCTTCCATATCAATACATGAGAATGCCCTTTTTAAAAAAGAGCTGCATAGTATTCTGTTGGATAGACGGAATACGAAGGGCATTTATGAGCATCAGGTATGTTCCAATAGTTTGCTCTTACACATAGTGCTGCAACAAATAACTGTTTACATCTGTCATTGTGCACATATGTATATACATAAAATACATATTACATATACGCGTATGTAGGATAAAGTCCTACAAGTGACACTGCTGAGTCAAAGAACAAGAACACCTCGTAATTTTGCTAAATATTTGTGATTTTGCTAAATAGTCCATGCTAAATATTTGATAGGTGTTACTGAACTGCCCTGTGAGGATTCATTATTAATCCAGGCTCACAAACAGTTTCTAAAGTGGAAAAGTGTGATTGCATTTTGGAGAAGTATGTGCTAGGACGTAATTACTGCACTGGGGCTTAAATTTCAAAAAGTGTCTAGAGATCGGAGAAGCGGATCCATTGTCATAGTCAGAGTTACCGGTGTCTTTCCTGACAGGGATGGCTGGCTGCTCAGTTTCTTGTTCTTTCTTGTCATTAAAGAGTTTTGTTCTCAGAAAGGAAACAATATATGCTCTTTGATGTGGTTCAGAAAAAAGAGACCAACACCACATTTTAAAATGCTTTGTGGAAGAGCATCCAGAAGTGGCT
Source organism: Equus quagga (assembly GCF_021613505.1). Taxonomy (NCBI): domain Eukaryota; kingdom Metazoa; phylum Chordata; class Mammalia; order Perissodactyla; family Equidae; genus Equus; species Equus quagga. The sequence continues at coordinate 18,144,251 of NC_060275.1, read as the reverse complement.
CTTTAGAAGAAAGAGCTCACAGAGCCATGGCTCAAACGAGAGAAGTCTTTAGAACACGGGGAGAATTTCTGACTCTGGAGGAATTCTCTCATTTACGAAAACACAAAAGCAAATAACGGAAAATGCAGACCCAATTATTCTCACTCTGATGGGAATAACTTTCCAACCCAAGTGAATCTTTACTTTGAGGATAAGCCAGAAGCTGAAGACAGTAAATCAAGCACTGAATTAGAAACACACTCTTATACAAAGGCATGTGTTCCTAGGAGCGAAAAACAGACTCCCTTCTGGAAGTTTCCACATTTTTATATGATTGAAGTTTCTGCTCTGTAACACTTGCCTCTTCTGCTTCCTTTTTAATCCTTCTTTCTCCTCCTCTTCCTCTGAGACAGACAGACAGACAGAGACAAGCACAAAGACAGACACATAGAGATACAGAAGGAAACAGAGAGCAGATTTTCTTTCAGTTATGACATGTTTTTAAAATAGCTATCAGGACATGCTGAGAGAAATGGCCCATAATAAAATAGATCATTTTCATGTTGAATGAGTTTTGTGGTATTCCTATCTTTCTTGAAGAAACTCAATCAACAGTCTTTAAATAGTTTATCAGGCGAGGCTTTTTTTGATAGAAAGCAATAGAAATTGACTCATGAATTTAAGGCAAAAAGGAGCAGGTTATTTGAATGATACTGGGCAGCTCGTAGAATTGAAAGCAGGAACCAAGACAGATCTGGGGACCGACATGGCCGAGGTTCATAAGGAGCTTCTATTGCAGATCTTGCTATTGGGTGATTTTTACAAATTCCCAGGAAAAATAATCTGATTGGTTTGGCTTCACTACCTGCCCACTCCTGTGGTCAGAAACAGCTGGGTCGGATACCAGAAAGCGGTGTGGGAAGTTGGGAAATATAACAGGAGGATTGCAATAGCTACTCCCAAAACAGCCAGTAATTTATAACCACGAGTATTCGATCTGGGGCAAACAGAAATTCTATATTGAGATGCTATTACAGCTCATGGCTTTGCTCTTCACAAAAATGGGTAGAAATCTGATTAGGATTAGGATCGTACAAAAAGTTTTCAAAAGTCCCTTGTGAGACTGAGTGAGTATTGAACATGTTTCAGTCTCCTGGACAATGTCCGGGGCATTTAAAAAGTGGGCATTTAGGATTGGCCTGGTGGTGCAGCAGTTAAGTGCACACGTTCTGCTTTGGCGGCCTGGGGTTCGCCGGGTCGGATCCCCGCTGTGGACATGGCGCCATTTGGCAAGCCATGCTGTGGTGGGCATCCCACATATAAAGTAGAGGAAGATGGGCACAGATGTTAGCTCAGGGCCAGTCTTCCTCAGCAAAAAGAGGAGGATTGGCAGAAGATGTTAGCTCAAGGCTAATCTTCCTCAAAAAAATTAAGTAAATAAAAATTTTAAACATAATAAATAAGTAAAAAGTGGGCATTTAGAAAGCAGTGTGCCAATATGTGTACACTCATGTTCACAGCAGCATTATGCACAATAACCAAAAGGAGGAGGCAACTCAAATGTCCATCAACAGATGAACGGATAAACAAAATGTGGTCTGTACACACGATGGAATATGATTCAGCCTTAAAAAAGAAGGAAATTCTCACATGTGCTACCACATGAATGAAGCTTGGGGATATTATGCTAAGTGAAATGAGCCAGTCACAAAAGGACAGTGTACAATTCCACTTACATGAAGTAGCTAAAATAGTCAGATTCATAGAGACAGAAAGTAGAATGGTGCTCGCCAGGGGCTGGGAGGAGGGAGGTTGGGAAGTTGTCTAAGGGGTACAGAGTGTCAGTTGTGCAAGATGAAGGAACTTCTGGAGATGCGTGGTGGTGATGGTTGTACAACAATGTGAATGTACTTAATGCCACAGCACTGGACAATTAAAAGTGGTCAAAATAGTGAATTTTATGTTACGTATAGTTTGCTGCAATTTGAAGATGAAAAATAGCAGTGTCTGATAGTAGAGATGCCCCAGCAAAAGCAAGGAAGGTGAAATTCAACACTTTATTTCCAAACGAGGCCCCCTTTCTCATGGCTTTCTCGCAATAGGTTGGCTTGGTTGGTTCCATAGGTTGGTTGTGCTTGATCATTCTTTAATTTACAGAATAAAAAATTCATGAGTTCTAAAGAAATATTTCAAAGGCAGAAAATGACTTCTTTTCTATATATGTTACTAGTCGAGCTGGTAATCTGAGCCGCCTGCATTGACACGGGCTTCTCTCTCTGGGTTGCTCTGCAGAGCCCAGGAAAAAAAATTAAAACTTTATGACCAAGAGCACTATTTCATTTCCTCTCCAAACTAACCCCATGAAAGGCCACCCATGCAGGCTCGTGCAGACACGAGCAAGACATAGCTATAAACTGAAGCAACCATCTTTCTGCTTCCTCTGTGTTGAAAAAGCAAAACAAAAGAGAATACAATTTAGAGGTGATACAATTTAAATTTGCTGGTTTTCATCTTAATAATTTACAACTGGTGAAGTGGTGAGGTTATCAATAGTCTTTCATGTGGTTAGTTTCAAAATGTTATTTATTACCCTCTCCAGACCATGGCTTTCTGGTTTGTTCAATTGACTTCCCCACTTATTTGGCCTTTCCTCTGCACAGAGGCCCTTCCAGCCCTCAAATGCTCTCCTCCATCCTGAAACTATCCACATCTATCAATATCTTTTCTTTTTTTTTTTTTTTTTTTGAGGAAGATTAGCCCTGAGCTAACATCTGTTGCCAATCCTCCTCTTTTTGCTGAGGAAGACTGGCCCTGAGCTAACATCCATGCCCATCTTCCTCTACTTTATATGTGGGATGCCTGCCACAGCATGGCTTGCCAGGCGGTACCTTGTCTGCCCCCAGGATCTGAACCGGCGAACTCCAGACCACCAAAGTGGAACGTGCAAACTTAACCTCTGGCCACTGGGCTGGCCCCAAGATCGTTTCTTGAAAGTCTTTCTATAAAAAGTCTTTCCTCTAGAGTCTTCCTGACCTTTTCAGATCTCTTTGTCCAGTGAATTGCTATGACACTAATTACTCTTTTTTTTCATGGTGTATAGGACTTTGGACTATCAAAGTATAACTTTCAAAAGTTGAAAACCTGACTCTCTTGGGGCCAGACCAGTGGTGCAGTGGTTAAGTGTGCATGTTCTGCTTCAGCAGCCCGGGGTTCGCCGGTTCAGATCCTGGGTGTGGACACGGCACCGCTTGGCAGGTCATGCTGTGGTAGGCGTCCCACGTATAAAATAGAGGAAGATGGGCACGGATGTTAGCTCAGGGCCAGTCTTCCTCAGCAAAAACGGAGGATTGGCAGCAGTTAGCTCAGGGGTAATCTTCCTCAAAAAAAACCCAAAAAACCAAAACTGACTCTCAGACAAATATGGAATGAACACAGCAATTATTTATGTAACTAATTTACAATGGGTGCCAGGAGGGTGGTAAAGCAGATTCAAATGAGAATTTGATGAACAGAGGTCTGTGTAGTCAGTCAGAAAAGACACCCTAAAATAAGTTTTCTAAGTTACAGAGAAAACTGGTTAATGTCCTACGGGGCAATGAAACCATAACCTTTGGAGTTATCTTCACTAGTCTTGGAAATCTACAAACTAACATGTAACTTCAGAGAATCTGGGCCTTAGTCATTAGTAAACAGCAAGACAAACAAACATACATCTCCTGGAGAATTAAATAAATTTGGAGGATGTTAGCTGCACCTATTGTGGTAATCATTTCACAATATATGTAAATCAAACCATCATGCTGTACACCTTAAACTTATACAGTGATATATGTCAATTATTTCTCAATAAAACTGGAAAAAAAAAGATTTACAGGAAACTAAAAGAAAAAAATTGGGAGTGCCTTGGGCTAGACAATATTCCCATACGATATTGAAAGGACGTGAAGTCATCCTTTTACCCAATATCAAAGTTTTTGGGTAATTTGTCTCGGCCAGGTCACTCCATTCTATAGGAGGAAACAGAAGTTTGGAGAGGTCAGCTAACTCATCCAAGAGCGCACAACTGTGAGGCGCTGAGCTGGGGCTTGAAACCGAGTCTGCTTGGCCCCAGCACAGCACTTCTCTAAATGCAGATGAGGGGCCACAGGTGGATGGTCCTCAGCAGGTGGAGTTGGCAGAGGACATATCTCCCCTGTGTGTGCACATGGGATCCGGAGGCTACAAATGCTTATTAACTGTCAAGAGAGTCCTATGACCTGTCCAGACTACCTCTGGATGCTACTGGGGATACACAAACAACAGCTAAGAAGAGTAGAACTAGTTGATCCTAGGTGCCATGAAGCAAAAGAGTTCAATGATTCTGTGTCTAGTCAATCAGCTGGATTGCAACTTCTCTGAGAGCAGATACTCAGCACTCGCAGATTCACTCAATAAGTATTTGATGAGTTCCATCTGCGGCAGATTATATTTTCCAAAGATAGCCACACCTACATGTTTGTCCTGTCTCACATGGTCTTCCTACAATGGGACTGACTCTCCTTCCACTGAGAGGGAGCAAGGCTTCCTCCAGCCCTTGCATCCGGGTGGTGGCTGCTCTGACGGACGGAGCACAGCAGAAGTGATGCTATGTGACTTCTGAGGTTGGTAGTAGAAAGTTACACCACCTACCTGGCTGTCTGTCTCCCTCTCGCTCTCAAGATGCTTTCTCTTTGAACCCAACCACCATTTTGTGAGGAAGCCCAGACTACATGGAGTGACTATGTGTGGATGTGCTGACTAACATCCCTCGGCCCCCAGCCAAAAGCCAGCCTCATGGGAGCGAACCCCCAGACACGGGAGTGAACGAGCCATCAGATGATTTCAGCCCACAGCCTTTCAAATCCTGCAGCTGAGCCTCAGACAGCATGGAGTGCAGGTCGATTATTCCTGCTGTGTCCTGTCTGAAGTCCTAATCCACAGAAACTAAGAGATATAATAAATAATTTTCGTTTTGTTTTGTTTGAAGCTACTATGTTTTGGAGTCATTTCTCATTCAGCAATAGATAATTAATATACTAACTATGTTCTCAGCACTGTGGCATTAATAGTTTCAACTTTTCATCAGTAGCTCAAAAGTAAATGTCATGTAGTTCTTCCTAGCTTCACTGAGCCAGGAATTTGAACCTTGCTGAGGGTGTGTGTGCTTCATTCCAGGGCTGGTGAAGGAGCCTTCCAGCATCTGCATCTCAGTCAGTCTTGATCGTTCCTACTTGTAATTGAATGTCCCCTTGCTCATGTAAAGAGTTAAACACTCATAGCCCTGACAAAAAAAGCCAAGTGCTTGTCCTGGAAGTGAAGAGAAATTGGGGATATTTAAGAAAGTAACGATTCTTAGTGAAAAAAAAAAAAAAGAGAAAAGAAAAGTTCAGTGGAGGATCAGGTTAGATGCGATATGGCCTCGTCCACCATATTGTTTAGATGACAATAGTTCAGCAAGTGTACCATTCAAGGCGTAACTACATTTTATGGCGAAAGGCTTTCCTGGAGCAGAGGTGTGCACATCGGTAGCATAACGAAGGTCTCTGGATGTATTCTTCTCGACTCTCAGTGCTCACTTGTTCTTCTTTAGATTTTCTAGCTCCTAGCTTGGACGTTCCCAACCTGAGAGGTATGAGATTTCCCAAGTCCTCTGCCAAATAGCCTCAGTTCAGGAGAAAAATAAACTCAACATACTGGTGCTTGGACCAGCCGTTAGGGTGGGCTGATTCACAGCTTTTGACTGCCGGGACACAGGAGCTGCGTAAGCGGTTTTCCCAGGAATAAGCTTAATTTAGATAAAGTCTACTTTCGGGAACATTCTTTGTTTAACAGCATGAGCACAATAAATTACTACAAAGAGTTGCATTTTAAAGATTCCTTGATTTATACAACTTTACTCTCATCAGCTGAAGGCTGTATTAAAAATGGCAGGGAAAAAAAAAGGCAGGCAGCATAACATAGCCACTAAGAAGTTAGAGTCTTGTTTCTGCCCTTTGCTAACGCTATAATTTCTCTGAGTCTCGGTTTCCTCATCTGTAAAACGGGGATAACGATAACCTGGTTTATCGGGTTGTTCTGAGGATTAAATGAGGATTAAATAGGATAATGTATGGAAACCCGTAGCACAGTGCCTGTCACACAGAGTGAAAACAAGAGCTGTTGTCACGACCTGTTCTCTTGTGTCCTCCTTGCATTTTATTCATCCATGTGTTTATCGTCTGTTCTCCCTCCAGAACGTGAACTCCAGACCCGCAAGAATCTGGTCACTTTGATACTTCTGGGGCCCAGAACAGTGGCCACCACAGGGTAGGCGCTGAGTAAATGAATGACCCATGTTTCATGTACTCCTAGATTATTTTGTAAACAAACTGTTGCTAATAATAATATCAAGAACAACTGTTAAATTAATTAAACAAAGAGGCCATTACACTGAGGCGGCTCTAAGATCCTGGCTGCCCGTGGAAGCAAACCAAAATCTAAGCGTAGAAACGCCTCAAGGTTACAAAATTGAAACCTAAGGACAACCCATCACAAACAGCCGACCAAGCTTCAGGCTGTAGCCAGTCAATCATTTCCTTACTTTGCTTCTGCCTTTTCTCTATAAAAATCTCCCCGAGCGCCTGTTGGTAGAGTGCTCCTAACCGCTTTCCGGTTTGGCATTGCCTGATCCGAATCGATTTTTGCTCAAATAAGCTCTTAAAATTTTTAATATGCTTCAGTTTATTTTTTAACACAACTAATGAACATTGCTCACTTATTAGCAATCAGATACTAAGGCTTTACACATATTCTCTCTTTTGATTCTCACAAGAGTTCTGCGTAGATATTTTTATTCTGCCCATCTGTACAGAAAGAAATGGAGCCTTAGAGATAGCATTTAATTTTTTCCAACTCACATGGCTGCAAGTAGAGCGAAGCTCAGGCCTGGTTCCAGTCCTGTTCCTTTAAAGCTGTACGATGCTGTCTGCCTGCCTAGAAGAGAATCTGGACAGCAATGCCCTTCACAGAGCAGCCTCTAATCCTCTTGGTTGGCGAGTAAGCACTATTCCTGGTGATAGAAATTCCATTTGTTCTAGCTCTGACTGTATTAATCTTGTTTTTAATTTTTTGTATCTTATGATGTTCTGACATCTTGGGGGACCTTACTGACTGAGGGAGAGAATGCCCCTCCCAGGGTTAGTTAATTCCTAAAGATAATAAAAACTTGCTTAGGAGCACACCTTTCCTATGCAAACAACCAATCTCAAGTGGATAACCCCAGTGACCTCCTTATCTAGCTCTCACATGCCAAGTCCAATATTTTCCCCTGCCCTGAGCCATCCCAGGGCCAGGTACCAGCCAACTAAAGACCACCCCTGTAGCCCAAAGCTGGCTGAAACTATTCAAACTAGCCAATCCTAAGCAGTTTACTCTGCCCTGCCTTGCCTTATCCTCGGAAAACACAGTAAAGGTGCTGGCCTTGGCTTTCCCCTTCTTCCATCTGACCAAAATCCAGCGCTTTCCCTGTGGCCCTGTGTGGCATGGTATGCTCTCCTCTCTTGAGAAATGTAAGTAATAAAAATCTTCTTTCAATGGCATTGACCTCTCCCTGTCGCCGCTCAGTCACCTCCATAAATTAAAATTCTGCAGGTACAAATTTTAAAACACTGGTACCCTGCCTTGATTCAGGGAGGAACTGATTTAAGAGGCTTCCTGCAGAATTGAATCAATGCCTTCCAAAACTCCTTCTCGATTGTGTCATAGCAATATTTTCATAGTTATATGCTTGTTTATCTGTTTCAGCTCACCTCAGAGCCTGTGGACTGTGAGGCAAGGTATTAGAATCAGTTTTTGAACACAAAACTGTACCTATCAAAGTAGTTCCTACTCTATTTCTTGGCTTGTTCAATGGCTTCTCCTTGATTGATTTGTGTCACTGCTGAAGTCCAGAGAATTGGAGGAGCACATTATAAGACAGACTCCTGTTTCCTGCAATATTTGTTTTTCTTATCTTTCCTAGTGATAAAATTTTATCAGAGGACATGGCCACCCAGAATAAATATTACATTTGCTGACCTCCCTAGCAGCCAGTTGTGGCCATGTGACTAAATTCTGTCCAGTGGGATGGTGTGGCTCACAACCCTTCTCCTCTCTTCTTCATCATCCCTTCTTGCATCCTGATGTTTGGAATACTGACGCTGCCATGCTGGACCATAAGGACTTGTCCTTGAAGACTTCTGGAAGCAGATTGCTTCCTTCTTCAATTTGTCTGTCTTGTTAAGCAACTGTTATTTCGGGTTTTCTGTCACTCACAGCCAAGCCAAATCGTTACTAATTCAGTGGCAAATGGTGTAAGTGGAGAACTCAAGCAGGTGGCATTTAGTGACAAAATTGATAACTACATAGCTTAGCTGAGATTGCATCCTATGAACAAGAAAAGTGGTAATGATAATGGCTTGGTTTTTATAGTGCTTTATAATTTCAAAGCATTTCCAAATGTATTTTCTCTTTTGATCCTCATAATAAACTTCTACCCTAGAGAAATAAAAGGACTTTGATGGTGGCCTCTCGGCTGACAGCTATCCTCTCCTGGCCCTGAAGGCACAGCTTTTTCTGCCGTATCTCACCATCTGGTCTGACTCACTGATCCAATTAATGGCATGGTAGAGGGCTGCGATTTTACTTTTTAGTTTCTTGTAAACTTTTCAAGTTGATTTCAATTCTCTTTACAATGATGATAAAGTCAAAGCTCAGAGTGTCTGAATTGTGTCCCCGACAAATTCATGTTGAAACCCTAATGCTCAGTGTGACTGTATTTGGACAAAGGGCCTTTAAAGAGGTAATTAAATTTAACTGAGGTCATACTCCTGGGGCCCCTGATCCAATGCGATTGGTGTCCTTATAAGAAGAGGAGGAGACCCTAAGGATGGTTGTGCACAGAGGAAGGGCCGTGTGAAGACACAGTGAGAAGGCGACCATCTGCAGGCCGAGTAGAGTGGCCTCAGGAGAGACCAAACCTGCCAACACCTTGAACTTGAACTTGCAGCCTCCAGAACTGCGAGAAAATACATTCCTGTTGTAAATAAAGCCACCCAGACTGTGGTAGTTTGTCAACCTTAGCAAACTAATGCAGGGACTAAATAATTCTCTCAGTGTGAGAGACAAGATGGAGGACCAAGCAGGTCAATTTCCAATCCAGGATCTTTCCAGCAGTCCGGTCTGCTTCCTCAAAGTGTCTGCAACTCCCAGATCCTAGTTTACCCCTGGGAAGACACACCTTCCACCAGCCCAAATTCATATCCTGTCATTTAGACGCCTGGGGGCTGAAAGGACCACTGTGAGGAGGCATGGACATAAGTATATGCCTTATTGTTGACTATTCTTCATCAGAAAAATTTTTTTTCCACAAATGATTATATTCAAGATGTTTTTGAAAATCAGAAAATGTCAAACTGACTGGAAAGCACGAAAGAGCATGGAGGAAAACACAAGGAAATATCACTTCATCCCCACTAGGATGGGTATAATTTTTTTAATGGAAAATAATAAGTATTGGTAAAGAAATTGTAACCTTCACACATTTCTGGTGGGAATGTAAAACGGCGCAGCCATTGCAGAAAACACTATGGCAGTTTCTCAAAAAGCTAAACATAGAATTACCATATGGCCCAGCAGTTCCACCTTTAGGTATATACCCAAAAGAATTGAAAACAGGGACTTGAACAAATATGAATGTTCACAGAGGCATTATTTGCAATAGCCAAAATGTGGAATCCATCCAAATGTCCATCAGCTCTTGACTGGATAAACAAATTGTGGTATATCCGTACAATGGAATATTACTTACCCATAAAAAGGAGTGGAGTACTGACACATGTTACAATATGGATGAAACTTGAAAACATATAGTAAGCGAAAAAAGCCAGACACAAAAGTTCACACATTGCATCATTTCACTTATATGTAATGTCCACAATAGATTAATTCATAGAGACAGAAAGCAGATTGGTGATTGCCAGGGGCTAGAGGGAGTGGGGAACGAGGAGGAACTGCTTAATGGGTACAAAGTTTTCTTTTGGTGTGATAAAAATGTTTTGGAGCTTGATAAAGGTGGTGGTTGCACAACATTGTAAATGTACTAAATATCACTGAATTGTACACTTTAAAGTGGTTAATCTTATATTATATAAATTTTACCTAAATTTAAAAAAATACTGAAGTAAAAAACAAGCAAGAGGAAGAAGAGAGCAGATTTACTATGAAGCTAATTAAGCTTAGTCTTCAGGGCCTTTGATTGTCTGGACCCTTCCAGGGCCCTGAGAGGTACTTGGGTAATGTGTTGCCATGGCTATATCTATTATTGTTTTTTTTTTTTTTTTTGTAGATTAGCCCTGAGCTAACATCTGCTGCCAATCCTCCTCTTTTTTGCTGAGGAAGACTGGCCCTGAGCTAACATCCATGCCCATCTTCCTCTACTTTATACGTGGGACGTCTACCACAGCATGGCTTGACAAGCGGTGTCATGTCCGCACCCGGGATCCAAACCGGCGAACCCTGGGCTGCCAAAGGGGAACATGCGCACTTAACTGCTGTGCCACCGGGCCATCCCCTCTATTATTCTTCAAGAAGTCCCCTGAATTGTTTAAGCTCCAGGCCCACAAAACCTGGCTCTGCCCCAGGGAAGCATGTCATTCATCTGAGCTCTGGGAACAGCTGAGGGAGACAAGTCAGTTTTACCTGCTGCCCAGGCATATCTCTTTGAAGCGCTCAGGGAGGAGGGGAACCCAACTCTGAGCAAAAAGACTGACCTACCTCGTGGCTATAACGTTCTGAAAGCAAACCCAAGTCCTGCAGAAAGATTCTTTTCCCAGGAAAGCATTGACTTAGCTCGGCAGAAAGCCTCCTGGTTCTGGCTCGTCCCTGGATCTTCAGATCTAGCGTGTCTTTGGCAAAGCCGGTTATCTAGGGCAGGGCGACCAACCGTCCCTGTTTGCCAGGGACTGAGGAGTTACCCAGGATGCAGAGTTCTCAGTGCTAAAACAGGGGAAGTCCCAGGCAAACCACCGCAGGGTGTTCCCCCTCATTAATGTGAGAGAAGTCTGAACACCCGAGAGTAGAGAGGATTGTAACCCGCGTTCGCTCCAGCGGAGATTACTGACAGTCCTTTAAGGGGCCAGGGGCCCTGCTAAGCACAGATCCTTCAAAATTGAATGACCATGCTGTATGACTTCACATATATGAGGTATCACAGAGCCAGAAAGTAGAATGGGGGTTACCAGGGGCTGGGAGTAGGGGGAAGGGGTGGTGGTTGTTTAAGGGAGACAGAGTTTCAGTATTGCAAGATGAAAAAGTTCCAGAGATCTGTTTCACGACAATGTGAATATACTTAACACTACCGAACTTTACATTTAAAAATAGTTAAAATGGTAAATTTTATGCTACGTGTTTTTTGTTACAATAAAAAAAAAATGAGACCTAGAGCTTGCCCTCCGGGTGGCCCCAATTTCTTGGGGGTAAATAAATGGCAAGTAATTTAGTGCTATTTACAAAGTACTTTTATATACACGATTACATTTGATGCTCAGGACAGTCTGTGAGATAGATATTATCAAGCACATTTCACGGATGAAGGAAGAAACAGGCTAGAATTCAAAGCCAAGTCTTAATGACTCCACAGCCCATGCCGGGTCTCTCAGATGCTCCATGCAAACCAGAACAGAACCATGCCTTCCTTCCTAACGCAGGCTGTTTACATCTGCTCCAACAGACTGTGATTCTAGAAGGTTAACTCGATTTCTATACAACTCATAGTCTTAGGAGGACCCTCAGGTTTGGCAGCAAGCAGGCATCTTGGGGCACAGCTCCCTGTAGCTGGGGTGGCCCTGACGGAGTTAACCTCTAAAAGCTTCTTCTCTCCCAGGCGATTGCCACGGCTGGCACAGCACTCAGAGCTGGCTTTGTTGTCTCTGCCCAGTGTGGGTGAGGACGCTGCAAAGAGAGCTCTTCCTGGCAAACCAGCCAATAGCGTTGGACGGCTCCACAGGACACAGGCCTCCCCAACAGCAATTCTTCCCAGCAAGAGACAAAGAGAGAGCAGAGTTCAGGGATAATACAAGATATAAAGATATTACCTCTGCATTTAAATAGTGTGCTAACGAATCCTGTGGGCTGGACTCTGATTTCTTCTGTTTAGAGGACCCTTTTTCTGAGCCCTTAAATGCGGACGTGTGTGAGCTGTTAATGTAAACTGATTCAGAGCTGAATGTCTACGTGTCTGGAGAAGCAGAAGGCTCAGCCTTGGGTACCAAAGCTCTGGGTCTCCCATTTCCCAGCCAGCAATTGCTCCTCCTTCACTGCTGCCACTTCTACCCCAAAAGGGTCTCTGTCCCCTTAGCACTCACTGGAGAAATCCAGGTGGGCCGGGCATTCAGGAGACGTCAATGAGCAGTCCCCATTGGAACCACGTGGGGCAAGGGGAGGGAGTTCCCCAACAAAATGAGGTGCGGTTCAGACAACATTGTGATCTTCTTCCAGGCTCGTTCCTCATAGAGGTCCTATGCTCCAGCCACACCAACCACAGCAGACGTTCTTTACCTAAGAGTCTAAACACAGATGCATTCAAACAATAGACTTCTTCTAAAAAGTCATTTAAGAGGCCAGCCCCATGGCTGAGTGGTTGGGTTCGTGCACTCTGCGTAGGTGGCCTGAGCTTCACCAGTTCGGATCTTGGGTGTGGACCTACGCCGCCATTCATCGAGTCATGCTGTGGTGGCATCCTAAATAGAAGACCCAGAATGACCTACAACTAGGATATACAACTACATACTGGGGCTTTGGGGGGGAAAAAAAAAAGAAGAAGATTAGCAACAGATGTTAGCTCAGGGCCACTCTTCCTCACCAAAAAAAAAAAAAAAAAGATATTTCAAAAGAAAAAAAAAAGGAGTCATTTAAAATGATCATTGTCTTAGTCAGCCTGGGCTGCTATAACGAATACTGGGTGGCTTAAACAACAAACATTTATTTCTCCCAGTTCTGGAGGCTAGAACTCCAACACCAAGGTGCCAGCACACTCAGAGTCTGGTGAGGGTCCCCCACCTGGCTTGCAGACAGCTGCCTTCTCTCTGTGTCCTTACGTGGCTGAGAGAGAGTGATCGTCTCTCTCGTGTGTCTTCTTATAAGGGCACTAATCCCATTCACGAGGGCCCCACTCTCATGACCTCACCACCTCCCACAGGCTCTACCTCCAAAAACCATCACACTAGGGGTTTAGCTTCAACATGTGTATTTTGGAGGGGCACAAACATTTAGTCCACAGCAATCATCATTGAGGAAAAAAACCCAAATGCATCCATCATGGGTCTTTCTGGAATGCCCTTCTGGGCTGCAAACGGCAGGTCAGTGATGTCAGAGCAGCCCCATCTGGGCCACGGAGACTTCCTCACAGCCTCACTGATCAGGTATGAAGTGTGAGGCCTCTCAGTAATTTTAGGCTCGGGCAGGCAGCTGGTGTTTTAGAATGTCACTGTCATTATCAAAACACATAGATTAAACACTGCCACAAGTCCTGTGCCGTCCTGCCTATGAGGAGTGGAGGCCTATGGCTTGCTTTAACCAGTAGAGCGCACTGGAGGTGATGCTGTGTGACCTCTGAGCCTGGCAGCTCTGGCTCCTGCCCTCTTACAGCCCTGAGACTGCCATGCTGTGGAAGGCTGAGAGGAATGACCACACGGAAAGAAAGGCCCAGCCCCTCCTCAGCCATTCCGCCGGCCCAGCCCAGGGGTCATCTTAGATGGTCCAGCCCCTGCTGCTCCAGCCATGTGAGTTATCCAGGCAAGACCCACAGAACTGCCCAGTCAACCCACGGAATCAGGAGATGTAATACATCATTGTTCGGTTATTTTTGAGGAAGATTAGCTCTGAGCTAACATCTGCTGTCAATCCTCCTCTCCTTGCTGAGGAAGACTGGCTCTGAACCAACATCTGTGCCCATCTTCCTCTACCCTATATGTGGGATGCCCGCCATAGGATGGCTTGCCATGCGGTACCATGTCCACACCTGGGATCTGAACCAGCGAACCCCAGGCCACCGAAGCGGAATGTGTGCATTTAACCACTGCGCCACCAGGCCAGCCCCCATCATTGTTGTTTTAAGCCACTAAGTTTGGGGGTTGTTTCGCAGCAACAGATAACTGAAATAAAATGTCTCTTCTAAAAACTCATTCTGGATCTCACATGTGGAATCTAGAAAAGCTGAACTTGGGGGCCCGCCCGGTGGCGCAGTGGTTAAGTTCGCACGTTCCTCTTCAGCACCTAGGGTTCACTGGTTCGGATCCCGGGTGCGGATATGGCACCACTTGGCAAGCCATGCTGTGGTAGGCGTCCTACATATAAAACAGAGGAAGATGGGCATGGTGTTAGTTCAGGGCTAATCTTCCTCAAAAAAAAGAAAGAAAGAAAGAGTTCCCTGAAGAGTGATATATTGAATAATCGCATGCTTTAAAAAATAAATAAGTAATAAATAAACAAATAAGCTGAACTTATAGAAACAGAGAGTGGATTGGTGATTACCAGGAGCAGGGGGTGAGGGGGAGAAGAGAGGGGAGATGAGAAGATGTAGGTCAAAGGGTACAAACCTCCAGTGATAAGATGGGTAAGTCCCGGGATCTAAAGTACAGTGTGGTGACTAGTTAACAATACTGCATTGTATATTTGAAAGTTGCTAAGAGAGTAGATCTCAAATGTTCTCACCGTCACCACCCCCACAACAAAATGGTAATTATGTGAGGTGACGGAGTTGTTACCTATCCTTATTGTGGTAATCGTTCCTCAATATACACGTGTCAAATCTTCACAGTGTACAACCTTTAACTTACACAATGTTACATGTCAATTATATCCCATTAAAGCTGGAAAAAACTCATTCTGCTCTTTTTTGAGACTGTACATGTAAATATACAAACGCCAAATTGGAATATGTAATTCAAAAAATGCTCTCAATCTGGAAGAGGTCTGGACTGGATATGGAGTATAAATAATCTCCAAATTCCAGCATCTGTAATAGCATTTTTCATATAATATTGTTACTGCTTGGTTTTTCTTTAAAAAAATTTGTTGGGGCCAGCCCTGTGGCTGAGTGGCGAAGTCCACCCACTCCGTTTTGGCGGCCCACGGTTTCGCTGGTTCGGATCCTGGGCGCGGACATGGCACCACTCGTCAGACCACGCTGAGGCAGCGTCCCATGTGCCACAACTAGAAGGACCCACAACTGAAATATACAACTATGTACTGGGGGGATTTGGGGAGAAAAAGCAGGAAAAAAAAAAAGAGAAGATTGGCAACAGTTGTTAGCTCAGGTACCAATCTTTAAAAAAAAAAATTGTTAATTATAGAAAATATCAAACATATACAAAAGTACAAAGAATATTGTATTGAATCCCCTTGTGCCCATCATTAGCTTCAACACTTAACTCATGGCAATGGTGTTTTAAATACACCCTCCACCTACATGCCCCTTCCCCCTGAATTATTTTAAAGCAAAGCTCAGATATCACATCATTTCATCTGCAAATATGTTAGCATGTATCTCTTAAAGATAAGGATGATTTTTATAACTATCTGTTCACGTCTCTCTGACCTCTACGGCTTATGAGTCTGTGAGAACCAGAGTTTATCCTCTTCCTTGTTGTCCTCCCAGAGCCAGAGGCAGGGCTGGTTTCACGGGTGTGTGACCTGTGCAGTTGCACGGGGCCCCGGAGCTCAGAAGTGTCTCGTGCTTGGTTTAATGCTCTGTGGCTGCCATCTTGAAACTAATCATTTTTGAACAAGGGTCCTGCATTTTCATTTGGCACTGGGCCCCACAAATTATGTAGCCAGTCATGGTTATAGCTTAACCAAGCAATCAACACTCTGTGATGGGAGAGAGGCGCACTGCTGGGTTCTACAAGGAATAAAGCACACTCATGATCTTGACCCTAAACCAGATCCTCCTTCAGCCTTCCCTAACTCCGTGGATGGCACCACACCACTATTTTTCCAGTTTGCAAGTCTAAATACTAGATAATCGTCTTTGCTTCCTCCCTCTCCCTCAACCTCCCATCCCGCCCCCCATGCGAGCTATCAGCAGATCCTAACATTGGCAACTCCAGAAATTCTGGATAGGATAAAAAGCAAAGGGAAAGCTAGTTTTGAGCCATCTTTGCATAACAAGCATTATATTTGCTTAGGTTTATATTTATTTGAGTGGCTTATAGGGAGGTGTCTTAGTTTCGAATTCTCCCAGGTACTAGTGGTCCATTTGGGAGGTGATTCCAGGAAGCGCTGTGAGTTAACGGGGAAGTGAGACAGGGAAGGCAAAGAAGCACACAGCCTGTGTTAATAGTGGGTCCTCCCTTTAGGCTACTGGAGTGTGATCTTGTTGCGTATCCTCTGAGACAAGGTATAGGACACTCCTTAGAACTCTCCCACTGAAAGGAGAAGAAGCTGGGGTATATATCCACCAACTCCTGTAGGTATTGACTCAAGGTTGCTCCTGGGGGCTGTAACTCCCCAGCATTTCCAAGTGTGTGCATGCTGGCCAAGTACAACCTGCTGCCAAGGAAAGTCCTCAGGCAGGAAGGCACAGGTGCCTGAGGCAAGAAGCCATCAGTGTGTAGGGCAACACTCTCTCGAAGGAGTGGGTGATCTCCAGGGTGGGCTGAAGGGTTATGGGTGTGACATCAATAGCATCTCCTATAGCAGGATGGATGGAGATTGTGGGACAGCTAAATTCCTTCCCTCCCCAAGACCCCTGCGAAGTTGTCACTGGAATCAGTCCATTTCTTTCCACTGCCACCACCCTGGACCAAGCCACCATCTTTCTTCTCCATTGGTTAGTCCCCCATCATCCACATTTCTCTCTTGCCAATCTGTTCTTTGCCCACATCCAAAGAAATCAATTCCAAATTCAAATCTAATCCACCCTCTTGCTTCAAATTCTAGGGTCTTCTTATTGCTCCTAGGATAAAGACCAAAATCCTTAATGTTACCTGGAAGACCCTGCAAGGTTTGGCCTTGACCTCCCCTCCAGCTTTATCAAACATGAGGATAAAAGCTTCCTATACACAGCCATGTTGCTTTCTGTTCCTTTAATATGCTGTGTTTTCTTCTGCCACAGGGCCTTTGCACAAACTCTTCCCTCTGCCTGGAAAGCTTTCCATAGACCCCCAGCTTTCTCACTTATTCAATTCACAGAGTGTCTCAGCTCAGTCATAACTTCTTCAGGGAAGTTTTCCCTCAGCTCTGGCTAGGTCAGCTCCCCTGTCATATGTTTCACAGCACAGGAGGCTCTGCTTATTAGAAGCAGTCTGACCTTTTCTGAACCCCAGTCATATTGCTATAGTCAATATTTAATTTAATCCATGTTTACTGAAAGTCAAAGCGCCTATTATCACAATACTTATCACAATCATAACATCACATTTATTTTGCAATTAATTATTTCCTCCTGCTGGCGTAAAGTCCTTTTTATTTTTATTTTCTCACCATTATTCCCCACCCTGAGCTCAGGGCCTACCTGCTGTACAGTAGGTACTCAGCAAATACTTGTGGAATGAATTTGAAGATATACGGGCTAAAGCATGTTTAAAAGGAATGTACAGGGAGGCAAAGCTTAACAAAATATTTATGACAAGCATAGAAATATATTAGCACAAGTAAGCAGACCTGTCTTTAAGGGTATGTATTGTTTGTAATTGAAAAAGCTAAAAATAACCTAAAATTCTATAAAAATGGGAATGACTAAGCGATGCTATAGTCATCCTGTGGATGCTCCACAGCCTCAGCATAATGACATAGGACATTTGTGCCCTTCTGTAATATTTGCACATTTGACTTTTATACTAATTTGCTTACTGCTGGTGAGGTGGCATTTTGGGCATCCATAGTGGAGATTTTTTTTGAATGGAGACTACTCCTCCGCCTAGAACAAAGGCCTGCTGTGTTTACCCCAAGGAAATGTCGTCACTCGTCAAAAACCCCCACAGGATCCAGCTATAAAGCTATTAGCTGTGTACCCACCAAAACGGAGGAAACACCAGTGTTTCAAAGTCCTTTGTCTTGTTGAAGACTTCTGGGACATTACACTATTCCATTTCCTTTCATTAAAAGGAAAATTGGCAGTCACTTTTCCTAGATTCATTCACTAAAGCACGGCCTGTGGCTGGAATACTCTGAATTTCACAGAAGGCAAGAATGACACAGTGAACCTGCTTTGGGTTATAAAATGTTCCCAATAGATTAAGTGCAGGCATTACTTCTCTGAACTCCAGGCACATTACAAGTTTCAATATTTAATTTTAATTAATGTTTAGTGAAAGTCAAAGTACCTATTACTTAACAAAGCATACGGGAATCAGCATAGCGGAGATGAAATTAGACCAACACACCTTGGATTACATCAGACACCCCCACTTAAGAGCAGCGTGATCTCTGTAAACCTACACTTCTTTGCCTATAAAACAGGAATAGCGTCTATCTCATGGAATTGGTTTTTTTTAAGGAAGATTAGCCCTGAGCTAACATCTGCCACCAATCTTCCTCTTTTTGCTGAGGAAGACTGGCCCTGAGCTAACATCTGTGCTCATCTTCCTCTACTTTATGTGTGAGACACCTGCCAGAACAGGGCTTGATGAGCGGTGCGTAGGTCCGCACCCGGGATCCAAACTGGCAAACTCTGGGCTGCCAAAGCAGAGCACGTCAATTTAACTGCTACACCACTGGGCCAGCCCCTCATGCAGTTGTTTTAAGAAGTAATATGCATATTTCTACATTAGGGAAATGCAAATTAAAACCACAGTGAGATACCTCCTCATGCACGTGAGGATGACTATAATCAAAAAATAAAAATAGGGGTCGGCCCGGGCTGGGCCAGGGATGTAGTGGTTAAGTTCACATGATCTGCTTGGGCAGCCCCAGGTTTGCAGGTTCGAATCCCTGGCACAGACCTATACACCACTCATCAAGCCATGCTGTGGCAGGTGTCCCACATACAAAATAGAGGAGATGGGCACAGATGTTAGCTCAGGGACAATCTTCCTCACCAAAAAAAAAAATGAAAAGAAAAGAAAAGAAACAGCTTATGGAGCCAGGCATGTAAAGGAGTGAAGCAGGCTGAGGCAGCAGGGAGTGGTGAGGATTGTGGAGCTCTCAGGCTTCACCTAGGGAGGCAGCAGCTCAGGTCTCATCTGCTGTGGCCATGCCCAGACACAGTCTCAGCTTTGTAAGATCCTCCTACTTCATACAGAGAAGTCACAAGTCCAAATTCTTCCATGAAATATCTCAATTTCTAAACATTGGTGTAGTAGCCATGTCTTTTATTTTCTGCATTCAGATGCTTTGACATGTGGAGCCTTGCTGCCCCTGGAGGGACTGTCCCTCCCAGGGTTAGCCAATGCCTAGCGAGAGTGGACAACTCACCAGTGAGTGCACTTTTCAAATGCGCTCCAACTATGCCAGAGGCTCCCTACCCCTTCTTTCTTGGGCTCTCACACTCTGGGTCACTATCTACCTGCCCTGGTCACCGCAGGGCAAGTAGCAGACAACCAAGAACACCCACTCCGCCCCTGAACCCACTGACATTATGCAAACTAGCTAACTCCAAGTTGGCTGACCCTGCCTTGCCTGGTTCCTTCCCACAGAAACCACCATCGAGGCTCTTACCCACAGTCCATCTGTCCATCCCATCCCAACCCCTCACCTCCCGCCTCCTGACCAGCCCTCATCTGTTGGCCTTACTAAACCTCAAATTTTCTATTAATGTGCTCTATTTTAAAACAATGGGCAACACTGATTTTTTTTTTTTAATTTTAAATGGCAAGAACAGTGCCATCTATTGTAATAGAGGGAAGAGGCTAATGTTTATTAAGCACGACTATACCAGGCTCTGTGCCATGCTGCTTTCCAAAACTTCATTTCATTGACTTTTTTTTTTTTTTTTTTTTTTTTGGTGAGGAATATTGGCCCTGAGCTAGCATCTGTTGCCAACCTTCCTCTTTTCGCTTGAGGAAGACTGTCACTGCCCATCTTCCTCTATTTTTTATTTATTTTTTAATTTTTTTCTGTTTTTTTTCCCCAAATCCCCCCAGTACATTGTTGTATATTTTAACTGTGGGTCCTTCTAGTTGTGGCATGTGGGACGCTGCCTCAGCATGGCCTAATGAGCAGTGCCATGTCCACGCCCAGGATCCAAACCAGTATAACCCTCGGCCAATGAAGCGGGGCACACGAACTTAACCAGTCAGCCATGGGGCTGGTCCCCCACTTTCCTCTATTTTGTATGTGGGATGCCACCACAGCATGGCTCGATGAGTGGCATGCAGGTCGGCTCCCAGGATCCGAACCTGCAAACCCCAGGCAGACAAAATATAGTGTGCGAACTTAACCACTATGCCACCAGGCCAGCCCCTCATTGACTTTTCACATGAATCCTGTACAGACATCACTTGTTTCTTTCTCATAGATACAGAATTTGAGGCCCAGAGAAGTTAAATACTTGCCCAAGGTCACCAATAAGTGACTTTGATGGAAACTGAATTTGAGTTTTGAGCCTGGAGAAGGCAGGATGAGGGAAGGAGGAGAAAGAGACCCTCCCACCACAGAAAAGGCCAGGACTCTGTGACGTCATAGAGGGTGAGGAAAGAGACTGTCCAAGTGGGCCGGTCAAGTAGTAATTTCCTTTCCTTAGGACGTTAAGAAACAATTCTTGGGAGTGCCCATTAGTGATAGTTAAAAATTGAATGAAGATTTTGTCTTGTTATAAGGTGTGTGTTTTACTTTGGATCTAAAAATGTAAGGATGTCATCCAATTACAGATGAGCTGTGGCAGAGGAGCGTCAAGCCTTGCGGTGGGTGTTACTCCAAGTTAATAGAACACCTGCGGGTCCTGAGCTCACAGACCTGGAAGCGGCTGCTGCCTCTCAGGCCCGAGGTCATTCCTATGGGTTTGTACCCGGTGACACACACAGATGTGTTGAGCCTACCGAGTAATACCTTTGAAGTTTTCAGATTATTTCAGATTTGCATACACAAAGAATGCACATTTAGACCTGATTGTTTTTTAATGTGCTGTATAAACGTCATCTCAAAATAGAAGAAATTCAAGGCATCTCGTTTCTGGGGTATTAGTGAATTTCTTGCCCAGTTAAATTCCATTTTCAGCTATATGGCTCGTGGCACCAGTGGGATCCCCAAATTATATGATACATTGGGTGAAACAGCTACGTAAGTTCTTCAGCCACGCACTTTTGGAATCACATATGTTTTGGAGTGTCTTTATACTGCCCAGCTAACATGGAAGTTCAGAGGAAGCAGCTCATGCCAGAATCACAGAAATGGGCACACCTCTGACAATGCCAGCAGCATCTGACACCAGGCAGTGTGGCCAATAATAGGTGTGATCTGCTCAGTGTCCATCCCACCCTCTTTGCTAACAAACCAAATTTGTGTGTGTGTTTGCGGGGGGTTGACAAGGTGCCCAGCTAATTCATCACTTTCCCTCCTGTCTTGCAGGTACGGTTGGCCACGTTACACAGTTCAGGGCAGCGACAGGTAAGGAGAAATCTGCTGGGAGTTGTCCGGGAAAGCTTTTCCTTTCCTGATGAGGGGGACAGAGGCACCTTTGCCTTTCCCCTCCCTCTAACGGGGATCTGATGTCTGCAGCAGCAGCAGCTACCTTGCAACCATGAGACGGAAAAGTTTGAGAGCACAAGCCAACACGCTAGGATTGAAGGAGCCAAAAATAGAAAGCATCTGGGGCCCTGTTGGCATTGATGAGCAGCGGTACCACAGCCAGCTACTGTCTACTTTTTCCTCCCAAGATTTTATTACAAAAATTTTTAAACATACAGACAAGTTGAAAGAATTGTACAGTGGACACCCACCACCTGTCTTCATTTTGTATTTGCTTTATCACATCTGTCCATCTAAACATTTCTCCAATCATCCCTCAATCCGTCTTTTTTTTTTTCTTTTGAGGAAGATTAGCCCTGAGCTAACTACTGCCAATCCTCCTCTTTTTGCTGAGGAAGACTGGCCCTGAGCTAACATCTGTGCCCATCTTCCTCTGCTTTACATGTGGGACGCCTACCACAGCATGGCTTTTGCCAAGCGGTGCCATGTCCGCACCCGGGATCCGAGCCAGTGAACCCCGGGCGGCTGAGAAGCAGAACGTGTGAACTTAACCACTGCGCCACTGGGCCGGCCCAATCCGTCTTTTTTTTGATGTATTTCTGAGAACAGTTCACCGCTAGACATTTCAGTATGCATGTGGTTCAGTAGACTATTTGTGTATTATCTTTTTTAGTTGAAAATTTTGTTGAGATAATTATAGATTCATACACGGTTGTAAGAAATAATGTCGAGAGATCTTTGCACACATTGTCCAGTTCCCCCTAATGATAACATTTTGCAACACTGTTGTGTAAGATCACAATTAGGATAGTGGCATTGATGCAACCCACTGACCTTACTCAGGTTTCCTCAGTTTAACTTGTACTCATTTGTGTGAGTGTGTCTGTTCATTAAGTTTTATGCAATTGTATACCTGTGCAGGTTCATGTATCCACACCACAGTCAAGATACTGAAAAGCTTTTGTATGTAATTTACCTTACCTTAAAAATTACATGCAATGAAGTGCAGAAATCTTTTTTATCTTTTTTTGACCACTTGGTATACGTGTGGTTTTTTTTTTTTTCAATTGAGGTCACTTTGGTTTATAACATTATATAAGTTTCAGGTGTGCATCATTATATTTTGATTTCTGTCTAGACTGCATCACGTTTGCCAACAAAATCTGGTCTTCATCCGTCGCCATACATATGTGACCCTTTACCCCTTTTGCCCTGCCCCCCATCCCCTACCCCTCTGGTAACCACCAATCTGTTCTCCATATCTGTGTGTTTATTTATCTTCCACATATGAGTGAAGTCATACAATATTTGTGTTTGTCTTTTTTTTTTTTTTTGAGGAAGATTAGCCCTGAGCTAACATCTGCTGCCAATCCTCCTCTTTTTGCTGAGGAAGACTGGCCCTGAGCTAACCTCCATGCCCATATTCCTCTGCTTTATATGTGGGACGCCTACCACCACATGGCTTGCCAAGGGGTGCCATGTCCGCACCCAGGACCCGAACTGGCGAACCCTGGGCCACCGAAGCAGAATGTCCACACTTAACTGCTGTGCCATCGGACTGGCCCCTTTGTCTGACATTTTGTTTAGCATAATACCCTCAAGGTCCATCCATGTTGTTGCAAAGTGAAGTGCACAAATCTTAAGGGTATCATTTGATGATTTTTGATAAATCTACACACCCATGTAACCCAAGTCTCCACCAAGATATACAATATTACCATTCTCCTAGAAAGTTCCCTTCTGTCACTTTCCGGTCAATTCCACCCGCTCAGGGAAAAATCACTGTTTTGATGTTTTTCCATCATAGTTAGCTTTGCTTGTTCTAAAACTTCATATAAATAGAATCAAACTGGGAGTACTCTTTTGTGTAAGGTTTATTTCACTCAGTAAAAATGTTTTTGAGATTCCACCATATTGTTGAGTGTCCCTATAGTCTGTTCCTTTTCGTTGCTGAGTAATATTCCATTTTACAAATACAACATAGTTTATCCATTCTACTGGTGATGGACATTTGGGCTATGTCTAGATTTTGATTCTTATAAAGAAAGCTGTTAAGAAAGTTATTGTGGGGCCGGCCCCGTGGCATAGTGGTTAAGTTCATGCGCTCTGCTTCAGTGGTCTGGGGTTTACCGGTTTGGATCCCTGGCATGAACTTACCCACTGCTCATCGAGCCACACTGTGGCGGCATCCCACATAGAAAATAGAGGAAGATTGGCACAGATGTTAGCTCAGGGCCAATCTTCCTCACCGAATAAAAAAGAAGAAGGCTATTGTGCAAGTGTTTGTAGATATGTTTTCCTTCTCCTTGGGTGGATAACCAGGAGCAGAATTGCTGGGTCACAGATTAGGTACATGATTCATTTTCTCAATAATGTAAGAACATTAAAATAACATTGGCGGTGGATGTTAGCTCAGGGCTAATCTTCCTCAAAAAATAAATAAATAAAAAATAAAAAGAATGGTGGAGGAGAGGTAGATCCTGAGAAGACAGGAACCCAAAGGGATGCTAAGCTGGCCCTCCAAGCATGGCTCCCCTGTGAAGACGGCCTCTGGGCCCTGACCTTTTGTGTTGAGATTTAGTTCCAGACCTCACATCTGCCATATTAACTGATTGTGCTTCTTGCTACAATGAGTTCCACTGATGTCTTCAGGTTTAAGGTGAGAAATCAACTAGGGAAACTCAAACGGGCTGAAATTACATAACACCATCAAAAACCCCAGTCCTGCACAGCTAAGCTGGAAACGGGGTCTCAGGCTTGAGTGTCATCAGCTTCAAAGCAGGTCAGGTCTCGTTGCCTGGGAGCGGCTGATTCCGGGCCCAAGCCGCCCGCAGAACTACGGTAGCATCTCCAGGAACTCTGCTCTGCAGAGGGATTTCAAACCCTTGGAGCTGTCCTCAGCCGAACCTTCCTCCACCCCCAGGCCTGCTAAACTCCATCTGAAGAGCTAGCGATTTAAAGAAGTGAAGAACCAGCAGATACAGAGGGCTGAAAAGGAAAAACATTTTCTCCAGGGTTAAGCTGAGTCCTGGGGTTAAGACTTGCTAGTGGAGCCCACCTGCCATCCTTTTAAATAGATAAAAGACTTTTCAGTCTCTTACCATGAAAAACTACATCCACCCCCACCTTCCCTCCCACCCCCCCTCCCCCCCCCCCCCCCCCTCCCCCCCGCCTCCCCCTTCCCCCCAGCCTCAAAACCCTATAATTAAAAAGGCTCTTTTCAGACTGGAATACAATTCAAGCACAATCATTATGAAACCCCTGCCCTGTTTCTGTGGTTACTGACAACTCCCTTTGTGTAAATCTCATTAAACCCAATCAGGGACTCCAGGTTTTCTGAGGATTCCTAGGAAGAGAAAACTATGTTGATTTAAGAAATAATGTTGCAAATCTCAGGTATGAGACCTCTTTGGATTAGAAAGTAATATTATTTATCTCTCTGAAACCACTAACAAATCAACCGTGAAAAATTGATAATGGTTTTTGTCACCAGCATCCTCTTTCTATCGTGGTAGAGTTCTCTGTTTCCCTTTCGGGAAACAGAAGGCTTTCTTTGACAAGCCATCTTATTTTCATGCCTTTAAGAAGACAAATGAAATTACTGAAAGTATTGCTTTAGAGGCTGTTTTCCATTCATTTTCATCCTATACATATTTGGTATTTAGGAGCAATTTGCTTCTCATTTGAAAAGAAAAATGATTCTTATTCAAACTGTAAGCAGCAGTGGGTTTTCCTTATACCCTAAAAAAGCTTGAACAGTAAAACGGTTCTCATATAAAATTAAAGACAACGGTGAGATTTCCCTGTATCTTAGAGAGCAGCATACAATATTGAATACTTACACTTTTTATCTGGGCCTAGAGGTTATGTTAACTGCTATTATCTTTTTTCCTTTAATCGTGTTATTTTTGTCCCCATTCTAGAATTTCCAAAGTCCTTTACCATAAAAACGTTCCTCTTCTCTTGTATGTTTTTCCGTCAAAGGATATAAATGGTATAGACAGTTTCTTGCCAGCAAATGCACACATAGACTATCGTGGGAACTATTCTGGCTACTGAGAAAGGATGATCATGCGACCCACTGCGACCCACCTGTGTTCTGCTCTCTGTGGGCTTATGCATGCATATGCACTTCTTCACGAGAACTAGGGCTCTTCCTTGCCACTGTGCCAAGTCCTAGTGACAGGAAACAAGCTCCTTGGGGGGCTTCATTTAAAGGATTAACTTCCACTGACTCATCGTTCTTATAGGAATCTTCTTCATGCTCCACCTTGCTCGAATTCATGTTTATTTCCTGATTTTACACATGGTTGCTGCAGTCAATGACAGATGGTCAAGTTAGGCAAGAGGCAGACAGCAGGATAAGGATAAAGGATCGTCAGCCTAACTATCCAGGTACATAGCTGCAACAGAGATTCCAAATGCCACACTCAGCCCTGAGTTACTCCCTCTCTCATCTCCTGCCTCCCCCTGGTTCCTCCTGCCCCCAGTGTTCCCCCACTGCTAGCTTTTGCCTCGCCTTCTATTGTGCCTATTTCATTCCGTGCCCTATTCCAGAGCCTTGTTTGCTTTGTCTGTATCCCAGAACATAACCTGTAAGGGGCTATTCTTCTGGGTGGTCCTCCAGTGCAGGATCTGCCTGGGATGCCCATTTATAAACGTGCAGAGAACCTCTCTTGTCCATTACAGAGAATATCAAGGATGTACTGATGCCTGAGAATCACGAGCTGTTGGGCCTTCGTCAGCCCTCCTTTCAGAAGAGGATAACCTTCTCGTAGAATAATCTTCAGATAGAGATAAATAAAGAATGCTTTAGATCAGAACCAGAAATATCTTTACCCTGAAAGAGATCGTGAAGACCTAGGAAGGCTTAGGAGTAGAGAAAAGAGTATCAGACAAAGGGAGGAGGGAGGGGAGGCCAAAAGGGAAGAGGATTACAGAGGCACTCCCTCTTGTAAGATTACACAGTGATTAGCACAGCGAAAATGAATATTTATGAAGGCGGTGCTGATTATATTACGGGGGGATCATTTGAATAATCATGAATATGTTTCCATGCATTTGGACCTAATGGGATGGTTTTGAGTCTTTAATGAGGCATTGGCGCGTGTTTGAAGAGCCAGGGACAGGAGAGTGGGAGCAGAGAGAAGGGGATGAATAATACAGGTCATAAGGTTTATGCACATATTTCTCACTGTGCTGTTCTCTTATCCTTGCAGTCCTGTCTATATAGATCTGGGGGGAAAATGTCTAAAATCATGCACGGGGTGCCTGTCAGTGCATAGGCTAAAATGGTTTGCTGTTTCTTCTAAATCTAGCCCACACTTGAAGAGGGGGGAATCCTGAAAGAGGGGGAAATGCTTTGTCCTTATGCAGATTGTGAGCCTGAATTTTAGGAAGTTTCAGTGACTTTTCCAAGATCACACAGCTATATACTGGCTGATTCATCTCCCGGACTTCCAAGTGCATAGGGTGAATACACACGTCCCCTTCGCCTGGTGGTTCTGGGTTATGCCTATTGTGCTGCTTAATTACTAATGGATTGTCCCTTTCATTCACAAAAGTGTAACAGTTGGGATGTTAAACGGTTTAAGGAGAGTACACATTTCTTCCTTTTATCTTCAGTCCCCAGCAGGATGCCAGGTGCCCATAAATGATGGCGATTGTTTCTAAGGGAGAGATGGCAGGAGGGCAGGTGGCGGGAGGTAGGAACGGCATAGAGAAGGGAGCATTTCTATGTTCTTGTGAGTTGTTCGATGGGCAGGGAGGAGCGAGGGCGATGGAGGAGGACTCTGAAGTGTAGAAGGTTCGACCTTAACAAACTGAGGTGGACTCACTTCTCGGGGAAGACATGCATGAAACCAGCCCCGCATGAGGCAAGGGCACAAACCAGAATGTCGACTCAGTTATTTTCTACAAGGAGGAGAAGAGCTCTTCTCGGTCCAGGTATGCTCATGTTGAGGGGTGCGTGCAAGGGAGAGGAGAGATAATCTTGCGCCCTGGAGCTGGGCGAGCCTGGGTCCCAACCTCCACTGTTTGTCCACATCTGCAGTTTGACCTTGGGCAAACCCTCTTGTTCCCCGAGGCCTGGGTTCCTCGGCAGGAAGTTGGGCTGTGTGAGGCTGAAATGCAACAAGGAGAGTCCGAAAGGTGCCCGCCCCAGGACGCAGATCAGTACATGGGAGCTATTATTAGGCTCTCCCTGCGGGCGGAAGCGGAATCACAGTCGGGTCGTGGGCTGGCGGGGGACCGGTGCGGGGGAGGTAAGCGGGGGATTCGGCTGTCGGCGGCATTCTTTGCGCGCCGGGCTACACCTGCCACGTTACCAGGCATCTCCCCCGGGAAAGGTTCTCGGCCGGGCGCTGTCAAAGCTGCGTTCGACTGGAGTTTATTTTCCCAAGGTTCTAAGTTGACCAACCCCCCTCTTCTGATTGACACATTCTTTCTTTAGATATGCTAATTCCTTCAATTAGATTACAGTCTAGTCTTGCCTTGGCAAGCTTTGTCTCTTAAGGGGGCTTTGCCTGTCTTAGGCCTTTTATATTAGATTTTTTAATAGTTCACCTCTAAGGAGGTAAACTTTTAACCTTATTTCTGACTTCCTTCAGGGGTATCAGTCTGGAAACCTCCATCGCCCGACCAGGGTCCATGCATCCGCGCGTATCCATTCAACAAAGATATATTTGAGTCTCTACTGGGATCTTGGGCAATTTTGTTTTTCTAGCAGAAGAAACTACGTCTCACTTTCCTAATCTATAAACTGGGTTGTTGAGTGAGTTGTTATGAAGAATAAATGAAGTCATCTTGCAGAAGGATTAAAGGAGAAAATCTTGAGTACCATAGTGTATGATGTCTAGTAGGCACGCCATCAATTTGTTGAATGAGTGAATGCAAAAAATTACTTATGATTATTGCTACTCTTGCCATGTGCCAGGCACTTTGCTACTCTTTGGGGATATAATGGTAAACCAGACATGGGGTCCTCCCCTCTTCGAGCTTATAGTCCACGAGAGATAAGAGACCAGCAACCCCCGTGCTGTGGAATAAATGCAACAAATTGGGGAAATACAGGGTATTATTGGAGCTCCCAGCTGCAGGACCGGAGTCCTCCGAGGCTCCCCAGAGGAAGTGGGCTTCAAGCTATGGCATGAATGGTGAGAGTAAGGGCTAGCCAGGCAGAGGCGGAGGACTGAGTGCCCCGTGCAGAGCTCTCAAGGCAAGAAAGATTTTTTCCAACAATGAGACCCTGAAGAATCTGGGGGTGGACTTCGCCAGGGGCCTTGGGCCTGACTCTTGGCTGAGGAGGTAAGCAAGAGTTGGATTTTGGAGGGCTGAGTAAACCACATAAGGGGGCTGGATTTTATCCCAAGAGCCATGGGGTGTTTGGGAGACAGAGGTCCACAAGCTCGATAAAAATTAGAGCAGGGAGGAAAGGCTACAGGAGGGCTGTGGATGACTCAGGGCTTTCAAGCTTGGCTTCCATATGGAGCAGTGGTCAACAGAACATGGCGCCAGACTGCCTGGGATTGAATGCTGGCTCCATCCTTCAAGGCTGTGTGCTTAAGAAAGTTACTTAGTCTTCTCATTTGTAAACTGAGATAATCACAGGACTCAACTCATAGGTTTGTGTGAGAGAAGGTGGGTTAAATGAGGTATACGTCCAGAGCAAAATTCTTAGAGCATTACCCCGCAGAAAGTAAGGGCTCCATAAGTGTTGAGTATTATCCTGGCTCCCACAACTCACACACCAAGGAGTCACGGATCCTGCAAAGCCAGCTCTCTAAAGCATCTGAGGAATGTAGGGGGAGGGGGATGCTCGCAAACCGCCAGAAGATGGAAACTCCAGGAGCTTGGCGCTCCTCCTCCTGGTTTAGTCATGGTTCTTACCAACTTGGTTACTTGGTTTCAGTAGCTGATTAGAAAAGGAGGAGCTGCCGGGAGCAGGTCCCCTAGGAAAGGCAGAAGCAACTCCTGGCAGCTCAAGGAAAGTCGAAGTACTAGGAGAAATAGATGCAAGAACCACGGAAGTATAGCAAACTGGCTGACTGTGGTCATTTAGGGCAGAGGGTGAGAGTCCCATGCACCCGAAGCACACTAAAGGCTTCACCGTTTTCTAGTACAACTATTGAGAGCAAAAAGGCTCTTTCAGAATGCGGCTTGCCTATAAAGGCAGGAGGATGTTTTTGAACTTTGGAAATAATGTTATGTTGAATAGAACATAGTAGATGTCCAAGAGATCCAATGTAGACAGCACAGCATGCCGTATCTCTGTTCCACACCTCAGCTTCAACCTGCCTGGCTGTCCAGGTCTTGCACCTGTTCCCACTTTCTCTTTTGGGGTTGCTTCTTAGATGTTTGAAATTTTCTTGGCAGGTTTTCAGTAGCAATCTGTTCCTTGTCACTTTCTTCCTGTATCCCACCAGTGTATTGTCAGTCTTCGGTCATTTACTTCAAGATGTACTGAGATATACATTGCTCATAATTATGCTCTATGGTTAAGGCACAGCAAAGCTTAAAGGATTTAGCAAGAAAAAAAATACTTGGCAATTTATTTGTATAAAGGTCGATGTTTTCTAGTAGGATTTTTTTTTCCCCTCCAGGTGGGTGGGGTGTGGGATAAGCAGAAGAAACAGAAGACCTGGCTTCCTTGTGGGTGAAAACTCAAAGTTGAAACCATGGCAAGAAGCCCTTCCTTTCTGCTGCTGGGTGGAAAAGGTGTGCTTTCTGAGCTTCCACCGCCTTTTGGCTTCCTGTCTCTGGAAAAGACCCATAAGAGGAATGCCACGGGTCACAAGAGTTATTTGGCTGAATAAATACACATGAGTGATTAGGGGAGAATTACAAAGTCTTCTCTAAGTAACCGAGTCAAAACTAACAATACTCAGTTGTCAGAACATCAAATGAAGCTGCCCAAACTATCACCCTAGATGTGTCCAAGTATTTTAAAGACTAGCTGTTGAAGACAATGTTTGATGGATGTAGTTTTGTTTTCTAGCTTATGAGAACGAGAGCTCAATGGAGGAATAATAGAGTGTATGCACTTGGGGAGGGAAATCCAGTGATTGTAGATCAGAGATGCTTGGCAAGATGAGGAATGGATAAGGGGTATTTTAAAAAAAAACAAAGGATTGTGTTTTTACTGCCAAATTTATGGCTCAATTCTGATTTATATCAGTAGGATTTGTAAGCTGTCCTTTGCCCGGGGTTTGGCAGTTTGGTATGTACTGGTGGTCTTAATCCAGTATCTGGACCAGAAAGCAAATGTTTTCATCCTTGGAATCCCCGTTACAATTGAAAATTTTCCAAGGAGACGGCAGAGGCCAGATGGGAGTGAGGCATGCATGGCCCCGTTCGCACTAAGTCCTCAGTTGGCGTTCTGTTGCTTTGCGCTTTCTTCCTTCATTCCTGAACACTTATGAGTGCCTAATGTATGCCAAGCTTGACAAGGCCCCAGAACACTAGATGCTGGGAATTTAGAGCAGTGAATCCAACTGACCTCATCTTTGCCTCATGGAGTTTGCATTCGAATGAGAGGGAAAGGAATTAAAGATGCAATATAATTAGAGTTGACAGATTTAGCAAATAAAAATACAAGACACTCAGTTAAATTTGAATTTCAGATGAACAATGAAGCATTTTTTAGTACAAGTAGACTCCAAAGATGGCATGTGTTTTATCTGGCAACCTTAAATATAAAGCTGAGTAGGGTAAGAGCTGTGGGACAAGAAAGCAGAGTCAAGGGCTAGCTAGGGAGGAAATGGTGCGATTTTAGTTAGGGTGTGAGGGAACTCCCTCTGACAAGGTGACAATTGAACGGAGACATTACTGAAGGGAGGGAGGGAGCCAGGCAGGTAGATAACTGTGGAAAGAGCATCAAAGAGAGCGGGAATAGCACTGCAGAGGCCCCGAGGTCCAATTCCCATGTCAAGAATTGGGCTCCGCACTAGCAAGCATTTAATAACTGAAATGGGTTGGTCTAACTCTACATCAGTCCACAGTTGTATTAACCATTCATATATATATATATTTTAAGATTTTATTTTTCCTTTTTCTCCCCAAAGCCCCCCAGTACACAATTGTATATTTTTTAGTTGTGGGTCCTTCTAGTTGTGGCATGCGGGACGCCGCCTCAGCATGGCATGATGAGCGGTGCCATGTCCACGCCCAGGATCCGAACCGGCAAAACCCTGGGCCGCTGAAGGTGCCCCGGATAACAGATAAAGAACAGTTTTCCAAGTGCTACCTAGAGATCCACAGCTCTAAGACAGAGAGAGGCCTTCCCTGGGTTTATATTTGCTCATGGGCTTTTGCTATTTAATTCTAAGTGCTTATTCACATCTTATCTAGGACAGTAATAAAAAAGGAAAGTTGTTTCTTCTGTGACAAGCTTCCTAGCAGAAACAATATAAATATTTTAACACAAAATAATATAGGCTAAGAGAAGGAAAATGGAAACACAGCTTTTTTCCCAGATCTGCCCTGTGCGTGCCTCAGATCCTACCCACCTGATCAGGCGGGAATCCTACAACGGTCTTGGTTTTCCAGATGGCAAGACTTTTCCCCCTTTCTTTTTTTTTTTAAAGATTTTTTTTTATTTTTTCCTTTTTCTCCCCAAAGCCCCCCAGTACATAGTTGTATATTCTTCGTTGTGGGTCCCTCCAGCTGTGGAATGCGGGACGCCGCCCCAGCGTGCCTTGATGAGCAGGGCCATGTCCGCGCCCAGGATTCGAACCAACGAAACACTGGGCCGCCTGCAGCGGAGCGCGCGAACTTAACCACTCGGCCACGGGGCCAGCCCCCACTTTTCCCCCTTTCTTATGGCAAGATGCTCTGGATTTGCTAAGGATAAAGGGCTCAGACCTTTTCATTGAAATTTTTATTATTTATCCAAATGTTTTATTATTTAGTAGGTTCCAGAGAGAAAGGCTTTGGGATACTTCTGTGCATGATCTCTCTTTCCTCTCTGGTCACCTGGCACTATGACCTCAGACTGGATGGATGAGATGGACGATGAGGCTGGAGTCAAATTAGGAAAGCCTTGAAGGGGCAAAATCAGCAAGAGCCAAAACTGGCTACCCCCAACCCCAGCCTGGATGTTGAGAACCTAAACTACACCTAGAATCTGTGTTAACATGACTTAGCTATTCCATTGTCTTAATTAGCATTTTTTCTATTCTGCCAGAACTTTCCTGCCCAAGAAAATGGTTTGATTGTTTCTTAGAGGAACTTCTCCAAAGACCTATCAGCTCTTCAATGGAAAAGGACACAATAGTTTGTGCTCTAAGATTCTTTAAATCCCTTACCTTGAAGTCCTCACCTTGCTGTTTCCACCAGTCCTGGATTCTTCTCCTTCCTAGCCAAGTTCCCACACCGATAGACCCACCTTAAACCAAGTGTCCAATTCTCAATAAATTCGCGCCTTACCCACCTCCCTCAGAGACCCTGCCCAAGTTTTCTGAGGTGGCGTTCTCCCTTATGTACCATGGTCACCCTTGAACTCAGCTTTGCCTTATCAATAGGTTGTGATGGTCATGTTTGGGGATCCAACTTTTAACAAGGGGACACTTTTTTTTTTAGAGGAAAGGAATAACATGGTTTATTCCTAAATAAACACGCATTTAATATGATAAACTGGTTGTTTAAGGGCTGTTTGGTGGGAAGAAATTCATTGAAAAGAGGTTTGTGATTAGTTAAGAAGTCTGTGTGAGAGAGAGTTGCTTAATCCAAGGCAGCAACCTGGGCAGGAACTGGGGGCGAGCATGTTGAGAAGGGTGCAGAAAGAACTGGCTGCATTCTCCTCC
Source organism: Equus quagga (assembly GCF_021613505.1). NCBI lineage: Eukaryota > Metazoa > Chordata > Mammalia > Perissodactyla > Equidae > Equus > Equus quagga. Next base: position 18,110,811 of record NC_060275.1, on the reverse strand, counting down.
TGGATTTGGAGGAGGGAGTGGAAGATGATCGAGGGATGGAGAAAGGAGTGTGGGGCCATTGAGTGACATGCGGGTGGTGGAGGACGGAAGAGGAGGAGGTATAGTTTTGGACCTCCCGAGTTGTAAGTGGTTGTCAGTCATTTCTCGAATTTACTTGGCAATTCATTGTGGAGTTAGAGGAGATATTAGGGCCAGAAACACAGATTTGGGAATCCAGAAGAAAGAGATACTTGAAGCCCTGAGAGGGATTGTTTCCCCAAGAAGCACAGATTTAGGAAAAAAGAGGGCCAAAGATAGAACTTTGAGAAAATCCATATGTTGCAGAGGAATGTAGGAAAATCGGCAAAGAAGAAAGACTGAGAAGGAATGATCTGTATGGAAGGGAGAAATGTGCAGCGGAAGTTGAGGGAAGAGAGAATTTCAAGAAGGGGCTGGTGTCAGGGGCCCCATGCAGAATTCTCAAAGTAGGGAAAATCCTTCAGACTACAGTTTAAGGGAGGCAGCCAAAAAGGGGCCCAAGGGTTTACTTTATGCCTCTAGAGGAAGGGTCTTTATTCTCGTTGGCTTAATTTGTGCTTAAAGGGTAAGAGGAGGATGGATTAGTTAAAACAATCTAGACAGACAGGCAGCACCTGTAGGGCTTCCTTTGCAAAGCTACTGAGTAGCGTGCGTGGGGCATGGTGTCTAGTGTGTCTAGTGCCCGAGGCAGCTTAACTGGTTGTGGTTTCTGCTCTGAATTTTCCACGTGCTACAGTAGAGTTGCTTGAACACTGTAAGTGATGGACTGGGATGTCTAAGATGGGAGAAAGGTCAGAGCAGAGGCCCCGTCTGGAAGGAGGACCCAGGAGCTCTCTGTAGTGGTGCAGTCTACATTGCACTTTTACGTTTGGCGAGAGGCTGAGGTGGAAGCAAAAAAAGTGTGGTCATGATTATTTACCTGATACTTGGAATGAGTTTATTCAGCACCACATGCATTTTATTTCCCCAAATCTAGACTGTCAGTGCAGTGAAACTAAGGAATACAGGTTTTCACTGTGTCCAGCAAAAGTTGAGCTTGTCCACTCAAGGAAATGTTTCGAACCCAGTGGCCTTTATAGTCTCGATGGATCACCTATATATTTACCTCTAAATTAAATACAGGGAGTACTATCCTAGTATGTCATGTACATTACAAATTATACACAAAAATGGGAGGCAAAGAAGGCTGAAATTATGATGGATTAAACAATGTGGTTACAATTTAATTTTCTTTATTAGTGGTATAACGTGTTTTGTTCTCATTAAAATTCTAAATGTTGAATATGCCGCTTTTTGGGAAGTCTTGATCTAACACATTCTGATAAAGCAATTTGAAGATCTTGTTCTAAGTTCAGTTTACTTCAATGTTGGTTGTTTTCAACGCTGTCATAGTGGGAAGAGATGCTTCACAAAGTTATGTGCCATTGGAAGAGGTGGGTTATTTTTACCACTTAATGACAATGCTTATTTTTCAATCTCACCTACCAACTATGCAAAAGGCTTAGTTGAAATTTGGGTGATGAATCTGTTTCCCATCATTGGTCAATTGTTTCTGAATGTAAACTAGAAGAAGTTGCCTTTGCATTTCTATATTTTAAACAGATAGGTTCAAACACACTGAAACTATCTGGGTTTTTTTGACAGTTTAGAAAATACTGTTTATATTTTAAGTGAACATATCTGATAGTTGTCAAAAGTGATATTCATACATAATTTTAAGTACCAAATCACGAGTGATTTCTAAACATCAGTTGCTAAAATGCTCTCTCCATAGCATGAGTTTCTTTCTAAAAGCAATCACTTCCTTTTTGTGGTTAAAATATTATCTTTACCTCAAAGGGACAGATTAAACAGGTTTTTGTTCTAACAAAATATCTGTCAGCATATTATGGATAGCATTTACCAAAAAAAAGGTGGGCAAATTTGAAACCACTCTTTTTAAAAGACAATGCATAACTTATCTTTAAATTTTTGCCATAACATAGCCAGCAACCACGGTGTGATACACAAGATTTCAATAGTCATGTCTCATCCTTCAAAGTACGGTAAACAGTCCCTCTTTAAAGGGACCGTTGTACAGTCCTTCTTACACCCCCTCCCCTATGAAAATAAAATTAACCTCACTGGTGATATCCTGTAGCGATCTGTGAACTTCTGGCTTCCATTTCTTGGCTGCAGTAACTTATCTGTGAATGATTCAGTGATGAATTTTGTGTGTAGGAACTTTTGTAATTTAATCCTGGAATTTTAAGTTCCTGTATAGAGGCCACTTCTTTAGTTGTTATTGCTACATAGTTAAAAACAATTATATATTGACATCTGTTGCCAAGCTTCCTCTTTTTGCTTGAGGAAGATTGTCGCTGAGCTAACATCTGTGCCGATCTTCCTCTATTTTATAGTGGGATGCTGCCACAGCGTGGCTTGCTTGACAAGCGGTGTGTAGGTCCGTGCCTGGAACCCGAACTTGTGAACCCTGGGCCGCGGAAGCAGAGTGCGTGAACTTAACCACTATGCCACCAGGCCAGCCCCTCTGCAAAATTTTTTATTTAGTTGTTCATAAAAAAATCAGTTTTTTCAGATATGTCATCATTGGAACAGGATCAAGCATCTACCCTAGGCGGCGGCATGTTAGAAATAGCTGTTCTTTTCTTTCAACAGTAGAGCAATCCTCCCACATCGTGTAATTTATTCTAATACGTGTTTCTTCAAATCTACAGCAATATTTTCTAAGCATCTTCCAACTGTTTGCTGACAAATGAATGTATTTTATTTTGCAGTCTATTTTCTGGTTATTATTTTCATATTTTAACATTTTTTAATTTATATTTGTGTTTTCTACCTTTCCAGAAATAACTAAGGTTTCCCCAGTGATACGTGGCTTTGGATCTTAAATAAATTTATCATTAAATTATTTGTATTTGACCATCTCTTATCTCTAAATGTCATTGAAAAAGAAAACCCCTATAGGCATGCAATCAATCTTGATGTTCTGAACACCTAATTTTGTTTTCCTTCTTCTCCCCAAAGCCCCCCAGTACACAGTTGTATATTCTAGTTGTAGGTCCCTCTGGTTGTGCTGTGTGGAACACCGCCTCAGTCTGGCCCGATGAGCGGTGCCACGTCCGTGCCCAGGATCTGAACTGGCGAGACCCTGGGCCACCGAAGCAGGGCGTCTGAACTTAACCACTTGGCGCTGGGGCCGGCCCCCTGAACACCTAATTTTTAGGTGCCTTTCTGTATGTGATGGCACTGGGGAGACCTCAGTGAACCAAAGTATTATTGTCCCTGACCTCACAAGTTTCTTGTCTCATGGGGAGAGAGCCAAATACACTTCAAATACCATGTGAAAAAGACAACTTAGGGACACATGTCAGGGCCACCGGTACTCAGCTTGTATATATGGGGGGAGGTCAGGGAAGGCTTGTCCAAATGCGTGACATAAATTTAGACCTAAAGATACATGAAGAGTTAGTTAGAGGAAGAAGTGCAGGGAAGGGTGAGGAGAGTCTTCCAGAAAGAGGGAACAGCAGTGTTTTGAAAACCTGAGTGAGAACAATCAGGTCTCACTTGAAGAAGAAAAAGTTCAACAAGACTGGATGTTGGAATGTGGGGAGGGAAGGGCAAGGGATGTGGACAGGCAAATGGTTGAATCATGGGAGAGCCTTCTAAGTCACTTTTACCGAGTCTGGACCTCATTCTAAGGCCAATGGAGAGATGTGGAAAGGTTTGAGGAGACAGGTGACAGGATGATACCTTTAGAAAAGTTTCTAGAGTTTTCAGTGCGGAGAACGTATTGAAAATTGTCCAGTTTGGAGAAATGGAGACCGGTTAGTGACCACTTCTAAACTGAGGTGATGTGCCAAAGGTTGACTCGGGGTGATGGATATGGAGAGAAGGGATTGGAATCAACAGATGGGAGATAGAATCCACAGCAGGTGGCAATGGAGTAGATGAGAGAATGGAGTCAAGGGAGATGGATCTGGTTTGGTGGGTGTCTGGCGCTGTTTCCTGGAAACAGGCTCTGGACACTCTGCAGATACACCTGTGAGGGAGTGAGGAGGGCAGGATTAGGCAGAAGAAGAGGCTGACCCACAATGCTATGTTGACTAAGGCCTCAGCCAACCCACAGGGAGCTCTGGAGCTGGGATGGCCCTTCAGAATTGGCTCAAATTAAGGCAAGAAGGCCAAGCTTTGTATCTCTACATCAGCAGACATCGGCTGCTCCCTGGGAGGGAGTATAAACTTGGATGAGACAGTTCCCAGGAACTGGCACAAGACAGCAGCCAACCTCATTTGCATGGAGGGACTCAGCTGTGAGTGGTGAGCAGCCAATAATCTCAGCAGCCATGGGACAGGGGTACCCCTTGAAGAGAGGTTCTAGACAAAGCTCTATAGTATCCCCTATGGTGGCAAGAGATCTATGTTTACTTTGAGACATGCTTACTTTTAGGTGCCTGTGGGTTTATTATCCATTTCTTAGTTCACAAGGAACTAGTTCATTTCAACTATGGGATACACAAGGCATTGTGCTAACTGGTGTGGATGGTGGGGGTGCTCGGGGGGGCGGCAGATGCAAAGAGGAAGATTCACATCCATAGTGCCCAGGGAGCCTCTGTACTGCAGGGGACCAATAAACTCCCTTCTTAGGCGGAACTAAGTCTCCATTTCCTGCGTATTCCCTTCCCCTTAAAGGATTAAGCCTGATTGCTTTTCCTTTTCTCAGATAACTTTTTAGCTTTCTCTTCTTTCTCTTCCCTTCCTCTTGGATTTAGAGAGTAGGAAACAAGCCCAAATACCAGTTCCTTTCAAAGAAGCCCAGACGTAATGTAAAATTTAGAAAGAGTTAGAAAAATCTTAGAGTTCTTAACAGACCTTGTCCTTTGGCCCTGAAGATGATTCTTTGCTGGTAGCCCTACCCCATACTTCTGGCCCTTCTTTGATTCTCTTGAGTCCATGAAACACTTTCTTCAGTCCCTACCCTTCTCTTTCCTCGGGCAAGGCTGCCTTTCTAGCATTTAGACCTCAAGAGACAGTGAGAGATAAAATAAGCGGATCCATCCAGTAACCAGGACTTCGGAGCTCACTCAGATATCTAGGGGCCTCTGGAATAATACCCAACTTCGAACAGTTAAATCAATTAAACAAGGAGGCCATTAGATTGAGGTGGCTGTAATGAGGTGGTGGCCTACATAAGCAAACCATAATCTAAGCCCGTAAATACCTCAAGGTTACGAATTTGAAACGCTATGGACAACCAATCACAAACAGCCAATTGGGCTTTAATCGATAGCCAATCAAATCATTTCCTTTCTTTGCTTGCGCCTTCTCTGTCTTTCCCCCTGGCTCCGGTAGGGGGAGCGCTCCCAACCGCTTCCGGTTTGGCGCTGCCCTATTCCATCCCAGTTTGCTCAAATAAACTCTTAAAACTTTTAATACGCCTCAGTTTATCTTTTAACAGAACACAACCCCCACCCCTTCAGGTCTCTGAGTAAAGGACCTTTGCAGACATTTCCAAACTGAGGATTGGAAAAGGGGAGGAGGCTTTGCTACAGAAAATCTGTGATGAAATCACTGACAAAGGATAAGGGGAATTGTTCCCTAGACCTCCCCACAGTCTATTTCTGGCAGGCTAATAATAATTTAAATCTGGTTATGATTTCTTTCAGCATTTTTTTCATGTTGTCAGAAAAATACAAAAAAAACCATCTCATTCTATCAATATTTTGATGTTAAAAATAAAAGATTTTTTTCCTTTTCTGTGCTGGCCACTCAGTACAGATCTTTAAATTACACTGCTAGTGTCGAACAGCGTAAAACTTCCTTTAAAAACAAGCCAACAAATTTAACATATTAAACTCCATAAAGGCCTAGGCCTCGCTTAGTTTTCAGCTAAAAAATGTGTAGCTCAAGTCATGGGGCCCTCAGTTTAAGAGTGGTTTGCAAGGCCTTTTGATAGTGAGATAAAGAAAAGACTTTTCTTTTTGTTTTCCTTCTCCTTTCCCTCAAGGAGCACACCTTTTGTGTGCTCTGCCTAACAAAGGAATTTCCCAGTTTCATTGTGGAATTTGGAGGGAAAGTATGATGTGTAGACTGATAGCAATATGCGCCTGCAAAGCGGCTTCAAACCACAAAAGGATTAAAAAAAAAAAAAAAAAAGCTGAGATTTTTGCAATACACTGATTGGAGGATAATGTAAGACATCGAGAGTTAGCAATAAAAACAGCAACAACAAAATCCCAAAGGATTTGGAATTCCTTTAGTTTCTATTTGGCATAAGAATAATATGATTTCTTTGTTCTGCAGTCTCTTATCTACAGCACTCAAATAATAGTTTATTTCATTCTTGCAGTTGAGTTACTTCTATTGTTGCCCAAAGCAGAGTGGGGCCCAAGATAGCCTTACGTAGGTGGAATAATAGCCTAAACTTTTGTATTGATTTTTTGCAAGAGGGGCAGTGTCATTTTTTTTAAAAAACTTACACTAAAAACTTTTTTTTCTGCTGTGAAATTCAGTGATTTCGCAGAATGGATTAAAATGGGTGCTGTACTTGTAACTATTGGTCTATCTGGCAAAGGGGTTTCTCCGAAATCTTTATAAAAATAGAACTGAGATAATTTGCAAGAAATTATTATCTTTTACTTTTCTGGTTGTTTATGGTTTTTAAAAGCAGATGCAATGTTATCTGTTGCCATTTGTACAAATGATGAATTGTGCTTTCAAACTAATTTCTTCCAGCCAAACCTTGACCAGAACACTGAGCTTTATACGAAGCTCTGCTCAAAAAGTATTTGGCATTATGAAGCCGTGAGGCAGTTCCACCACCGAAGACTCTTTATGAGAAGCAATCCAGACTTGAGTTTTGGTAGTACAATTCTTGTGACCATTCAAACACTGCTGCCCTGTGCTTTCAACGCTTAAGAGAAGGGAATGGGGGAGGGGCAAGAGAGTATTTTAAGTAAACAAAGATTCCGAATCTAGGAAACCTAGGATTTACTACAGTATGTACAGTATGAAATTCCGTATATTGTAATGTGTGTAGCTTATCAAGATTTCAGATAAGCGTGTCCTTGTATACCGTTCAAAGCATGTAGTGTTTTTATATGCATATTAATAAAGGCCCACCTTTGGGAGAAGAAAAGGCCTCCTTTCAAATGAAATCAAGCCCAGGTACAGCTGAAACTCAACCCACAGAGTACCGGCACTGTTTTCAGGCTAAAGGATGAGAGTTTCAATTTCATTATCTTGTAACACTGATAAATGTGATGCCGTGGCTGGCAAAATTTGCAGATTACATAGGTCTTTCTAAACACATTTAAATAGATGTCCCAATTTATGCGCCCCTCCAACCAATTTGCTGTTTGAAATTAAAGACCAACAACTCTTCTGTGAGACAATCACTCGGTTCATTTACATGAAAAGTCTTAAATAGCAAAAAATTCTACTTCCAATTTACATCATACAGTGTCCCCATAACAGAGAACAATGGCTTCCTCAATGGAAGTTAATGCAAAGAAGAGGCACACTGAGATTTAAAAAAAAACTCTTCAGTATACTTTGCAAATATTAACCAATTAATCTAATTTAAAATAAAATACTCAGAAACGCTTCCTAGGCTGGGAGTTTTCACTGCTACTCCAGTAATACTAGAATCTTCAGAGTCCATTCAAACAGGAGTGAGCCTTTTTAAGAGGTTATGGTGACATTTTTGCAGATCCTTCCATTTTGTCCTATTTCCAGGGTAAGCACAATTAGCTTGACATGGGGTTTCTCTCTCGCTTTAAAAAACCTTTCAATGGAGCGCATGTCTGAATCATGTAGGAACCAGGACACAGGACTGGATAAATAGCATGCCTGATGTGGTTCTAATGTGTTGTCTCGCTCTCGGATGTGTTAACGATTATGCACCTTTGTGGTCTTTACCGGGTTTATAGATGTATCTTTCTGCGTTCTGTAGGCTATGACCACCTGCTGTATGTACAATACGTGCTTGTTACATTTTTGTACACCATCTCCCTTCTTGAATTTAAAGACCTAGCTATTACATCTTGTTTACTCAATATCATTCCTCCATTTAAAAAAAAAAAAAACTACATGAACTGAACATGCCATGTTCCAATCTGGCCCCAGTGGCTTTTTCTCTGAAAGCAAAACGTGTGTCTTTTACACCAGGGCTTTCTCCCCACCCCAGGGGGTGTCTTCCATTCTTTTGTGGCTCAGTTTAAGGCGAAAAGGGCTCCAAACCACTAACTGCACAGAAGAGAGCCCCTTCTTCCACCTCCAGGGAGAATTTCAGATTAATTTCTCTGAAGATAGCGTGCTCTCCTCTTACTTATTTGCCACCATTACGAGGATAACAAAACACCACCTTGGCTTCAAGATCCTGGGTAGAGGCTCACGGGCTTTTTCAACCATCTTTGGCGAGGCCTTGCTTCCTTCCACTCGAGTAAGTTGCGGCTTGGGGCCATGGCAAGGACTGGGTGAGAGCCTGAAATGTCGTTGGAAAAAAAAGCAGCCCTCCCTCCATCCCCTCACCACCACCACCCCGCTCTCCGGGGCGAAGTTGCACTCCAGCAGCCCCATATGGGCGAGACTTGGCAGGGCTGCGGGGCGCCTCTTCCCTCCGCAGAGGCGGCTCCGGCCGCCCGTCCGCGCCCGCCGGCCGCGGGGCTTCGCGCTCTCGCCTCCCCGCTCCCCGGAGCCTCCCTTCCCCCACCGGCCGCCCCCTCCCCCTCGCCCGCGCTCCCTTTTGTTCGCTCGCCGCTCGGGCCGCGCCGCCGCCGCCCGGGCCCGCACCCGCAGCCGTAGGCCCCGGCGTGGCGGGCCACCGCCGCCGCCGCCGCGC